>NC_137052.1:2875060-2910060 GCF_032717465.1 Coenobita brevimanus | reverse complement strand
TCCATTAACCCTTTGAGCAACACCAGACCAGGAGATGATTATTATTATTTTTTTTTTTTTACTATTCTTGTTTATGTGTCTAATTGTGTGTTTACTTGGATTATTTCGTTTGTACATATTTCTGTAATGTTTTCTTGTTTATTTTTTGTACTGTTTATATTTGTGTTTACTTGCTTTGTTTATATTTATTTGTTTGCTTATTAATCTCCTTGTTTGTTTGTTTAGTTATTATGTCTAGTTTATTTATCTGTTTATTTTTGGGTGAATTTAATGATACCAAAATGCATCTTCTCTGCGTTTTTCTTCTCTCTCTCTCTCTCTCTCTCTCTCTCTCGCGGGAAAGAAGAAAGGAGTGAAGAGGGCAGGAAGGAAAGAAGGGGGGGAGGGAGGTAGGGAGGGAGATGAAGGAGGAGAGAGAAGGAAAGTAGGGAAGGAGGAAGAATGAAAAGGAGGAAGAGATAATTAGGGAGGAGGAAGAGAAGAGAGGGAAGAGAAAGAGAAGGTAGGGGGGAGGAGAAAAAAGGACTGAGGTAAAGAAAGCTATGAAGGGACGAAGGGAAGAGAGGTAAGGAGGAAAGGAGGGGGAGGGAGGGAAGGAGGGAGAAGGGAGAGGAGGAGGGAAGGAATGGAGAGAGGAGAGATAGGCTATACCACACCCGCATATTTGAGTCTCCCCCCCCCTCTCTGTCTCTCTTTCTCTCTCTCTCTCATCATTGTCATCATCATCTTCCTCCCATCCTCCTCCTTCTCTACTTTTTCCTTCTCTCCTCTTCTCTTTTCCTCCCTTCCCTCCCTCTTCTTTCCTCCTCCTTCTCATCATCATCATCATCATCATCATCATCATCATCATCATCATCATCATCATCCTGTTTCACATTCCCTTCCTCCTCCTCAGCTTTCTTATCTTCCTTGAGAGAGAGAGAGAGAGAGAGAGAGAGAGAGAGAGAGAGAGAGAGAGAGAGAGAGAGAGAGTACGGAAAGGACAATGAGGTGGAACGAGAGGACGCGAATGTACGCCGGGGTTAAAGAGGAGGAAGAGGATGAGGGGAAGGAGAGAAGAGGGGAGGAGGAGGGGAAAGGAAGAGAGGATGAGGAGGAAGAAGAGGAGGGAAGGGGAGAGAGAGGAGGAGGAGGAAAGAGTGAGAGAGGTGATAAGGAAGAGGAAGAATGGGACATGGGAGGGGAGGGGAAATAGAGGAGGAATGGAGGGGAAAAGAAGAGTAAAGGGGAAGGGAAGGAGGAAAGGGTAAAGGGGGGGTGGGGAGACGGAAAGAGAGGAAATGATGGGAACTGATGGGTTGAGAGAGAGAGAAGAAGAAGAGGGTATAGGGTAGATATTTTAAAGGCTCCCCTCACTTCCGTTCCATCCCCCATCTTCTTCCTTTCACCTCTCCATCAGGGCTTCTCTCTCTCTCTCTCTCTCTCTCTCTCTCTCTCTCGAATCTACCATAGTTATCTCTTTATATTTGGGATTCACGTCAGTAGCTACCAGTATAGAAGCTAAATAAATAAATAAAAAAAATATATGGATTTCAAGTTCTTTCAGAATTTAAAGCCTGAACTGACACACACTCAAAAACATCACCCTCTTAAAAAAAAAAACAATGTTGCTTTGTATAATGGATAAACGTGGTATGAAGGGAATTAAAAAAAACAAAAAACTAAAATATATCCATTCTTTGGCCGTCTCACATTAGGCTACAGTATTATTTTATTTTATTTTATTTTTTAATCTATGGTCAAGTGGGGTTGGTGGAGGATTAGTGCCCCTCCCTGTAAAACAATTAACTCTGAGCCCTTGGCCACCCCGTTTGGGATACATGGCGTCTGGCAATGAACGAATGAAATGAATGATTCTGTCAGTCCTAGGTTTTTACGTAGATCCATATTAACTTTCATCGGTACTTGTATTTTTTTTTTTTTTTCGTTCCTTTTTTATATATTATTTTTCGTTCCTTTTTCGGTGTTCTTTCTAGTTCCTTTTTTTTTTTTTTTGTAATTTTTTGTGTTCATCTTTGGGAAAGCTGTGGCAGTCAATGGATTTACCACATCGCTTATATGAACCTAGTGACGTATTCTGCTGTTTCCGTATATATCACGATTTTCCTAAGCTGAGAGAAGTACTAACATGATAGGCTGTGTAAGAGTGGGGGCAGGAGGTAAGGAGGTAAGAGCGTACGAGGTGAGAGAGGAGAGCATCTGGAGTGTGTGGGTGAGAGAAGACCGTAGGGATGTGTAGTGCGGGGGTGTGTAGAAGGGGTGTGTGGGGTGTAGGGGTGTGTAGTGTAGGGATGTGTAGTCTAGGGGTGTGTAGGGGGTGTGTGTAGGGGTGGAGTGTAGTGTAGTATGGTCTATTTTACCAGGAATTCCATGACACAGCATTGCATAGTCACCCACTCTACACACACACACACACACACACACACACACACACACACACACACACACACACACACACACACACACACACAGGCCCTAATCCCACTTGTGCTTACGCAAATTCATCCAATCAAGTGTGTCTGAATTCGAGAAAGATTAATCTGTTCCGCGTTCTGAGTAATTCGCCTTTTACTGTCATCTGCATTCTGTCCCGTGCCTGTCTGTCTATTTACTCATCTATCTGTCTGTCTATCTATCTATCAGTCTATCTATCTGTCTATCTATCTACCTATTTATTTATCTACCCTTCTGTCTTCACGCAGCCATCACACCGTAAAAAAAGTACCAATTATACTCATCATCACAAATTCTTATGAAAGCCATCCATCCATCTAGCTGCGTGTCTGTCTGTCTTTCAGTCAGTCTATCTGTCTGTCTGTCTATCCATCTGTCTATCTATATCCAAACCACCCCACCCTAGCAAAAAGCACAAAACAAATATATCCAGCCTAAGAAATTAATCCATCCATCTCCATCTCTGTCTGTCTATCTGTCTACCTACCTACCTACCTATCTATCTATCTGTATCTATCTGTCTGTCTCTATCTATCTATCTGTCTATCTACATACCTGCCTGCCTGCCCACCTACCTACATACCTACCTACCTACCTGCCTACCTACCTACCTACCTACCTACCTACCTTCCTATCAGTCTGTCTGTCTGTCTATCTGTCTACATACCTACCTACCTATTCATCTATCTATCCAAGCAACCCCACCCCGGCAAAAATTCCTTAGCAAACCCATCCAGCATTACAAATTCCCAAGAAGCGCTATCTTGCTAATTATCAGGTACTTCTGAGGGGCGCTATGGAGGCGAGGCAGGAGGCGCTAATGATAAGCACAATTCCGCTACGCAACCACAAATATAGCAGATGGAGAGCCTTAATTAGCGCTTTCGTGGACGCGTCTCTCTCTCTCTCTCTCTCTCTCTCTCTCTCTCTCTCTCTCTCTCTCTCCAGTCCCTGTTAGTCATTAAAACTGTCAGGTTTCTTTGACTCACTCTGTTAAATAAAATTGTTTGGCCTAGATGAGAGAGAGAGAGAGAGAGAGAGAGAGAGAGAGAGAATGTGAGGGAGGGGGATGTGTGAAAAAGCAAGAGTGAAAGTGTGAGAAAGTATGTGTTAAGAAAGAGGTGTGAGAAACTGTTAAAAAGAGATCGGGGAGAGAGAGAGAGAGAGAGAGAGATTTATAAACAGTATACCTCCTGATCTGGACCGCACATTCATTCAAGCTTCATCCAAGAGTTGAAATTCTTGGCTGCACCTCAAAAAAATTAATAAATAAATAAAAATAAAAATAAAAACCGTACTGCATACATAAAAAACACACACACACACACACACACAGAATCCAAAATGAAGCCTGGTTCATTTGAGATAAAGTGCATTAGATTATACTGGAAAAAAAACAGTAAAAAAGGAAAGAAAATTGAGGAAATAGGTGGATGGTATTTCTCCACATAGCAGCGTTCTTAAGTCTCCTCAGCGATGTCTTTATGCTGTCTCCAAGCGGTGTGTGGCCAGGTTATTTATAGCGTGGAGACACTGGATTCTTACACACAGTTTTAAGACTTTTTCAGACATCCTTCTTCAAAGTACTTTAGATTTTTTGTGTGTGTGTTTTTCAGCAGCTCATCTTATATTACTGTCTGATACCACCATGTAAAGTTTTACGATAAATACTAATCATTCATGTATTTGTATATTTTAAAGTTTTCTTCACACTTCCCCTCTTCTCCAAATGAAATTAAATTATTAGTATTTCCCAGACGTTATTCTTTATATTACGGTGCGGTATTACCACAGATAATCGTATCGTTTATAAAGACTCTAACATACCTGCATGCGTCGACTTGGTCACCTGATAATGACGGCTTTCCACGCTGCTCGATCTCTGGCAGCCTTCCTATTCAGTCCCTTATCCCTGAGGTCACACTCTATGACCTCGTCCCAGTTTTCTTTTTTCTGTCTGCCTCTCGCATCTCTACCCCCGAAGTTTACACATCACACCTTAAGCACCCAGTTGTCATCCTTCATCCGCTCAGCATGCCCAAGCCATGTCAGTCTGCCCGTCTTCATCACAGCACCAGTACACACCAGTCCCATTCTTCCTGTTAACACTTCCATCGTAAAGCTGGCCCCCTAGGCCTCGCACTCAAGGACGCACTACACATCCACATAATTGTCAGTTCTGTAGGTTTGAACCTACGAAATATCCTCTTCCTTTACTGCCCAGGTCTCACTACCATACAGTATTACACTCCTAACACATGCCGCATACAAAGATCCCTTAGCACGGACGGAGAGCCTGTCAGAGTCAGGAGAGGCAACAGCTCCCTGAACTTCTTCCAACCACTTCTCCCTCTAGCCATAGTTCTAGCTTCATCTCCAGCACATGTCTCCCAGATAACAAAATCCTTCCACACACTCAAGAGACTCTCCATCAAATTTTACGATAATGCTAAAGAGATTATGTATGTATGTATGTATGTATGTACTTATGGCTGAGCTGTAATAGTGACGCTTATCGTTGCCGGAGTCAGAGGTCGTCTTATCTTTATTGTTCATTTATTTATTTGTAATTTGTCTGATAGTGGTAATGATGACGGTGGTTGGTGATCGATAATGGAGATAATGATTGTTGATGAAAGTGGTGGTAGATGATGATGATGATAATGATGAAAGATGATTTATGATGATGTCAGTAATGATGATGGTTGTAGTTGATGATGCTGACGAGTAATGACTGATGGTAATGATGGTTGTGGTTGATAATTATAGTATTGATAATAATAATAATAATAATAATAATGACGAGGAGGAGGGAAGAATAGAACTGATACAAAAATACAAATAAGAACCTGTAACCTGTCTTTGTACCTGGCCACAAAATTCATAATCCTCCCCACCGTTACCTTAATTACAAAATCTCACCTGAGTTAATTACCGAGGACAGGTGGGACAGGTAACAACGTCTCTGTGTATTTAATTAGTGGGTACAGAGATTATGTGGATAAAGAATGATTCAGAATTGGAATGGTGTTTGAATAGGTCTTTACTGAGTAGGGACATAACGCCTGGAGGTCCATTTATCTAGGCCACCCCTCACAGGATGCGGGGACAGGCAATGGATAGATAGATGTGGTGGTGATGGTTGGGTTAAATAGATAGGTAGGTGGATGTGGCGGTGGCGGTGGTTAGGTTAGATAGATAGATAGATGTGGTGGTGGTGTTTAGGTTAGATGGATAGATAGATAGATATGGTGGTGGTGGTGGTTAGGTTAGATAGATAGAGAGGCAGATAGATAGATAGACAGATAGACATAGAGGTGGGGTGGTGGTGGTAGATTCAACCTGCCTCATTTTGTTTAGTGTGAAATGAGGCGAGAATAATAGGAAACTGATGAGAGAGCTTATTGCTCCCTATTTTACACTTCCCACTTGTTACATCTAAGTGGCCTATTTATAAGTGCACTGCAGATTCCTTAAGTGTACTACAGATTCCTTAAGTGTACTACAGAGTCCTTAAGTGTACTACAGAGTCCTTAAGTGTAGGCTATTACAGATTCCATAAGTGTACTACAGATTCCGTAAGTGTACTACAGATTCCTTAAGTGTACTACAAATTCCATAAATGTACTACAGATTCCTTAAGTGTACTACAGATTCCATAAGTGTACTATAGATTCCTTAAGTGTAGTACAGAGTCCATAAGTGTACTATAGATTCCATAAGTGTACTACAGACTCCATAAGTGTACTGCAGAGTCCATAAGTGTACTACAGATTCCTATCCCCTCATTTATAGGTAGAAAAATAGGGCAGTTTAACAAAAGAATGATAAGGAAAGTTTGCCTTCCATAATGCATAGAGGAGGATATGAGAGAGAGGATGTAAATTGGGGGAGGGCAGCGATATGGCACGGGACAGGGCGACATGGAGGCAGGAGAGTGAGAGACTAACTAGGAGAGTGTATGTGAGTGAGGTGGATGAAGGGAGAGGGAGAGACTGAGGATGAGATGGAGGGATGGAGTAGAGAGGTATAGCTTATGAGAGAGGGGATGCAAGTTGGGGGGAGGGCAACGAAATGGCAGGGGATAAGGGGACATGGAGGCGATTTGTTTGTGGCCACCCCTTACAGGATTAAAGCATCTGGCCAAAGATAGATGGACAAATAGATAGATTAACCCCTTCACCACCTGGACGCTCTCGTCAGCTATCGCCTGGGATCAGTAAGAATAAAATAGGAACAGGCGTCATTGGAGGGAAGGGGTTGTTAGAGCAAGATGTTTATTACCTCCGCCAAGGAGGTTATGTTTTCACCCTTGTCCGTTTGGTTGTTTGTGTGTTGGTTGGTTTGTGAGCAAGGCTACACAAAAACTACTGGACGGATTTCCACGAAACTTGGTAGAAGAATGAGCCTTGACCCAGAATACACTCCATTAAATTTTGGTGCTGATCCGTATAAAGGTGCGGATCCAGGATTTTTTTTTTTTTTTTTCATTTTAACATTGCGAGAAAAGGCGTTTTCGACATTTTCGTAAATTATTCAGTGAATAGGCCTATTGCATGGATCTTGAAAAAAATCAGGCATATTTAGGATGGTATCTGCGAATGTGTACAGTTTGGCGCGGATCCATATACAATTCCGGATCTAGCGGATTTAAATATGCTTAGGGATAGTCTTTTTCCATATTGGATTAGACTGGATTGAAGTAAGAGGAACTGCATGTTGGGCCTTGGCGGAGGTATGCACTCTACTGATTGCCATTCTAGTTTTCTTTATTTTTTCGTCAGTTGTGGGAAATACGGCAAAAAAAAAAAAAAAAAAAAAAAAAAAAAAATCATGAACGAATTTTTCTGCGTGTGTTCCCTTACGTTAGGTCAGAGTGGAAGTGTGTATTTTTCTTTATATATATTTTTATTTTCGTCTCTAGTGCCGGGCAATAGGGCAGGAAAAACAGGAAAATTATGGACGAAGATTTTTGCCATAGATTCTGAACTGAAAATTATGTGTTCTTGTGATAGGTCAGAGTGGAAGTGTTTATTTTTCTTTATATTTTTCTTTATTTTTCCATTCTCTAGATTTCGGCAGCAGGACAGGAAAAACTGGAAAATTATGGACTACAAATTTTGCCGTAAGTTCTGCACTGTCAATTATGTTCTCTTGCGTCACGACAAAGTAAAGGTTATTTTCCTTAATATACATTTATTCGTCAAGTTTTGGGCAATAGGGCTAGGAAAAAAAAACCTGTTGGACGATATTTTTACCATAAGGTTTGCACTCACCCGATATTGCGTCAGAGAAAACGCGTTGTTGAAGGAACCGTGCCAAACTCGCTTCCTGGAGGCCTGGGACTTAGATCATCGCAAGGTTTTCACGAATCACAGCTTCGAATCAGTGTCGTTCATGCAAAGTTTCCCTCACGAAATTTTTTGAGACACTTTGCCCGGTAAGAAAGAAATGGAACACAGGTTTGGTTTACACACTTAGGGTTGTAAATGTGTGGTATATTGTGTTCTGGTTTATTTACACTGGTTTAAATCACGTAAAAATAAGCCAGGGAGTTAGAGGACACTTGTGGTATAATCCTAAGGAGCGGCGACGTACCTCCCCGCACGGAGTCTCGATCCACACTGACCTCAAGCGCGTGGCTCTGGCGGACCCCCAGTCGAGGCGCAGCAGATGCCTTGCGCCATTATTGTTTCTCGCTAAACTAGATCCAACCCTGGCTTAGATTTGGGGTTTCTAGTGATGGAAGGAAAGAATATTACTTAAATTTTGTCCCTGGGAGTTAATTTTGGGGTTTGACAGAGGTTTGAGGGGTTTACGTGAGGGAAAAATGCGAGGGGGCGGAGTCTGATAGGTCTCCCTCAGCTGGTGTGCACATGGTCGCGAGGGGAGCCATCTTTCCCCTCGTGTTCTCTCGCTGTTCCCCTCCCCAAAGCCTTGCAGCCATGACTCCCACGCCCTTCAGGAGGATCAGGCTGCCCTCCCCACACCTCCACAGGACCCAGGAACTCGGTGGAGGTGGAGTGTGGTCAGTGGATTGCTAAACATGGTGGAAGTGGAAGACTGTCGCCGGGGAAGGAAACTTGGCACTGAGGCACTGCAGGTTATTCTTAGACTGTCTGGCCGCCCTTCCCCCATCCGGCGCACCCCTCTCTTTTATTTTCCCCTTTCTCTTTCCCCCCTTTCTTTACGTGAAACTTGGGGTCGTTTTTACGCCTACGTAATGAGGGAATCTTGCTAAACGCCTCCTGTGGGAATTTTATAGTAGTCTGATCCACCTGTCGACTTGCAGATGAGGTGATTACAGGTGTGTTCTTGGCTGGGTGTTGAGTTCACGTGTCTCCCCCCTCTTTCCCCCCCCCCCCCCACCGCGGCTGCAGGTCCTGGCTCGAACTGGGTGGGGGCAGGACAGGCGCATACAGGGGCGTAGCCAGCAGGGGTGGGGGGCACGTAACCTTCCTTTACGGTTATAAAAACATTTCTTTAATATCCCTCCCTGTTACCTGAAAGGAAGATGGTGGACTACAGGAAAAGGGCAGCTTGAGCCTGCAGTCCACCGGGATCACGTGCGAATGAGCCTAGGCAACAGCAAGAGTAGGATTACCAAAAACAACAACAACAACAACAACTACTACTACTACTACTACTACTACTACGACTACTACTACTACTACTACTACGACTACTACTACTACTACTACTGCGACTACTACTACGACTACTACTACTGTTACTATTACTACTACTACTTATTACAACGAGTACTACTACTACTACGACAACTACTACTACTACTACTACTGCTACTACTACTTATTACAACGACTACTACTACGACTACTACTACAACTACTACTACTACTACTACTACTACTACGACCACTACTACTACTACTACTGATATTACTGTTACTACTACTACTAATTACTACTACTACTAGTTACAACAACAACAACAACAACTACTACTACTACTACTACTACTACAACTACGACTACTACTACTGTTACTATTACTACTACTACTACTACTTATTACAACGAGTACTACTACTACTACTACTACTACGACAACTACTAATACTACTGTTACTACAACTACTACTACTACTACTGCTACTGCTACTACTACTACTAGTTATTACAACGACTACTACTATTACTACTACTACGACTACAACTACGACTACTACTACAACTACTACTACAACAACAACAACAACAACAACTACTACTACTACTACTACTACTACGACTACTAATATTACTGTTACTACTACTACTACCCTAGAACGAGTAATGCATATATTACCTAAATAAAACTCTCGGACAACGTAGCATGTATTCAATAAGGGTGGTGGGTATTAGTGCCAGAGTGACGAGCCTGATCGGAATATTTTTAACATATTCACTATATAGAAGAGGATTTCGTCAAGTTAAATTGTCCGACTCTGAGAAGAATTAAACAGAGCTATGATGATGATGATGGTGGTGATGATGATGATGATGATAATGATGATGATGATGATGGTGATGATGATGATGACTTCCCACATGCCTTTGGTAATGTTAATAATGAAGGTGATGGTTATGATGAAGCTGATGACTTTCCACATGCCTGTTTGTGGTGATGGCAATGATGATGATGGTGATAGAATTCTCTCTCTCTCTCTCTCTCTCTCTCTCTCTCTCTCTCTCTCTCATCCGTTCACTAGTTCATCTCGATTTTAATAGTGATACGCTATACTCCTTTTACTCTAACTTGGCCTAAAATTACCACCTCTCCATCTCGAATGCTGAGTTGTAGCAAGAGATTAACGCTAGAAAATGATGCTAGTCACGAAGAAGAGCCGTGAAAAGGCTGTTACCGTGGCATTCTCCCCTTTCAGTCACCGAGCTACGTGAAAAGGGCGGAAATTTGGACCAGGTTAAGGTGAAAAGAGTATAGAGGTCAATTTCCATTTCTGTCTCCACTAAAATTTTCTTCGCCCTAAAAAAAAAGGGAAAGAAAAGAAGAGAGAGAGAGAGAGAGAGAGAGAGAGAGAGAGATCAGGGGAGTCTGTAGTCCAACTTGCGGGTAGAAGAACCCGAGTTTGATTTTTTTGTGCCGGTCAGACTGGTGGGTTCAGTTTGTTGCCTCCTTGTCACTGCTTAGGCAACACCATAAATAGGGACTTGGATGTAATAGTGAGTGCTAGGGAGCTTATTCTAGGGCAGGGGTGGGGAACGTCCGGCCTCCGGGTCGTATAAGGCCCGCAAGACCATTTGATTAGGCCCACGAGGCAGTTCATAAATGATGTTAAAAATATCCTAATGGCCCCTAATAGGAGAAAGGTTCCCCACTCTTGTTCTAGGGGAAACTTTGGACTTAGGAAAAAAACTGTCTAAATGACCCTTGTGATCAGTACTAACTCCCTTCCTCCACATTCCCTCCCACCCCCTCCCCACTTCCCTCCCTCTCGCTCGTTTGTCCCTCATACACTTCCCTCTTCACCCCCTCCCCCTTCTCTCCCGCCCTTCCCCTCCCCCCTATACACCGCCCACCTACAGAGGATCAGATGACGGAGGACCACAAGGATACTCCCTCCCCCCTCCCTTCCCCCCTCCCCCTCATCACACCCCTTCCCATTATGATATTCCCTCCCTCCTTCCCCGCCCTTTTTCCCCAACCACCTCTAGTTTTCCTCTCCTCTCCTTTGATGTATGTATCTATCTACCTGTCTATTTATCTATCTGTCTATCTGTGTCTATCTGTCTGTCTGTTTATCTATCTATCTGTATTTCTGTTTATCATGGGTGTGGGTGGGGATGGGTGTAAGTGTGGATGTGTAAGTGTTGTAGGTGATGTGGATGAGGTGTAGTGTGGGTGGGTGTGGGTGTGGTGTTGGTGTGGATGTAATGTGATTGTGGGGGTGATGTTTGCGGGTATGTGGATGGGGATGTGGTGTGGTGTGGATGTGGATATGGTGTTGGTAATGTGGATAGGGTGTGGGGAGAGTGTGAATGTAGTATTGGTGTGGTTGTGAGGGTGGTGTTTGCGGAGGTGTGGAAGGGGTTGTGGTGTGGATGGGGGATGAGTGTATGTTTCGTATAGGTGTGGATGCAGTATGGGTAGATGGGAGGTGAGTGGAGATGTGGAAGGGGTTGTGGTGTGGATGTCGGTGTGGGTTGGTATAAGTGAAGTTAGGTATACAGTAGGTGTGGATGTAGTGTGGGAAGGTGGGAGATTGATAGAGATGTGGATGGGGTGTGGGTGTGGGTGTGGGTGTCGGTAGTGTAGGCTCTTGGTGTATTTCTGAGTATACTTTAGTGTATTGTAGTATTTAGTATTTTTATTATTTCTTTTGAATATCTTTATTATCAGGTAAGGAATAAGTCAGACAGTGAAAGAACTAGGGGATGAGTAAATGCATCAGAATTCTTACTAATCGCAGAGGTGTGTGTGTGTGTGTGTGTGTGTGTGTGTGTGTGTGTGTGTGTGTGTGTGGAGACCAAAATATGCCTGAGACGACGTGTAAGTGTGAGTATATGTGTGTGTATGCGTGTGCGCAGCCAATGTGTGTGTTTGGATATGTGTGTGTGTGTGTATGTATGTACGCTTGAGAGTATGTGAACGTATTTGTATGTAGGCCTATGTGTACCTGTGTGTATGTGTGTGTGTGTAGTGAAGTGATGTTTTCACTAGTAAGCGTAAACATTTATCTAAGGTAGTACACAGGTGCCCCGGTGTACTCTACTACCTTCGGTCATTAAAGTACACACACAGGCGGGTTTAGTAGGCTACACACCCTGTTTCACTACATAACAGCAGGGGGCAAAAGTTAGCTTACTGTTCCACTTTGTTTACTTCTCACTTTCCTCTGCTGACCAATATTTCCTAAGCTGAGAGAGGCCTGGTATGTTTCTCTGCCTAATATTTCACCTCTTCAGCATCTCACTTTCCTCTGCATGCTAATATTCCTAAGCTGAGAGGGACCTTGTATGTTTCTCTGCCTAATATTTCACCTCTTCTGCTTCTTACTTCCCCCTGTTGGCTAATATTCCTACGCTGAGAAAAGCCTGGTATGTTTGCCTAATATTTCACCTCTTCTGCTTCTCACTTTCCTCTGCTGGCTAATGTTCCCAGGCTGAGAGAGGCTTGGTATGTTTCTCTGCCTAATATTTCACCTCTTCTGCTTCTCGCTTTCCTCTGCTGGCTAAGCTGAAAAGAGGCTTGGTATGTTTCTCTGCCTAATATTTCACCTCTTCTGCCTCTCGCTTTCCTCTGCTGGCTAAGCTGAAAAGAGGCTTGGTATGTTTCTCTGCCTAATATTTCATCTCTTCTGCCTATTACTTTCCTCTGCTGGCCAATATTCCTAAGTTGAGGGAGAACTGGTATGTTTCTCTGGCCAGAGATGATTCTCCTTGATATGATGGATTGGGGGATGTTGGAGAGGGACGCCTTCACGTGGTGGCTCTGATATTACCGGTCAGTGGAGTTGCCTGAGTATACAAATGTCCTATAACTCACTTTTCCATCCCCAGATAGAGAGATAGATAGATAGATAGATAGATAGAGAGAGAGAGAGAGAGAGAGAGAGAGAGAGGAAGAAGAGTAAGGCTTCTCTACCGTCCAGCTGTCTTCTCCTCTTTCCCACCCTCCCGTCTCTCCATATCTCCCTCCATACTTAATTGTTCTCTCTCTCTCTCAGTTCAGTTGATGGCCAGATGTAGTCAGATTGGAGGATAATTTTGACCAGTAACCAAGGAGACTCATTCCTACATCAAACAAATGCTGACCGAATTTCACACAACCACTCTTATTCTTGTTGGTTGAGGAGGCTCCCTAATGCCACTTCCTTAGCGATTTATTCTTGGATACGGCTGGTTAATGTCCTGTTGTACGTTATTTATGCAGAATATGGCGATGTTGGCAGGATTTATATAACAGATTAGGACTGTAAGGTGTAATGGGCAAAATAAATCGCTTAGGAAAAGGTGTTAGGGAGCTTCCTTAACCGACGAGAATGCGAGTCCCAGTTCCCTTGGGTGAAAAAAAAAAAAAAAAAAAAACGGCTATTAACATCATACTAATCCAGTATTGAAAAAAAAAATCGCCAAGCATATTTTGTTACGTCTGAGAACTATTGTAATAAAATGTAATAAATAATGATGTAATAAATATTAGTGTAATAAAATGTAATAGATAATAATGTAACAAATAATGTAATAAAATGTAATGAATAACGTACTAAATAAAGCGTAATAATATGTAATAGATAATAATGTAATGTGTAAAAATGTAATGTGATAAAGTGTAATAAAATGTAATAAACAAAAATGTAATAAAGTGTAATTAAATGTACTAAAAAGCTTTCCATGTGAGAGACGTAGTGGGAGATTTGCAGGAAGAGGCTTAGGAATATTTAGAGACAGGAGGAAAGGAAGAAAAAGTTGTCTATCTGAGTTGTCTGTCTATCTATCTGTCTGTCTGTCTATTTGTCTTCATCTGTCTGTCTTTCTGTATCTGTTAATAAATCAGTCTGTCTGTCTGTCTATCTTTCTGTCCGTATAAATATCTGTCTTTCTATCCCTTTCTTTCTATCTCAGTAAATCTATCTGTCTGTCTGTCTCTTTATATCTATCTCTCTGTCTATCTGTCTGTTTGTTTACCTATGTCTAACTATCTATTTACTGTTTATAGATAGATAAATCCCGTCTGTCTGTCTCTCTGCATCAATAAATAATTAACGCGATGAAAGATTAGTTATGTCGTCTTTTCATGTGAGAGAGAGAGAGAGAGAGAGAGAGAGAGAGAGGAATGCAACTCTTAAGGGTACGGAGAAAGGGGAAGGAAAAGTGAGGTTCTGAGAATAAGGAGTATTTAAGGTATGAGAGAGAGAGAGAGAGAGTTAATTTGCTTTTATTTCGTGGGAAGTACTGACAATTTAAGCACAAGAGATGATTCGGAACAACACCAGCCGAGAGAGAGAGAGAGAGAGAGAGAGAGAGAGAGAGAGAGAGAGAGAGAGAGAGAGAGAGAGAGAGTTAAAGAAAGTGAGAGAAGAAGGGTGTGAGTGGGCGAATGGGAGAGATTAAAGGGAAGACATTGAGAGTGAGAGAGGGGGGGAGGGAGAGAGAGAATTAAAGAGAGAAAGTGAGAGAGAGAGAGTGAGACAGAAGGGTGGGGGTGGTTGAGTCCTGCGTTCTCAGGTTTCCTTCCGGTACGACGTGTGGGAGAGTTGGAGGAGGAGGAAGAGGAGGAGGAGGAGAAGGAAGAAGAGGAGTAGGAGGAGAACCGAAAGGAATGTTGGGAGAAGGGGGACATTGTAATAAAAAAAGAAAAGAGAGAGAGAGAGAGAGAGAGAGAGAACCCCTGCAATAAACCACACAGACAAAACAAGTCTCACACAAATTACCACACCATCTTAAGGGAACCAACAGATGCCACAGTCCCCCTCCAAAAGGTCCCCCTCCAAGTAGTTCCCCTCCATGTAGTCCCCTCTCCAAAACGTCCCCCTCCAAATAGTCCCCCTCCAAGTGATCCCCTCCAAGTGGTCCCCCTCCAAGTAGTCCCCCTCCAAGTGGTCCCCCTCCAAGTAGTGGCCGTAGACAGTAGCGTGGTGTAGGCTTACCATAATTTAATTTTTACGAGTAGGCGTTACCTTGTGTGCGTCTAAATCCAGTGGCAGTTAGTTGCACTCGAACCCACCACTCCCTTGTTGTCGTGCCGGTCAGACTCGTGCACACAGTTCGTTTCCCCTGGTCCCTCTTCACCCATCAGTGCAGTAAAGGTTGTAACATCGAAAATTGCCACTCCCTCGTTGTCGTGCCGGTCAGACTCTTGCACACAGTTCGTTTCCCCTGGTCCCTCTTCACCCATCACTGCAGTATTTGTAACATCGAAAATTGCAAGTCATATTTCAGTAGAAGATTTGGACTTAGAAAAAATACAGCGTCTGCCTTGATGACCCTTTAGACCGCTGTGTACGAAGCTCCTTAACACCTCTTCCTAAGCGATTTATTTTTGAATCCTACTGTGTTATTTTCCTCTACTGTACCCAATGTAGAGTTTGGGAATAGAATGATTTAAGCAACACAAAAGACGACAGGAACGTATAATTAGCAAGATAAATCGCTTAGGAACAGGTGTTAGGGAGCTTCTTTACCCGACGAGAATACGGACTACGGTGTCTTCCACGGCTGGGTTCGAATCCCGGTCATGTTATGGTGTTGATTGAGATGGAGATTGAGACGGGGGCTTTGTACAGGAGTGGTGAATAAATCCGTCTGAGAGAGAGAGAGAGAGAGAGAGAGAGAGAGAGAGAGAGAGAGAGAGAGAGAATTAAAACTAAAATTAATCCCCTCTCTCCCCCCGCCCCCCCTACCACCTGCGCCAGCGACCACAAGTGGAAATGAATGAATGAAGAACGTGACGAGAGCAGGATGGGGGGCAACACGATACACACACACACACACACACACACACACACACACACACACACACACACACACACACACACACACATTCTGCCTGTCTATCTGTCTGTATATCACACACACACACACACACACACACACACACACACACACACACACATTGTCTGTCTGTTTGTCTGTATATCACACACACACACACACACACACACACACACACACACACACACACACACACACACACACACACACACACACACACACTGGTGGGTGGAGGAACCTATGCTATAACCAACGGCCTCGTAGGGATAAACAGATCTATTGCTGGTTGCATTCATTTGTACTCCTTGCACTTTGTACTCTCACTTGGTACTCCTCCCATTTTGTACTTCCTCTTAGTACTCCTTCCACTTTGCACTCTTCCCATTTTGTACTCCTCGCATTTTGTACTCCTTCCACTTTGCGCTTCTTCCTCTTTGTACTCTTTCCACTTTGTACTCCTTCCAATTTGCACTCCTTCCACTTTGTACCCCTTCCACTTTGCACTCCTTCCACTTTGTACTCCTTCCTCTTTGTCCCTCCACTTTGCACCCGTTCATTTTGTACTCCTTCCACTTTGTCCCTCCACTTTGCACTCCGTTCATTTTGTACTCCTTCCACTTTGTCCTTCCACTTTGTACTTTTTTTTTTCGCCAGGGAGTCGTGTGGAAATTATGATGATGATGATGGTAGTGATGATAATGGCGATAATGATGATGATGTTTATTATTATTATTATTATTATTATTATTATTATTATTATTATTATGGTTGATGATGATGATGCTACATAATCCAATTTTAAGTTTATAGACATCAAACGAATATAGTATTTTAAAAAGCATTCTTATTTTTTCTCTTAAGGCCTTCTTCTAGGGGCAAAAGTTAGACTCAGCAGAACCTGACTGTATAGGTGTTTTACTCGTGTAGTTAATAGGCACTGATCTAAGCTTTTATTTATTTTTTTTTTTTTCAGATGCTGTGTCGTGATCCTGGGCAAGATATATCAGTGACAGACGAGATGTTGGGTAAGTAGTCTATTTTATTTATTTGTTTATCTGTCTGTTTATCTGTCCATCTATCTATCTGTCTGTCTGTCTGTCTATCTCTCCGTCTGTTTATCTATCTATCTATCTATTTGCGATGAGATGAAAGTTATATACAGTAATAGTAGTAGAAACCCCAGGCTTATCTGCAACATCAACTTCACAGAGGTTGGGTGTGCTAAACCGACCCAAGCCCTAGTGACTCACCCTTTCACCCAGGCTCCTATGACACCCACAGCTGAATAAAATCGTCTGTTAACCGCAAAAATAAATGACGAAACCTGGTCCTCGGTCCGAAAAGGTTAATAATCATCCCCTTTTCACTATGGCGGTCGGTGATGTAAAATGTAATTCCAGAGAGGCTTAATTTCACTCATCCATTTTTCCCGACGTCCGTAGGTAACTTGATAGGCTGGCGGGAGGCGGAGAGAGAGAGAGAGAGAGAGAGAGTGTGTCACAGGCTACTCTCTCTCTCTCTCTCTCTCTGTCTTTCTAACTTGGTTCTAAAATTGCCATCTCTCCAAGATCCTTTCACAGTCCACACCCTCTCCATTCAAACTCTCCCTCTTTTATACCCTCTTCATTCTAACTTGGCCTAAAATTGCAATCTCTCGTGGTTAGTGATAATCACGCACTCTATACTCTGTTTACTCTAATTTGGCCTAAAACTGGCGTCTCTCTGGGTCCAAGTCACTGTCCACGCACTCGATGTAGCGATGAATCCTAAAAATTGGTTTGAAAAGTGAGTTTGATAGAAGAGAAGGATGGGATGGGATGAATAGGGGATGGAAGGGCAGATTGTGTGACGGAAGTGGAGAGAGAGAGAGAGAGAGAGAGAGAGAGAGAGAGAGAGAGAGAGAGAGAGACGGAAAAAGGAGAATGGGGGATGAGAAAATTGTGAGCTTGTGTGAAAAGGTGACGGAAGTGGAGAGAGAGAGAGAGAGAGAGAGAGAGAGAGAGAGAGAGAGAGAGAGATAATGAAGCCATCAGTTGCCATACCTCCCTATCACCCTAATCTACCGGTCCACCTTGCCTACCTGCCGACCGGAAGCTGATGGCCAGGTAAAATTAATTAACTCTTTCGACAGGTAGTGCCGGGTGGGGGTTACCTGTGTGGGCCTAGAATATGTAGGGGGACGCTCTCTCTCTCTCTCTCTCTCTCTCTCACACACACACACACACACACACACACACACACACACACACACACACACACACACACACACACACACACACACACACACACACACACACACACACACACACACACACACACACTCTCTCTCTCTCTCTCTCTCGGGTCCTCCTCTCGAACACACACGCAGACACGCCCTCCCGAATTTTTCACCACTTTCTCCGGACATTTGCCTCAGATACATGAAAGCTATATACATACAGTGAGCTAATAGTGCCGAGAAGAGGATATAGAAGATAGAGATGAGGAGATAGCCTGGAATTGGATATAATGTGGAAGATAGGACGGAAGAGGACCCAGGAAGTTTGAAAACATTTGAAATTTGAAATTACCATACGCTCACCTACACGGCTGACGAGTGAATGTGGCAACAAAAGTTTTGACTGTCTTACCACAAGAGACTAGAAAGGTTTGTGATCATCTATATGTATTTCGACGAAAGTAAAGAAGTGACTCTTGTGAAGGAACAGACGAGACAAAACGAAAAAGTGCACCAAGAGGTAAAACAACGAAACCTGTGATTTTCACCTCTGGAAAATCTTGCAAAGCCACGCACAAGATTTGACTCAAGCCGACCAAGCTGCTCTGCGTATCTCTAAGTAGCATTTAGTGCTCAAAGTTCACAAATCATTTAGTGCCAAGAGTGATTTATTTACCTGATACATCTAATATGGCATCCAGCTCAAGTGTGGAAACATTGTCCCGGGACAATATGCAATCGGCCAGCAGTGAACCATCTCTAACTAACCCAACAAAGGACTATCTCAAGAATTTTAATAAACCGGACCTACAGAAACACTGCCGAGAACTTGGTTTGAAAAATGTGTGGGTTAATAAAGATGAGTTGATAAATATGATTATGGATAATACCAACACTGCAGTGGCTGACACTAACATCAGTTCATGCAACCAAGCAACTGAACAATCTTATCAACATGTAATACAAAGTATTAATGATATAAAAGAAATTCTGAAAACTAAGGACAAGGAAATTGAAAAGCTTAACACAGAAATCAAGGCCGCATACACCACAATCGAAACACTGGCTCAACGTGTCTCAGTCTTGGAAAGTGAGAAAAGACGCAGACACCACGAATCCGAATCTGTGGAGGGGGCAGGTGAAAGAACGAACCTGATCCAGGCAGGTGAAGAGGGTTACTTTATTGATGAAATAAACCAGCGAGTCACGGCATTAGAAAATCAGATGAATGAGTGTCAACAAGGTGCTGACCCCGTGACTGAAGGTGCCCCGTCTTCCCCATCACCAGAGGAGGGACACACACACCTCATAGCAAGACTAGACCAAAGGATGTCAGCACTTGAGGAGGAATTTCGTGGAAACCAACGACAAACTAACCCAGAAACTGTAAGTATCCCAGTACAACCTAGTGAAAAAACTCTCCTACTGGGTGACACTAACCTCTCCCAGGTAATATCCTCTGACCTCCATATAACTTCTCATATAAGAACACTGGAGGGAGCCACTATCGATTTCATGAAGTGCTGGGTGGCCGAGAAATTAAACTGGATTCCTAAAAGTTGCATAATTTATGGTGGTTTATTTGACTTAATAGAAAATGCCTCTCCTGAAAAAATTATAGATGATATAGGTTCTTTGGTGAGTGAATTAAAAGGAAAAATGAAATGATGAATATATACATATGCCAGCTTGTGCCAGCCTACAGTCAGATCTTTTACAGGCTAAAATAAATGATGTGAATGACCACATTCTAAGGTGGTGTGAAACAAACTGTATACCAACCATCCAGACTGATCTTGCATTTAAACTGGGCACTGGTGAGGTTGATGATATGTGCTATTATGCAAATGATATTCATCCAGGCTCAATCCTAAATAGACTAGGAGCAGTACGACTTTTATCAACTATTGCCAAACAGTGTGGTGATTTCAACCTGTGTTCTGAATGGGAAAAAGTTAAAACTGATTTGGATTACCATCACAGGAAGACCATTTTTAAGGATCCCCACAGAACCCATTCTCTATATGTTGGTAGAAGCTCAATGGACCCGAACCGCAGCCACCCTACAGGGACCCGTACCTTCACTGTTGCCCTGAGGAGACAGACGAGAGGGACAGACACACGCCACTTCTACGTGGATCCACATCATGAAGAACACAACCAGTCATACGAAGCAAATAACTGGCAGAGGACATATGTGGTAAGAAACAGTACCAGAAATAACCGTGCTGTAAGTAATCACTCAAGCTATGCACATAATGTAACACATAATTCTAGGAAAACTGGTTGTTTCAACTGTGGAGAATTCAATCACAGACAGTCGACCTGCAGATATGACCATAAACTTGTATGTGGTAACTGCCACGCCCTGGGCCATAAGAGCCGTCTATGTAGATATTACAATACATAGGGGTTTGGCGAAGAAGAAACAGCCGGTGGGACTCCTTCAGTAACTAAAAAGGATTTTCTAATTATTGAACATATTAATGCTCAGTCATTACTATCAAATCTTGATGAAATTAAGTTACTCATGTATGAAAGAAATGTTGATATTTTGTGTGTGAGCGAAACCTGGCTTCTTCCCATCACCCCGAATGAGTTTGTAGATATTCCTAACTATAAGATTTTTAGACATGACAATGGTCGAGGTGCTGGTGTCTGTATCTATGTTAAAGACACTTTAGGTTCCACTGTACTTAATGTAAATATTCCAAAACAACCTGGAATCGAGGATATTTGGCTAACTGTACAGTGTCGTAAGTTGCCTTCTGTTATTGTTGGTTGCGTATGATAGAATTGATAGGGAGGCTTTGTGGACTGTTTTAAGATTGTATGGACTTGATGGTAGGTTACTAAAAGGGGTGAAAAGTTTTTATGTAAATAGTAGAGCGTGTGTAAGAGTGGGAAATGCTGTGAGTGATTGGTTTCCCGTGAGAGTGGGGCTGCGACAGGGATGTGTGATGTCGCCTTGGTTGTTTAATATTTACATGGATGGTGTTGTAAGGGAGGTGAATGCAAGAGTTTTAGGTGGTCTGAGTCTGGTAAATGTTGATGGAGGAGAGTGGAATCTGAAGCAGCTGCTGTTTGCAGATGATACTGCACTGGTGACTGATTCAGAGGAGAGATTGAGAGAGTTGGTAGAGGAGTTTGGAAGGGTGTATGAAAGGAGGAAATTGAAAGTAAATGAGAATAAGAGTAAAGTGATGAAGTGTACGAGGTTGATAGATGGTAGGGGGATGAATATAGTTTTGAATGGTGAGTTGCTTGAGGAGGTAGATTGTTTTAAATATCTAGGGTCACATGTTGCTGTGGATGGAAGAATAGATGCAGAAGTGAAGTTTAGAATAAATGAAGTAGGAAAGGTGCTGGGAGGAATGAAAAAAGTGTTTAAATGTCGTTCGCTTAGAATGGATGTAAAGAGAAGGCTGTATGAGGGTGTTGTGGTACCGACTGCATTATATGGGTCTGAAACATGGAATATGGGTGTAGCAGAGAGGAAAAGTTTGAATGTAATGGAGATGAGATGTCTGAGGAGTATGTGTGGAGTGACGCGTATGGATCGGGTGCGAAATGATGAAGTGCGAAGGAGAACTGGAGTTGTTCGGGAGATGGCTGGTAGAGTTGAGCAGAGGGTGTTGCAATGGTTTGGGCATATGGAGAGAATGGATAATGAGCGATTGGTGAAAAAGATAACTAGATCTGATGTGAGAGGTGTAAGGCTGAGAGGAAGACCACGAATAGGATGGATGGACAGTGTGAAGAGAGCGCTGGATGCGAGAGGGATGTCTGTTGAGCAAGGAAGAGTGGCTGTGCGTGACAGAAATAAATGGAGAGAAATTGTGAATGAATAAGTGATGACGCAGCCCTGAGGGGATATTCTCCCGCATTTGGTCTGATCAGCTAGTCAGGTCAGGTGCGGGTAAGGGGATGGGTCTGTTATGATGTGGCAGGGGTAAACCAGTTCTGCTGTCGGGCCCTGCTGCGGATGTCACTGATTGCATTGCCCAGTTGACCCTTGTGCGGTGTGGTGCGGTGAGGATCTGTCCGTTCTCCCCTTTGGGGCTAAGATGCGAATGAATGTGTTTGAATGGATGAGTAAATGGAGAGTGAGTCGTCCTGTCTCGGCTACCTCCCTTTCCTTGGGGGAAGCAGCCTAGGTATATAGATAGATAGATAGTGTGTACAGACACCCTAAAGCGACTGTTTTATCCTTTGATTATATTCAGGAGATCTTTAGACTAATGATTCTGCGAAAGAAGATCATTTTCATTCTTGGCGATTTTAACGATGACCTTCTCTCAGCTGGAAGTAAGCTTAGGCATATTATCAGAAACAATAAATTAACCCAAATAATTGATAAACCAACTAGGGTTACGCCTACATCAGCCACTCTACTCGATGTAATTATAACTAATAAACCTGACATCATAATCTCGCATGATGTAGTACCTCATATCATTGCAGATCATGACCTGATTACTGCCAAAGTGAACATTAGCAAACCAAAACGCACACCTGTTACCAGAACTTTTCGTCACCTTGGCAACTATAATAGTGATGCCCTTTGTTCCTGTTTACTTCAGCAGTGTGATATTTTAAATCAGGTTTTCTTTACTGATGACATAAATGTGCAAGTAGACATACTTACTAACACTATTACGGAATGTCTAAACACCTGTGCACCATTAGTTACCAAAAATGTTACTAGACCTTTCTCTCCGTGGTTTAATGATGAAATACGCCAAGCTATTATGAATAGAAATTACATTCAGAAAAAGCTAAAAACTGATAGATATAATACTGAATTGCAACAGCAGTATAAAACCAAAAAGAAAAATGTAAAGGTCCTTATTAGCCAGTCAAAGGCTGAACATTATCATAATCAATTTAACAGTACTAAAGGTGATACTGCTGCTACTTGGAAGGTCATCAGGGAAATTGTTCCAGGAAAGAATAAAAAATCTAATAATCAGAACTTTGAAAATAAAGATGAGAAAGCAGAAGAATTTAATAGATTTTTTGCAAACGTTAGTAAATCTACATATGATAAGACGCAACAAAACCTTGCTAACAATCAATTTGACATGCCTCTAACAAGCCTTACAGAAGATGAATACTTTAGACCTCAGCCTGTGGACACCAATACGATAGTCCTTACAGTTAAAAGTCTCAAGGAAAGTAGTTCATATGGCTCTGATGGCATATCTCTTCGCTTCATCAAAGACGCACTTTACGTCATCGCATTTTACTTAACTTGTATCGTTAACACCTCTATCACAACTGGTATATTCCCTACGACATGGAAACACGCATTGGTTGTCCCCGTCTTCAAAACAGGTGATATCAACAATGTTAATAATTATAGGCCCATCTCACTATTACCTACTGTTTCTAAAATATTAGAAAAGGTAGTTGCTAATCAACTATTAAACTTTTTAGAAACAAGAGACTTTTATCTAACACTCAGCATGGTTTCCGATCAAAGCTTTCTACTGAGACTGCTCTTACTGTTATAACTGATGAAATTTATGACAATATGGACCAAAAGAAAATATCTCTGTTAACCTTGTGTGACCTCTCTAAAGCTTTTGATAGTGTTAGCCATGACATCCTCATAGATAAATGTGCCAAGGTAAAAATTGATTCGTTTTGGATTAATAGTTACATTAGTAACAGAACTCAGTCTGTTCGATTAAATGATGTCGTATCTACAAAGCAGAATGTAACTTACGGGGTCCCACAAGGTTCAATTCTAGGTCCACTCTTATTCAATATCTACGTAAATGACATATCACCTTATTTAAATGACTGTATATTAACACAATATGCTGATGATACACAATTCTTTCATACAGGTACTATAAATAATCTGGAGGATCTTATCACCAAGACTGAAGAAACCCTTGTCAAAGCTAATCAGTATTTTCTTAGGAATGGTCTCATGATTAACCCAAATAAAACTCAATGTATTTTTATTGGAAATCGACAACTCTTATCACGTATACCTGCTAATGCAACTGTAAAGTTTGATGGCAATAACATCACTCCTAGTAGTCATGTTAAAAATTTAGGTCTTTATATTGATAAGTATATGAGCTTTGATGTGCATATTAATGAGTTAAATAAAAAAGTCATGGGGACATTGATGTATATAAATCGTTTAAGTGACAATTTCCAGAAACAGACTCGTATAATCATAATTCAAGCTCTTGTGTTGAGCTTGATTAATTATTTGTATTAGGATATGGGGTACAACCAACGGAACTCTTATACACAGTGCCCAGAAACTATTGAACTTTGCTGCTAAAGTTGCTGTAGGTGGAATGAGGAAATACGATCATGTTTCTCCAGTCCTGAAAGAGTTAAGATGGCTAAATATTAAACAAAAGCATGCATTTGATACGTACTGTACTATGTATAAGATACTGCGTGGTGTGTACCCTGAATGGTTTATGCCCTTTGCTTCTGTGCATAACGTGACTGGAAGTGTAACCAGACAACAAAATAGCCTATATGTACCAAGAGTCCACACTAGCACTGGTGCCAGGTCACTCGCTGTACAGGGCCCGAAGCTCTGGAATGAATTGCCTGCTTTAATAACCAACGCCAGTAGCCTACCAGTATTCAAATCTAGGCTGCTGTGTTTTCTTATGGGAGAGAAAAATGTTTTATGACTTGAAATACCTTGGATGCATTTGCAAGATAAAAATCCCAATTGAGATTTTATTTTGCTCTAAATTTGTCTTCATATGTACTGATTTTTCATGTTTTCATTGTACTGTACTTACTATATATCGGAACATGTATCTTTATTAATAACCACTGCTTAGTGGAAATAGTTATTTATTTATTTATTTATTTACTCTCTCTCTCTCTCACACACACACACACACACACACACACACACACACACACACACACACACACAAAATGTTAGTCTATAGCTATGTATCTATATCTATCCATCTATCTATCCATCTATCCATCCACACTTACCCCATTCTTCCATACCCCACAAGTCCCATCCATCTGTCTTTCTCCTTATCCCCCACAGTGGTCATTGGGTAACAGGTCATTAGGGGAAAACAGCCTCGTTACCCTCATAAATATCACTCACCAACACCCCACATACTCACAAAAATACTCCGTCCAGAATTAGGTACAAGGTTATATCTATATTCCTAATCCTCCCTTATATCGTAGCCTCACCCTCCCTCATACTGTTTTACCCTTTCCATCCTTCATACTTTGTCATTATCCTCACTCATACACCTCCCAGATACTTAGCAATAAATTCGGGTTGATATTGTAGTTGTAAATATGATAAAGGAAATTTAATCATATTCTTTATTGATATGGAGTCTTGGTGTATTTATAACTGGGTCTTTTTGTGAATACCGACGAAGACTGAAGTGTTTGACCGCGACCTAAACCGACCCGACTTTCTCACGCCTCTCTGTGCTGAGGGGAAGAGGGAGGAGTTGGAGGAGGAGAGGGTGTGAAGGAGGAGGAGGAGGGGGTGAAGGAGAGAGAGGAAGGGGAGGAGGAGTAGGGGGATGAAGACAATGAGAAGGAAAGGAAGGGGGGTGAAGGAGAGAGAGGAAGAGGATGGTGATGATGATGATGATGATGAGGAGGAGGAGGAGGAGAAGGCGAAGGAGATAGAAGGTAAGGGGAGGAGTAGGAAGGGATACGAGAGGAGGAGGTGGAGGAAAAAGTGTAAAGGAAGATGGGGAATGGGAAGATGATGATGAGGGAAGGGGAGGAGAGGATGAGGGGAGGATGGGGAGAGCGAGGGAAGGAGTAGTTATGAAGGGGAGCAAGAAGAGGGAGAAGAGGGATGAAAAGGAGCAGAGGGGGAGAGAATGATGTAAGAGAGAGTTGATGATGGATTTTGAAGAGGGGAGAGAAGGGGAGGAGGGGAAGGGAATGGGGGGGAGGATAGAGGGAAGGAGATGATAAATACAAAAAGTGTGAAAGGAGACGAAGGAGGAGGAAATGATGAAGAAGAAGAAAGAGGAGGAGGAGAAAATGAAAAGTGAAATAAGAGGAAAGGAGAGAGGAGGTGTAGGAGTGGAAGAGGAGAGGAAGGGGGAGGGAGAGGAGGAGGAGCAAAGGGGAGGGGGAGGGAAGAGGATGGGGAGGAAGAGATAACGAGATAGTGGAAAGAGAAAGCGTGGGAGGTGATGAAAAGATGAGAGAGAGAGAGAGAGAGAGAGAGAGAGAGAGAGAGAGAGAGAGAGAGAGATCCATACGATTTTACTCAGTGGTCCAGCCTTAACCCCTTCAATCCAAGGACGTTCTTTTCATATTACGCATATTATTACGTGACTCAAATGCTCAGGGGAAATTTAATAGGACTTTTAGATATCATACGCCTTTTACTGTAACTTGGCCAAAATTTACAATCTCCATCTTGAATGCTCAGTTGTAGCAATAGGTTAGCACTAGAATGTGTTGCTAGTCACGAAGAAGTGCTGGGGAAAGGATAGAGCTGAAGTATTGCCTTATTCTGTCACTGAGCTACGAGAAATAAGCTAAAAAATGACGAAAATCTGGGCCAAGTTAAGATAAACAGAGTATAGGTATGAGAGTGACGTTATGGATTATCTGATAGTATAGAGAGTAGAATACAAATCGTGTATTTATTTATTTTTTATTAATATTGGTCTTTATTTTTTTGTTTGAGTTATTTATGTTTGTGTATATTTCTGTTTCTCTGTCTTTATCTGTTTGTGTATTTTTAATCGCGCATCCGTTTTCTACATATATTTATTCATTTATTTGTTTATTTCTATTTACTTCTCATGAAATAAGCCTCAGGAAAAAAGATAAACTGATTACTTGGGATGGGAAGGAGTAAAGGAGGAAGGGGAGGAATGTAAGAGGGGTTTCAGCGTGGGAGGGGAAGTGTGAGGGGAGGGGGAAGGTAGGGTGGGGGAGGAGAGAGGGGGGATGCTGGGCGGGGGGGAGGGGTGGAGTGAGAGAGCAGGTGAGAGCAAATTTCCCAGACAGAAGAAAAATTGTGTTGTAAAGTGAGATGGGTAGTTCCCCTCCCCTCCTTCTTCCCCTTCCCTTCCCCTCTTTCCCTCCCTCCTCTCCTCCCTCCCTCCCATCCCTCTTCCTCCCTCCCTCCCCTTCTTTCCCCGATTCTGTCTCCTTTCTCTTGCTGTCCCCCTCCGTCTGTCTCTTCTTACTATCTTCTTTCATTCCATCCATTTTTTCTTCTCTTCTTTCTTCCTTCTCCTCCTCTCTTCCTCCCTCCCTCCCCTCCCTTCTCCGATTCTGTCTCCTCTCTCTCACTCTCCCCCTCCTCCTGTCTCTTCTTTCATACTATCTTCTTTTATTTCATCCATTTTTTCCTTCTCTCCTTTCTGCCCCCTCCTCCCCTCTTCCTCTTCTCCTCTCCCTCTTTGTCTCCTCTTCTCGCCTCTTCCTGTCTCCTCTTCCTTCCTTCTTATCTTCCTCCGTCTTCCCTCCTATCTCCCTCCTTCTTCTGTATTTCTCTCCTCATCAATATTTTTCTCTCTCTCCTACCCTCTCCCCCATTTTATTATCACTTCTCCTCATTCCTTCCTCTTCATTCCTTCCTCCTCCTTCTCCTCCCTGTCTCTCTCCTCTTCCTCCTTCCCTACCTACCTCCTTTTCCATCTGTCTTCTCTTGCATTCATCCATCTTTCCCCTCTCCTCCTCTTCATCTCCTTCCTCTCACTCTTCCTCCATTCCCCTCACTCCCTCCCCTTCTCCTCCCTCTTCTCTTTTTTCCCCTCCCTCTCTGCTTTCACTCTTTTTTCTCCCCTCTCTTTTCTGTACCCATTCCCCTCGTCCTTGTTGCTATGCCCCCCCCCCCTCTCTCTCTCTCTCTCTCTCTCTCTCTCTCTCTCTCTCTCTCTCTCTCTTTCTCTCTCTCTCTCTCTCTCTCTCTCTCTCTCGCTCTCTCTCTCTCACCCCTTCAAGCTGAGTAAATTAAAGTATCACATGAACCCACCCCCTCCCTCACTCCCACCCCCTCCCCCTCGCCCTTCCCCTCCCCCCCTCCCCTTCACCTCCCCTCCCCTCCCCCACCGTTGCATCACACCGGGAAAGGGTTAGCAATCTCCCTCCACCCCTCCCCTCCCCTCCCCTCCCCTCCCCTCCCCTGCCCCCTCCTCCTCCCCTCCCCTCCCTCCCCTCCCTCACTCCTATCCCCTCCCTCACTCTCCCCCCCCCCCCCGCCACCGTGAGAGCGAGCTGGTTATCTTGAAACAGCAGATCAGGGAGAGAGAGAGAGAGAGAGAGAGAGAGAGAGAGAGAGAGAGAGAGAGAGAGAGAGAGAGAGAATGTTTAGATGATAGTGATGATAACGATAATTACCAGCACCACCACCACCATCACCATCATCATCATCATCATCATCATCATCATCATCATCATCATCATCTCTCTTTCCCTCTTACATTTGGAGTGAAGTGGGTACGGAAAGCCAGGAAAAGGAAAGAATACTATAGTGTGAGTACAAATCAACACCATGCCTGATGAATGGGCCACACACTCACTCATTCCCCATCCCAGCCCTTGGAATCCTGAGTCCACCTGATAGATACACCTGTCCACTCGTAGCTTCTTAATTGCCTATCAGAGAGGTAGTCCAGCGAGTTAAGAAGAAGAAAAGAAGGAGGAGAAAAAGAAGAGAAGAGGAAGAAGAAGAAGAAGAAGAAGAGGAGGAGGAGGAGGAGGAAGAAAAGAAGGCGAAGAAAAAGAAGAGGAGAAGAATACTCAACTCTTGTCCTTCACTCCTTTGTACAGAATTCATCCACCCAGCTCGATTCTTTGTCAGTTCCTTAGCCCCATTCTCTCTCTCTCTCTCTCTCTCTCTCTCTCTCTCTCACACACACACACACACACACACACACACACACACACACACACACACACTACATCCCTTTCACCACCCTCTCCACATCCATTCTCTCCACAGTTCTATCCACCTAAGCACACTCTTCATCCACATCGTCCACAGGCTTCCTTACTCCACATCTTTCAAGAATCACAGTATTTTTAAACCTCTCCACTCTGCACACTCCACATTCATTCCACACTAACTATATCAAATGCTTAAACTCCTTACTTTTCGTTTTCATTCCACACTGTAGGTCCGTATTCTCGTCTGGAAAGGAAACTCCCTAACACCTCTTCCTTACCGATTTATTTTTTGGATGTGGCTGGTTAATATATTTACTGTATATACGTTATTTATGCAGAGTGTGGCGATATTAGAGAGGTTTTTATAACGCAAAATAGGACAGTAAGGCATAATAAGCAAAATAAATCACTTAGGAAACGGTGTTAGGGAGCTTCCTTAACCTCTGTGTCCTATCAAGGCCTTCATAGTACCAACCTCTCCTTCCCTCTGCCACTCCTCTTTCCACTTCCTTTGCACCTTTAAACAAGCAACTTATTCCAGTTTTAATTTGCTCCCTACGTGTCAACAAGTGGGTTGGTGGAGGGTTAGTGCCTCTCCCCGTAAAACAAATAACTCAAAGTCAAATGGCCACCCTTTGCGGGATTATGGCGTCTGGCAATAGATAGATAGATAGAATCTCTCTACATCTCAGCATTCAAGATGGAGGGAAGGCAATTTTAGGCCAAGTACAAGTGGACGGAGTTTAGTAAATTGGTGACAGTGGTAATTCAGACTACCCTAATGAGTGGTTCCAAATGACCCCACTGATCACTTCGACACGTCCCCCTCCCCCCCTCTACCCCTTCCCCCCTCCCCTCCCTCCCCTCCCCCTGTCTTCCTGGGCCCAGTGAGGGGGTGTATCAGGTGTCAAGGGGAGGATGAATGGGGGAGAGAGGAACTGAAAGAGAGGGGGAGGGAAGAGTGAGAGAAAAGGGGAGATACGGAGGAGGATAGAGAGAGGGGGAAAAGTGAGAGAGAGGGGGAAATAAGGGGTGGGATAGAGAGAGGGAGTGAAGAGTGTGAGAGAGTGGGGAGGTAAGGATGGGGTGGGGAGGAGGGAAATGAAAAATTAGGAAAGGGATAGGAAGAGGAGGGAAGAATGAGAGCGGGAGAGTTATAAGGAGAGGGGGAGGTAAGGATGGGGTGGGGAGGGGGGAAGTGGGGGAGAGAGGAAGGGGGAGGGGGAGAGAGCTCACTTACACTGCGGGAAATTGCCGAAGCCTAAGGAAGGACCGGACTCTCTCAAGCCTCGGTCTGTTTCCTCTCTTGTCTCTCTTTTCTCTCTCTTTACCGTCTCTCTCATTTCTCTCTCTTTTTTCCCCTCTCTCTTTCTTTCTCTTTTTTCCCCTCTCTCTTTCTTTCTCTTTTTTCCCCTCTCTCTTTCTTTCTCCTTTTCCTCCCTACCCTCTCTTCACCCATTTTTTCTCTTCTCTCCCTTTCTCCCTCTCCTGACCCTTCATTTCCTTATTTCTCTGTCACCTACCTCGCCCCTCACCTTCACTCCCCCCTTCTCCCCTCTCTCCCCTTTCTCCCGTCCTCCTTAACTCTCCGTCTCCCTTCACTCCCCCCTCCCTTCCATCATTTCCCCTCACTCCTCCTCTCACTCCCCTCCCCTCCTACTTTCCCCACTCCCCTCTGATTCTGATTCTCTCTCCGCTCTCCCTCCCGTCTCCCCTTTCCCCTCTTTCCCCTCTCTCCTTCCTCCTCTTTCCCCTCTCCCCCTCCCCTCTGCGGAACCCCTCATAAAGTAATCATTATTGAAGAGAAATCAAGATATTTAATCCATTGAAATCCTATAGTGTCCCCCTCACCTGCACAGAGAGAGAGAGAGAGAGGGGGGGGGTAAATAAAACAAGGAAAGAAAGGGCGAAAGGAAGGAGAGAGAGAGAGAGAGAGAGAGAGAGAGAGGGAGAGAGGTAAATAAAAGAAAGAAAGGGCGAAAGGAAGGAAATGAGAGAGAGGGAGAGAGAGGGGGGGGGAGTTGTGAAGTGGAGAGGTGAATAAAGAGAGGAAAAGTCACGAAACAGGAGGGGAGAGGAGAGAGGGAGGAATGAAGAAAGGAAAAAATGGAGGAAGAAGGGGGGGAGGGAAATAAGTTGAAGGAATATTTCTCTCTCTCTCTCTGTCTCATTCTAAATACAGGGTGTCCGAAAAGTTACTGTGCAGTGAGAAATTCGTATTGACATTAAAGTTATACGTACGGTATTGCTTACGAGACCTGTAAGTTGTACGTCCCGCGTTTCCGCTATGCCGTAGACGTCTTCGGGCCCCTGGGGGAAATTTCCAGCATTTGCCGTAGGAGAAACTGCAATATCTTACGTAAAACTTTTATTAAAACTTAAACCTTTTCCACTGCACAGTAACTTTTCGGACACCCTGTATCTGTCTGTCTGTCTGTCTGTGTATATATATCTGTCTGCATCTGTCTACCTGTCTGTCTCTCTAAAAATCTATCTGTCTACCTATCTATCAATCTTTCTATCTATGTAGCCATCAAAATCCCCCCCAAAAAAAGTATTATTAAAAAAACAATAGACAATAAGTAAAAGTGAAAGAAAATTTACAGTATATTTGAATATAATGCTGAGAGAAAATGTAAGAAAATAAAGAGAGGAAAGGTAATATAAAAGAGAAGACAAGGAAATGGAAAAAGATATGGAAAAATAGTGTGGAAAGTGACTGACTTGTACGATTGAGAGAGAGAGAGAGAGAGAGAGAGAGAGAGAGAGAGAGAGAGGACAATTAAAACTCAGAGGAGCAAGTTTGTTGGAACACTCCTGAGAGCCCGTTCCTGTGATTGGTGTGTGTGTGTGTGTGTGTGTGTGTGTGTGTGTGTGTGTGTGTGTGTGTGTGTGTGTGTGTTTGTGTTTGTGTGTGTAATTATTTAAATATGTACCGGTATCAATGCCCCAAGTATGTGTGAATGTGTGTGTGTGTGTGTGTGTGTGTGTGTGTGTGTGTGTGTGTGAGTGTGTGTGTGTGTAATTAAATATGTATCAATGCCCCAAGTATGTGATACAGGTCATTTAGAGGTCACAGGTCAATCAAGGTCAGAGGTCAGGTTGTGGTGCTGTGTGTGTCTGATAGGATTTGTATAAAGGTTGTCTGTCAAGGAGAGGGAGGAGGAGACCGAGGATGAGATGGAGGGATGGAGTAGAGAGAGATATATGAGAGGGGGGGTGTAAGTTGGGGGGAGGGCAGCGAGATGGCAGGGAGCAGTGCGGCGTGGAAGTGGGAGAGCAAGAGACGAAGAGAGCGTATGTGAGTGAGGCGGAGGGGAAGACCGAGGTTTAGATGGAAGGATGGGGTGGAGAAGTATTTGAGAGAGGAGGATGTAAGTTCGAGGGATGTAGAGTGAGAGACTAACTAGGAGAGTGTATGTAAGGTGGAGGGGGGAGACCGAGGATGAGATGGAGGATGGAGTGGAGAGGTACTGTATATGAGAGGGGGTTATAAGCTGGGGGGAGGGCGGGGAAATGGCAGTGGACAGGGCGACATGGAGGCGATTTGTTTATGGCCACCCCTTACGGGCTTTAGGCATCTGGATTTAGATAGATAGATTTATGGATAGATAGATAGATGGAAAGATAGATAGATAGATGGATAGGTAGATAAAGTGTCAGAATGGGAAGAAGTGATTTGGTTTTGATGAAGATTAAATATGAGGGTCAAAGGTCAAGATTAGAGGTCAGGTTATGGTGTTACAAGTTCCTCTCTCTCTCTCTCTCTCTCTCTCTCTCTCTAGATCTAAATGTAAATGTAAATCTAAATCTAAATCTAGATATTTAGTCCCGTGAAATCCAGTCACCAGAGAGAGAGAGAGAGAGAGAGGCAGGCCAGGTTCTATCCATTTTAATCGCCTTTCTTCAGAAATTGTCATAAAACCAGAAATCTTGACTTCCTCATTCGCCATTAAAGTTTTAATTATATGGCGTTGCTCTCTAATTATGGGGGTTCGAGAGAGAGAGAGAGAGAGAGAGAGAGAGAGAGAGAGAGAGAGAGATTGTCGACAGTAAAGGAAAAAAGAATCGTCCAGGTGTTAAAAAGATAATTATAACCATACTTTCTGTCAAATTTCAATAGTATAAAAATAGCCTATGATTAAAAACGGTATATTAAAACAGAAGGTATCGTCACACCACTTCCATAGCGATTTATTTTGTGCATTACATCTTATCCTCATCTGTGGTACTAATGCAAAGTGTCAGTATTCATGCAATAAAAATGATATTCACGAAAATGTTAAGGGGTAATATACAGAAATAAATCGCTTAGGAAGAGGTGTAACGAAGCCAATGCCTGCTGAGATACCGACTCTTAAATCAGTCAGTTAATTCAGGAAACACTTTTTTTTGGGGGGGGGAGGGGGTGAAAGGAAAGAGGGAGTTCTTAGAAGCCTGTAGACAACTGCATGAAGGTTACAACACATCCGCTCCCACCGCCACTACTACTACTACTGCCACTACTACTACAACCATCACCATTACTACTACTACTACCACTACCACCATCAACACTAGTACTACCACTGCTACTTTCAGCACTACTACCATCACCGCTACCTTTACCACTTGTACTACCACCAATACCATCACAACTTCCATCTCCTTACTAACCCTCAGTATTAATATAACTCTCACCACCACTACCTCCATCATCATCATCATCATCATCATCATCACTATTTCCAGCAAATACTTCCATCATTAGCCACCATCACCACCACCATCAACCACCACATCATCACCACAAGCACTGTCAACCTCTGTCCATTATCACCACAACCATTGCAGTTTTCGCCATCACCACCACGAATCATTGCAGTGTTCATCATCACCATCACCATTAATCGTTAGTCTTCATCAGTCATTACTATCAGCCACCATCGTCACCACCACCACTATCAATTTTTACAGTCCTTCAGCCACCACCACCACCACCACCACCATCACCACCACCGCACTTCCCAACTCTCAATCAGCGCCTCATTTTGGCCCCTCTTCGGAACTGTGTTGAACCTGGACGAACTTTGACGTTGGAGGTTTGGTCTTGTGTTATGACATTTTCGAATTATAGATTAAATGTCCGGATTTTAGGTGACACAGGGGGCATCGTATTAAATCTTCCTTAGCGATTTAGTCTATATTTATTTATTTTTTTATCGTATTTAATGTCGCCATGGTTACCTCTCAGCGATGTTGGACAGAAGTTACATATTCACCCGTGTCTGTTTGTCTTCGTATGTACAAGATATCTCCAAAAATTATCAACGAATTTCAGTGGAACCTGGTGGATAGGTGGGCCGTGGGACTAGGAAGGGATTATTAGATTTTGAGGGAGATGTGGTTTCGGATGCAGAAGTAAATCATTAAGTTGATTGGTGTTAGCGGAGGTATGCACTTTCTTAGATTGTATAACAGGGCAGATTAATACCGCAGATTTGACTGTGTAAGACCGTAAAGGTATTCGTCTGGTAGGGAAGAGGAACGCTCAGATTTGTCTTCATGTGAAAAAAAATAAAAATCTATACTTTTTTTTTTTTTTTGAGAGTCATTGGTGCATTGGTTAGCACTTCTAGCTCACAACTGAAAGAGCCTGAAGTCGATATTGGTGCCGGTCAGAATCGTAGACAAAAATGAAAAAAGAAAGAAAGAAACAAAGGCGTCTCCCGTATCCAAAGGGTAGAGGAGTGCCAGCGTGCCATACCCTCGCGTGCCTCTACCCCCCCTTTCCCCCTCCATCCCCTCTCCCACCATCTCCCCCTCCCTCCACCTCCCCCAAGACCCCCTCCCCCACCCTCCTCTTTCCACCTACCTCCTCCATCCCCCTTCCTTTCCCCTTCCCCCTCCCTCCCTCCCTCCCTCACTTCCCCCTTCCCCCCCTCCCTCCCCTTCCCCTCCTCCTCCCCCTCCTCCTCCCCCTAACCGG
>NC_137052.1:2787560-2870060 GCF_032717465.1 Coenobita brevimanus | reverse complement strand
TAGATAGGTATATTCAAAGAAGTTACAAAAACATGCCTAACTTAGAGACGTTGCGGTAGAATACAAAGGAGTACAAAGGAAAGCAAACAGCAACAGACCTTATGCTCCTTTCGAAGCTGCTTGTTACAGAGTAGACTGTGACTACGAGACCTAATTCTACATGCTGAAGGATAAGGATAGTAAAGCAAGAAGGCTTCCCCCCTCCTCCAAAACCTCCATTTAAAACTGGCAGGAAAAAGTGAGAAGGACCACCATTCGGCATGGAATAACTGAAGAAGAAGCAGGGGGAGGAGGACGATTTTGACGATTATGATGATGATAATGGTGATGATGATGATGATGATGATGATGCTGATGATTTTGATGATTTTAATTGTTTTGCTGATGATTTTTCTCTAAACACGAAAATCTTTTAAAGAGTAAAGGAAGCGTGAAATGAAAGAATGCACCTGAGGGGAAAAAAAGAGAGTAAAAAGAGGGGTGGAATGAGAGTGAGGGTGCGAGACAGACAGGGTGAGTGAGGGGAGAGAGTGGGGGAGGGTTAGGAGAAGGGGAAGAGGGGGTGGGGGTGTAAAGGAGGGGGAAGGAGAGGAGAGGGGAGGGAAAAAGGGATGAAGAGGGGGAGGGAGGGGGAAGGAGTGGGGAGAAGGGGGATGGAGAGAGGGAAAGTGGAAGGAGGGGAGGGGGTTTTAAGGGAAGGTAGGGGTGAAGGGGAGGGGGGAAGGAAAGGGAGGGGTCAGAGGGGAGAAGAGAGGAGAGGGGAAAAGGAGGAGGGGGCGTAAGGGAGGAAGAGGGGGAGCTTTAGACGGACACATACCGAGAGAGAGAGAGAGAGAGAGAGAGAGAGAGAGAGAGAGAGAGAGAGAGGACACGTCATGCTTCCTCCCCAAAAATAGTACAGTACAGTCGCGGTCAAAAGTTGGTTTACATACATTGAGATATTGATTATAGACTTAACCCCTTCACCGCCAGAGAGAGGGACGCCTTCACGTGGTGGCACTGATATAACCATGCGGCTCCACTTCCCGGTTATACAGACGTCCCTCAGCTCCCTCCCCATCCCACAAAGGAGGATGGTGGACCGCAGGAGGAGGGGAACTTCAGCCTGCAGTTCACTGGGTTCACGCTTCAAATAAACCTGGGGGAACAGCAACAACAACAACAGCATCAGTCACTACTACTACTACTACTACTACTACTACTACTACTACTACTACTACTACCACCACCACCACCACCACCACCACCACCCCCACCACCACCACCACCACCACCCCCACCACCACCACCACTACTACTACTACTACTACTACTACTACTACTACTACTACCACCACCACCACTACTACTTCTGCTACTACCTCTACTTCTACTAGAGTTATTTTTTAGTAGAAGGAATGAACTAGAAAAAGAAGAGCATCGTAGTGAAAGGGTTGAATTGTGTTATTTTTTTTTTTACCACGTGCTAAATATATAAATAACGCGCGTGATGTATTCCTAGCGACGCGCGCCGTATCCACGTGTCCAGTCCACCACGTGTTATTTGCCGACCACGTGCTTCGTCTTTATTTATAATGTGCTTTATCTGAGAGAGAGAGAGAGAGAGAGAGAGAGACAGACAGACAGACAGACAGACAGACAGACAGACAGACAGAGAACTAGTGAAATGTATAAGTGAAAAATAAGTGTGTGTGTGTGTGTGTGTGTGAGGGAAACACACACACACACACACACACACACACACACACACACACACACACACACACACACACACACACACACACACACACACAACTCTACGCTCACAAGTTGCCTTATTTCACTCAAAGTACCAATGAAAGTAAGAAAAATTAACCATCTTTATCACATGGTCTTTTTTCTAGTATTATATTCTAACTAAACCCTTTTTACTCTAACTTGGCCTAAAATTACCATCTCTCCATCTTGAATACTGAGGTGTAGCAAGAGATTAACGCTAGAATATGATGCTAGTCACGAAGAAGTGCTAGGGAGAGTGTAAGAGCGATAGTGTTGTCATATTGTCACTAAGGTATCTGTGAATTTATATGCTACGGGACGAAAATCTTGGGAGTTTTGAAATTAAAGATATAGAATCAAATGGTTTTATTCAGCTGAGAGAGAGAGAGAGAGAGAGAGAGAGAGTAAAAGTCAAAAGAAAAACTAAGATGATACTGAAGAAATTATACAAATATAGTTAGAGCATTAGAGAAAACAAAAGTACACACACACACACACACACACACACACACACACACACACACACACACACACACACACACACACACACACACACACACACACACACACACAGCAAAAACCAAAGGCATCCTCCCACAACAACACACACACACCGACGAAAGCAAAAACAAGGGTAATTCTCTCTCTCTCTCTCTCGGCAAAAACAGAGATACAGAAATACGAGAAGGGTAATGAAGGAAAAAAGCGATGGGGGAAGAAAGATAGCAGCTGAATTTTATCTTTAATGAGAGAGAGAGAGAGAGAGAGAGAGAGAGAGAGAGAGAGAATTTTAACCTGAACGAAAAACTGGATAATATATACTTCAGTGTATTCATTATGAAAGGGAAGATGAAAGAGAGTGAGAGAGAGTGAAAAAGTGAGTGAGGGAGATTGAGAAAGAGAGGGAGTGAGAGGGGGAAGAGTTTAAGAGGGAGGATGAAAGCGTGTGAGGGGGGGGGATGAGTGAGGGTGTGTGTGTGTGTGTTTGTGTTAGAGAGGTTGTGAGATAATCAGAGAGAGAGACAGAGAGAGAGAGAGAGAGAGAGAGAGAGAGAGAGAGGCTGCGAGGTGAGCGAAATGGTGTGAGAGAGGGAGGTGTTAGTGTGTGAAAGAGAAATATTTTAAAGAAAATGTGAGTGGTAGCGTGTGAGTGAGAAAGTGTGAAAGATTGTAGCGATGTAAAAGGTGAATGTGAGAAAGAGTGAGAGAGTGTGAAAGGAATCGGGTGAAAGAACAGCGAGACAAACGTCCTAGATGTATGAACATAAGAACATAAGAAGAGAGGATAACTGCAGTAGGCCGGTTGGCCCATGCTAGGCAGCTCCTAGAAGAGTAACTGAACTACTAGAATGAGATAAGGATAGCAAAGAAGAAGGCTGTCCCCCGCCCTCCAAACCCTCCAGCTGAAGCCGGCAGGAAAAAGTCAGAAAGAACACCACGCAGTACAGAAAAACTGGCGTGGACATTTTACAGGAAAGTGTGAAAGGAGAATAGAGACTATCATAGTGTAACCTGAAAAGGAAAAATTATGAATTAGTATTGGTTATAAGATTTTCTTTTTTCTATATCCACTCCTTATTTGCCATATGCTTATCTAGCCTATGCTTGAAACTCTCAATGGAAGAGGCAGCAACTACTTTACTAGGTAGCTTATTCCATTCGTCTACTACTCTATTACCAAACAATTTCTACCTATTTCCTTATTGAAACGGAATTTTTCTAGTTTGAAACCATTATTTCTAGTTCTATCCTTATGCTCACTTTAAGTACCTTGCTAATATCTCCCTTATTTATACCCTTCATCCACTTAAACACCTCAATTAAGTCTCCCCTTACTCTACGCCTCTCTAGCGAATGCAGACTTAGTCTTTTCAGTCTGTCTTCATATGACAGGTTCCGGACGTCATGTATCATTTTTGTCATTCTTCTCTGTACATTTTCTAACGAATTAATATCCATTCTATAGTAAGGACACCAAAATTGTACTGCGTAGTCTAAATGTGGCCTTAGTAATGCTAGATAATGTGGCCTTACTAATGCTAGATAATGTGGCCTTACTAGTGCTAGATAATGTGGCCTTACTAATGCTATATATGTGGCCTTACTAATGCTAGATGAGGTGAAAAAAGGAGAGAGAGAGAGAGAGAGAGAGAGAGAGAGAGAGAGAGAGAGAGAGGTATTACTGTGAGGGGTATGGAGGGAAAGGGAAGGAAATTAAGGAAGAGAAGAAGGTAAGGGGAAGAAATAGGAGAAATGGAAAGAAATGAGATGAAGGAACATCAGTTGGTGATAAAGGAAAGGGGAGGGGAGGGGAGGGGAGGGGAGGGGAGGGAAGGGAAGGGAAGGGAAGGGAAGGGAAGGGGAGGGGAGGGGAGGGGAGGAGAGGGAAGGGGAGGGGAGGGGGAGTGCCAAGGGGGGTTGGGGGTTGGAGTGCCAGACTAAGGGTGTCACGTAGCAGTGCCGCCCCCTAGCAGGCATCATGTGGCACACACACACACACACACACACACACACACACACACACACACACACACACACACACACACACACACACACACACACACACACACACACACACACACACACACACACGATAACATTAACAAAAACACATAAATACACCTGCTGCACATACACATATACAGTACTTGCAGAAACACATGGACATAAACACAGATTTTCAGGCACACATTATCTACGCAAATGCACACACACACACACACACACACACACACACACACACACACACACACACACACACACACACACACACACACACACACACACACACACACACACGACCTCATACACATTCCTAAAATAGGCCCTGCAGCCTTTGCCCAGAGTCGGACACATAAAAAAAAAAAAAAAAAAAAAAAAAATACGCACATCATCCAATACGCATATCACGTATGAATTACATCTCTCTCTCTCTCTCTTTCTCTCTCTCTCTCTCTCTCTCTCTCAGCAAATTATAACTTTAACACAGGTCTTAAAGGAAGTTACGACGCTCTATCTTAAGGTGGAGTCAGATTTTATTGTTGGGGGAAGATCCTTTATTTTCCTACTTGTTTGGGTATTTAGAGGGTTTAGATTTAGCGTCCATTAACCCCTTTACTACAGGAGGATTATCGCTAGCTGAATAAAATCGTCTGGAGGAAGCAAAATAAAAATACTGGTTGACGCGATAGGTGTTTTTTTGTAGTTGTATGGAGGTAACAGTTTCATGTCAGTGGGTGATGTGGGGAACTTTGTATTTGTAGTGTGTGTGTGTGTGTGTGTGTGTGTGTGTGTGTGTGTGTGTGTGTGTGTGTGTCACTATGAACTTAATTTACTCGTATTTTTAGTATTCGAATTCTGTTTCTCTTTCAGCTTTCAAGCCGCACTTTTTTTCTGTAGTTGGTTTCTTTCCTTCATGTTTGTCACCTGATCACATTCTTGTTCCCCCCCCCTCTCTCTCTCTCTCTTAAATTTGGTCGCATCGAGAGAAAATTAAAGATACCAGTAAGTCTTATAATGAACACGCTAAATTCTAAACTATACTCGTCCCTCACCTTTCCCACCCTATCCTTCGACAAGTGGGTAGTGAATTGGAGGAGGAGGTCAAATGCAACTTGTTTTCAATTTTTTTACGCCCACTTAAACCTGCAACAAAAACAATCTATTTATCTATCTCTAGCCAGTTGCCTTAATCCCGTAAGAGGCACCCGCAAACAAATCGCCTCCATGTAGCCCTGTCCACCGCCCTTTCGCTGCCCTTCCCCTAGTTTACACCCTCCTTTCTCATATATATATACCTCTTTACTCCATTCATCGATCTCATTCTCGGTCTTCTCCTCCATCTCCCCCCTCCACCTGACTCACATACACTCTCCTAGTTAGTCCCTCACTCTCCACCCTACTCCTCCTCTGCCATATATCTATCCAGTCTATCCCTCCATCTCATCCTCGGCAAAAATAATTCTGTAATAAGTTTTCAAAGTAATACGATGGCAGGAAGTTGGGGGGGAGGCGGAAGGAGGGGGGATGTGTTGACCAAGGCTAGGGGGGGGCGTGAATATGTGAACCAAGGCTAAAAGGGGCGGAAGGAAGGGGGGGGGCGTGAATATGTAAACCAAGGCGCCACCCGAAAAATGTTGAGAGCCGCTGATGTACTGAAACTTTTGCCTGTGACTGTACTGTTTAAGACCCTGTGAACCAAAAAATCATGACTCGCTCTTTCTTCCCCCCCCCCCTTTCTGTACCCTGCCTGCTGACTTTCTTTTCTTTTTCTTTCTTTCTTTCTTTTTTCTCTTTTTTTTAGGTTGGGGATCAGTTTTCTTCTTGTGCGTGTCCTCTTGTCTGCGCATCTGTCTCTTGTTTGGGGAGCTCAAGGTCTCTCTCTCTCTCTCTCTCTCTCTCTAAAATCGATACTGCATTCCTTACTAACATACAAGAGGACATTAAGGTATAGAGTACTGTGCTGGAGAAATCGCTTCGGTAGAGCTGTTACAAAATCTCCGTACCTAGGAAAAAGTAGCCCCTCCATTTTCTTATCCACATTCTAGTCCATTATTATTATTATTATTATTTTTATTTTTATTACTGTTATTATTATTATTATTATTATTTTCATTATTACTTATTATTATTATCATTATTATTATTATTATTATTATTATTATTTTCATTATTATTTATTATTATTATTATTATTATTATTATTCCCTTCGACAAGGAGAGTATATATGTTTCCACCCCTGTTTATTTATTTGTTTGTTTGTTTGTTAGTTTGTCTGTTAGCAGGATTACTCAAAAACTAAAAGAGAGATATGGACCAAATTTGGTGGGTAGACAGCCCATGTCCCAGGGAACAATCGATTAACTTTTGGCACCGATCCGGGTCGTATTACAGATTCTGGATCCGGAAAACACTTTTTGCGAAACCCTAATTAGTGATGAGAAAACCTATGCCATTATGAAGAATGGCTTGGAAATTACGTTGCCCTTGTCGGAGAGAGGCGCTCCACTGAGTGCCCCTCTAGTTATTATTATTATTATTATTATTAGTAGTAGTAGTAGTAGTAGTTTTAGTGCCCCGAGGCTCATCTGATCGTGAGCCCGGTGGACTGCAGGCTGAGGTTACGTTTCTTCCTCAGTCCACCATACAATAATAGATGATAGGGAGGGGCGTGAGGGGTGTTTGTATAACCAGGCAGCCCCACCGCCCAGTTCTATCAGTGCCACCACGTGAAGGCGTCCCTGTACCACCGAATGATATGCTTAAAGTAGATATTTATGGCTTTATTTAAATCTGTGGTACGTATTCTCGTCAGTTAATGAAGCTCCCTATCACCTCTTCCTTAGCGATTTATTTTTGGATACGACTGGTTCATAAGCTACCAATTTGTATGTTACTTATACTGAAAATGGTGATATTGGAATTGTTTAGATGACACAGGAGAGGATAGTAAGGTGTAATAAGCAAAATGAACCGCTTAGGAAAAGGTGTTAGGGTGCTTCCTTAACCGCTGAGAACATGGACCTTGGGTTTCTGAAATTGGCGGTAGTTTAGTGTTCTCTTGTGATAGTCTCGGCTAGATAGATAAATAGTGTTAGATAGATATTATTTATTGCGTGATAAAGATTTCAAAGATTTCAAATATCAAGATTTATTATTATTATTAATTATTATTATTATTATTACTACTACTACTACTACTACTATCATCATCATCATCATCATCCGGACCTCCTTTCCCACCCTAGGGCAGGGTGAGGAATAGTTTATTATTATTGATATTATTATTATTATTATTATTATTATTATTATTATTATTATTATGATTATTGTTATTATTATTATTATTATTATTGTTATTATTATTACTATTATTATTATTATTACTACTACAACAACTACTACTACTACTACTACTACTATTTTTATCATCATCATCATCATCATCCGGACCTCCTTTCCCACTCTAGGGTAGGGTGCGGAAACTAGGGCAGGGTGAGGAATTATGATTATGATTATAATTATTATTACTTGAGAGGAGCATGTGGAGTAACGTGGAGGGACAGGTTGACGAATGAAGAAGTGAAGGAACGTTGTGGGGTAGATGTGGATGTGGTTGAGAAGATTAGGAGAAATACACTGAGGTGGTTTGGACATGTGGAGAGAATGGAGAATGAAAGACTGACTAAGAGGGTGTATGTAGGTGAGGTGGAGGGAGGGAGAGGGAGGGGTAGACCGAGGATGAGGTGGAGGGATGGAGTTGAGAGGTATATGAGGGAGGGGGGGGTGAATTGGGGGGAGGGTAGTCAAATGGTGGGTGACAGAGTGACTTGGAGGCGTTTTGTCTGCGGCCCACCTTTGCGGGATTAGGGCGTCGGGCTATAGATAGATAGATAGATAGATTATTATTTAGGGTCACTCAGTTTTAAGGTTTTGGTTATTTTTTCCGTTTTCTATGCCACACATCACAGAAAATGGTTGAAGATTAGGGAAACTAAAGAGAACGAGAGTAAGATAGTGTGTTTGTTTGCTTTTTGTGTTCGTTTGTGCTTGGCCTTCATCGACAGTGTTTTAGAGAGAGAGAGAGAGAGAGAGAGAGAGAGAGAGAGAGAGATAAAAATGAGAGAGAGGGGGTGAAGGGAGGGAGGATAGGAAAATTATGAGAAACGGCTAAAAAATGAGAGAGAGAGAGAGAGAGAGAGAGAGAGAGAGAGAGAGAGAATAAGAGAAAAAATGAGGAAGAAGAATAAAATAGAAAATGAAAATAAAATAGATAATTGTATATATATAATTAGAGAGAGAGAGAGAGAGAGAGAAATAATAAAAAAGAAAAACAAAAATAAGAGAGGCGGGGGAAAGGAGGCTGGGAGGGAGGGAGGAAAAAGAATTTTGAGTAAAGGAGAAAAAGGAAATTGAGAGAGAGAGAGAGAGAGAGAGAGAGAGAGAGAGAGAGAGAGAGAGAGAGAGACCAAAAGACAAGGAAAAAATGAGAGAGAGGAGAGAGTGAGGGGGGAGGAAGGAAGGGAAGCATACAGTAGGAGTTGGATGGAGGGGTAGGGGGTGGGGGGAAGTGGGAGAAAAAAAGGGAAGGGGAGAAGGAAGTAGAGAAGGGACGCGGGTGATCGGGTCGAGAGAGAGAGAGAGAGAGAGTAGGGTAGAGAGGAAGGGAGAGAGTATGAAGGGAGGAAGGGAGAGAGACGGGAGGGGGTGGGAGAGAGGGAAAGGTGGAGAGAATGGGTGAGATGGAGGGAGAATAAAGGGAGGAAGGGAGAACAGAAGGAGGGAGGAGAAGAGAGAGAGGGAGGAAGGGAATTTAGAAGGAGGGAAGGGAGAGGAAGGAGTTGAAGGAACGGGGCAAGGTGAAGGAAGGAGGGTAGGGGAAGGGGGGGAAGAGGGATGGGGAGGGAGAGGAGAGAGGGAGGGGTAGAAAGGATGGGGAGGAAGGGAGGGAGGGAGGGAAGAATTAGGGGAGAGTGCACAGCAATCTTAATGTTTGGTTCCGTTACCTGGTATTCACCTCTCTCTCTCTCTCTCTCTCTCTCTCTGACTCACCCAGCTCAGTAAATCATCGCTTTGTCAGTTTAAATATTATACCACATTATTTATTCAACCATAACAAGGATGGTTGGAGCAGTAGTAACACGCTTAGGCTAAAAAATAAATCAATAAATAAAAAAATAAATAAATAACCGTACTTCGAGCCATGCAACGGTACATAAGTGAGAGCTGGCGTGTTGTTGTTGTTGTTGGCGTTGTTGTTGAGGTCCTGGGTTGGTATTCACAGAGGGACTTAAGCCATATTTACGATAAGAACCACTGAATACCGTAGTAGTGAGTTAATATCCTGTATCAGTAAGTTATTTTGTATTTTTCACATAGCTATCTGTAAGTGTTTAGTGAACAAGTTTAAATAAATGTATATAAAACGAGTTTACACACCTGGTAAGAATCTTTATAAATGCATCGCCCAGGTAAGGAGGTAAGCTCAGTGACCCTCAGTGATAAGGCTAGCCAGTGTTGCCGCTTTACATATTTAGTGCGTATTTTTATATAGATTTTGTTTGGGGTAAAAAAAAAAAAAAAAAGAAAAAGAAAGAAAGAAAGAAAAAAAAAAGGCCTACTGTATAGACTTTTGTATCGCTAGACATTTCCATAATAAGATACAGACTTTACTTTCCTCGTGGATAAGAAGACACGCGACACACATTGATATTACTTCAGGTGTTTTATATATTTTTTGAAGTTCCCCAGTAAAAGAAAATGACAAGGGGTGTGCGATGTACCGGCTGCATTTGGAGGTGTTTTCATCAGCCGGTTTCATTTGGAGGTGCTCTCATCTACCGGCTGTATTTGGAGGTGCTCTCATCTACCAGGAGCATTTGGAGGTGCTCTCATCTACCGGCTGTATTTGGAGGTGCTCTCATCTACCGGCGGCATTTGGAGGTGCTCTCATCTACCAGGAACATTTGGAGGTGCTCTCATCTACCGGCTGTATTTGGAGGTGCTCTCATCTACCGGCTGTATTTGGAGGTGCTCTCATCTACCGGCTGTATTTGGAGGTGCTCTCATCTACCGGCTGTATTTGGAGGTGCTCTCATCTACCAGGAGCATTTGGAGGTGCTCTCATCTACCAGGAACATTTGGAGGTGCTGTCATCTACCGGCTGTATTTGGAATTAGTCAGGCAAGCAAAAGCTGCCTTAAATGCAGAAGAGGTGCACAAAACGACATAACCTCACTTGGAGAAGCTTTGTTGTGGCCTTAAATCTGGCTTGGGTTCAGTGTTATGTTGAGAGAGAGAGAGAGAGAGAGAGAGAGAGAGAGAGAGAGAGAGAGAGAGAGAGAGCAGTGGGAAGGAAGGTGGATATTATGAGGTCAAAAAGGTGAGGTGAGAGTGGTGGTGGTGAAATCCTTTACTTACGCCTTAACAAACTTGTACCTTAACAGAGATATTTAACCTCTCTTTAGCTGATCTGAAGAGGGGTTAATTTGACTTGTAACCAAGGAGATTCGTTCTTACCTCATAATTAAGGTTTATCAGATTTCATGCAGCCATTATTTTGTATACAAGAGAGGCCAGTCCCATCAGTCCACTTTTTCGAATTAACACACACACACACACACACACACACACACACACACACACACACACACACACACACACACACACACAATGAAACCACAGTACACACACGGATTAGCCTCAGTGTGCCCTTGACCGGTGAGGGAGACGGACGCTGCTTCTCCTCGTCCATCCCCGTGAGAGACAGCTATTGACAGACGAGTGTTTTGGGCCATATTTGCAATTCATCCGTAGAAAGAGGAAATAATAATGAAAATATAACGTAAAGCTAGCATTGCACAGCCCATTGTTGCACAGAAAAGCTTTATGCAGTGTCTGAGTTGCAAGATAGATCAGATATTCATATAAAAGCCTCCAGTGTTGATCTATGGGTGATGGAATATGGAAAAACTTTATTAACAACGTGTATTGCAAGATATATACGTGCATCATTAATTTTGCGTTGTATGAGTGTATAAAATGTATGGGTTGCAAAGTATACTCGGGTTCACTCTCTCTGTCTCTGTCTGTCTGTCGGTCTCTTTCTCTCCGGACTTAGAAAATCAGTGTAGTGAATCCGTAGCAACTGACAATGATGAATTTATATAGCCCTAGATTCCCATTTTCTGCGCATTTACTCCACTGGTTTTTCAGTGTTCACAAGAAAAAAGGGGGGGGGGGAAGGAGAGGAGACAAGTTTTAACGGTGACTACGAGAGAGAGAGAGAGAGAGAGAGAGAGAGAGAGAGAGAGAGAGAGAGCTGCCGTACACCCCTGACAATTTTTGGTGTATGGAAGAGACATAATGATAATACACCCAAAAAACAAATATTATACTGATGATTTAATACACATGAGAGAACAGTCCTTTTTCCCGTCGGTTAAAGAAGTTCCCTAGCACCTCCTCCTCAGCGATTTATTTTTGGATACGGCTAGGTAATTTAAGTTTGTATGTCATGATGAGTATGTTGGTATTGGAATGATTTAAGTGACAGAAGAGAAGGAGCAATGGGCAAATTAAATCGCTTAGGAAAAGGTGTTAGGGAGCTTCCTTAACCGAGGAGAATAAGGGATTTGGAGAACAGGAATCCACCCTTAAGTTGAAAGTAAAAAAATATATATATATCGTCTAGAAAAGGGGAAAAAAACGAAAAACAATGAAACAAGTGACAATGAGAGTGTACGTTGGTTTGTTGGTGATTGTGGGATGTTGTTTGTGTTTACTCCTCTACAGCAGCAACAACAACAACAACAGCATCTCCTCCTACAGTGGCATCTTCTTCCCCTCCTCCTCTTCTTCCTCTTCCTTGGTCGTGGATGTGGTGGTGGAGGACGGGAAGAGAAGGGTGGGCATCAAGCTTACTCAAGAGGAGGTGAAGTCCATTCTTGAAGCGAGAAAGGGTAAGAGGAAGATTGGGAGGATGTGAGAGAGAGAGAGAGGGGGGGGAGTGGGAAGGAAGGTGGATTTTTTGAGGTCAAAAAGGTGAGGTGAGAGTGGTGGTGGTGGAGAGAGAGAGAGAGAGAGAGAAGAGAGAAGTTTTCGCCATTCTCTCTTGTACCGCTGTTTATCTTTATTTTTATTTGTTTATTTGTATTTTGTATAGTGTGTAGGACTGAGGTGAAATGAGATTTGTGGTTGTGTATGTGTGTGTGTGTGCGAGTAATAGGTAGATAGATAGATGAATAGATAAAAAGACAGATACAGTAAATAGGGACACAAATTCATAAACACATACATATGCATACATACAGTCCATCTTGAGCCCACAGCAGACCTGAGAGGGAGAGTGATAGCCACAGTTAACCTTTCCCATGCTGACCAAGTACTTTTATTTCAAGTACCCTCGCCCTCTGTCCCACACCAGCAGCCCCGAAGAACATAACGAGAGGGAATGATGGAGGTGGGTGTAACGGAGGGATGGGTGGTTCCACGTGGCATCCCCCCGCCCACACCCACACCCCCACCCCCGCCCACACCCTGGCCACCCTCAACCTCTCCTCCTACCAACCGCAGGTATGTTAGTCCATTGCCTGAGGACCGTGATTATCGTGAGCTGTGTATTTATATTTACCATCTAAGCAGTATATATTTTTTCAGTTTTTCATCGTATTGTTCTCTTGTGTGCCTTTTTTTTTAATATCAATTTATTTTCAGTATAATTGGCATAAATGACAAAGGGGATAATATTTACGTTTGATATAAAGACCATTAATCCACGGGTATACGGATTTCACCGCATTAGTGTGCCCTCTGTTCCTCTGCCTCCACTTCCTCACTCCATTGTACTTACACATCATTCTCTCACCTTCTCTCCACTCCCGCCCTCCACTCCTTCCCTCCTCTCCCTCCACTCCAAGCCACCCCCACTCCCTCCACTCCAAGCCACCCCCACTCCCCACCACTCCACGCCAGCCTGCCACCTACCACTAACCTGACCCACTAACAACTACAGTTACTACAGCACAACCACGCTACACCACACTTCACAGACACACCAGTACAACCACCACCACATCTACACAGCCACACATCCATAGCCACAGCACTTACACAGCCACACCACACCACACAACCACAACTACCATACAACCACACCACACAACCACAACTACCATAGATCCACACCACGTCCACAGTCACAGCACTCACACAACCATAACCACACCATACAACCACAACTACCATACAAGCACACCACCAACCCACACCACAACAACATAACCACAGCCACACCTTACTACCACAACCACAACCACAGCAACCACCACCACCCACTCAACCACTTAGACTGCCTCTTAGTTTACATGTTCGCCCCCCTCCCCTCCCGCCACCCCTAACCGGTTTTAACACCTTTGCTGGTGGTCGGGTCGGTATCGTGTGTGTCTACCAATCCTCCAGACCTGAGCTCAGTCCCATACGAAGGCGATCATTTAAGAGGGTTCATGGGTATATTCTTTTATGTTGAGGTTTCTTGAGTGATGTATGCCTCTCTCTCTCTCTCTCTCTCTCTCTCTCTCTCTCTCTTAGCCTGTCTGTCTGTCTTTCTGTCCATCCATCCATCCATCCCTTCCTGTCTCACCCTCTTCTCTCCACAGGCCAGAGTGTACCTGAAGGAGCACCTACAGGAACTAACCAATCGCACCCTCAACTTAACAAGACGATGCGCGGCTCGACCTGGCCTCACCTCCGCCCCGCCTCGCCCAGTCCACCTCCTCTACCACCGCCACCACTCCACCCACACACTCCTCTGCCCCATATATCAGGTCAGGAGATGGGGGGCACGTCAGTACAGGTCATTTGAGGTTACTGCGGGTCGTTTTTACTTTCTCTATACTCATTGTTGTGTCAAAGGTGGCTGTTGCACGTCTGAACGTAATAACCAAACTTGAGCTCTTGTTCCCGGACATTAATCTGAATTCTCTACACCCAGGCTAGATCTATCCTGTCTTTCTGTGGCCGAATATATCTGTGCTACTTACTTATGCCTTAGTTCTGACTATCCACCAGACTTGCCCTCGTGTTCTCTCTGGCAAGGGCTATCCTGTACTTCTCTGTTCTTTTCTTTAATGCAAGAAAGAAGGAACCAATGATCAGAAGTCCGCAAGATTGTTCCTTCCAAGAAAAATAAAATTAAAATAACAGAGACCCAAATTCAAGATCTGTTGATTTCGAGATGCCTGGACACACGGCGTTTAAAAGAGTGGAGATCATAGGCAGTAGGAAGTACAGACAGAGGAAGACAGTTCCAGAGTTGACCCGTCGCATATATCCCCAGTTTCTGCTATCCAAAATTCTTCTCTCTCTTACGTCTAAAGTGGAACACATTCTTTCGATCTCTGTGTTCTCTGAAATGTTCCTTTTTATAGATTTTAGTGTTCACCACCACCTCTGGCTCTCCCTTGGCTTCTTCATTCTATCTCTCCTTCTGTTTATGACCTCCGGACTGTCCCAGCATCAAGAAATTAATGGCTAGTGACGGTGGCTTTCTTTTGCTTCAGATTTCCGTGGAAAGAAAAAAATATATGGTCTGTCTAGATATGTATGTACGGGTATGTACAGTATATGTATGTATGTATCTATCTATCTGTCTATATATCTGTCTGTCTATTTATTTATCTATCTGTATCTGTATGCCTGGGTAATAATCAGAGGCATCCAGATAATTTTTTAAAGAGTCTTGCATTGTGAAGTGTGGCAGTATGAAGTGTGACTGAGATGTAGCGGGGTGAGGTTTTCATTTTTTATTTTAATTTACCTACATTTTTATTTTTTTACCTCCTTCCTTCCTTCCTTCCTTCCATCCATCCATCCATCCATCCATCCTTCCCTCTTTCCTTGCCTCCTTCCTTCCTTCCATCCTTCCTTTTTCTTTCTCCCTTACTTTTTACTTACTTACCTACTTGCTTATTTTACCCAAGGTGGTCCCAGCAGAATGGATGAGAACCTTCCTATCAAGAACTATAGGCGGAAAGGACGACACCGGGGCGCAGGTAAGTCTCTCGTAATTAGCACTCCCAGGTGTGTCATTCGCTCTTACCTGCACTATCTCATCAGCGTATGTAGAGAAAAAAAATGGATGCTTAGAGAGAGAGAGAGAGAGAGAGAGAGAGAGAGATGCACTGAAAGATTGTCTAGTACTATGATGATGATGATGATAATGATGTGATACTGATCAGTGATAATAGTCTTAAGGATGGTGATGTTGATGATAAGTGATAAGGATATAGGGATGGTGATGATGATGATGATGGTGATGGTACTGAACAATAATAAGGATATAAGGACGATGATGATGATGATGATGATAATAATAATGATGATGATGATGAACACTATGATAATGACTACTAATGTAAACAAGCATCTTTCTACAGCAAGAGGAGGGCGGCGGCATTTTTGAGAAAAGTTTAAGGATTCTTCTGGTTCGTCACCCCTTTACGAGGTATGTGGCACAGTCAATAGTCTCTTTACACGCTTGTGGCTTTAAAGTAAGAGAGTCAGAGACCAAACAGCTTCGTTCTCTCTCTCTCTCTCTCTCTCTCTCTCTCTTCCCAGATCCCTTAATCCCGTAGGGGTGGCCACAGACAAATCGCCTCCATGTCGCCCCGTCCCCTGCCATTTCGCTGCCCTCCCCCTAACTGACACCCACCTCTCTCATATACCTCTCTACTCCATCCCTCCATCTCATCCACGGTCTCCCCCTCCCTGTTCCTCCCCTCCACCTCACCGACATACATTCTTCTAGTTAGTCTCTCACCCTCCATCCTCCCTCTCTCTCATATACCTCACTACTCGATCCTTTCATCTCATCCTCAGTCTTTCCTTCTCTCTCCACCCTGTCACCACACTCACATAAGCTCTCCTAGTTAGTTTCTCATGATATTTGAAGTTTCGGTGCAATATTGAGCCAAAGGTACATATATTATTGATTGGTTTCTACATATTTCCTCACCAGACACTATCATAGGAATGGAAAATACAGTAATGTCCTCTTCCGGAAGGAAACTAAGGAAGAAGCTGATGGTTGTGTGTGTGTGTAAGTAGTGTGTGTGTGTGTGTGTGTGTGTGTGTATGTGTCTGTGTGTGTGTGTGTGTGTCTGTTTCAACATATTTCCTCACCAAATACTATCATAGGAATGGGAGATACAGTAATGTCCTTTCCCGGAAGAAAACTAAGGAAGAAGCTGATGGTTTTGTGTGTGTGTGTGTGTGTGTGTGTGTGTGTGTGTGTGTGTGTGTGTGTGTGTGTGTGTGTGTGTGTGTGTGTAAGTAGTGTGTGTTTGTGTGTGTGCGCGTAACTCTCATTCCTTCCCTCAGGCTAGTGAACACCTACTTGGACCTAATTAAGCAGCCAGGTAGCAGGGCGTTCAGAAGGGCTTTTGGAGAGACTAGCACACCTGGCGAGATTCCCACCTTCTTGGACTTCGTGAGGCACCTGGTAGAGAAGATTAAGCTTATACACAGTGCTGATGAGTGGCTGGCGCAGGTGGGTGGAGAGAGGAAATTGTCAGTCAGGTGGGTGGACGGAATAGGGAAGGAGTATTGAAGTGTTTGAAAGGGGGAGAATGGGAAGAAAGAGAGAGAGAGAGAGAGAGAGAGAAATTAAAGAAAGTGTATGAAGTATTGGAGAGTGTGGTACAGTATAAACTTAAGTACCGTATGTAGATTAATGTGGTCTTACATACAATAAATCTTGGGATGGAGGTGTTAACAGCTGGCGTGTTGCTGTATATAACCCGTTCAGTCTGAAGTCCTAAAAAAAAAAAAAAAATGGGGGGGGGGGAGGAAATCAAAGTCTCCCAGGTCACTGAACCCCAGTTATTGTAAAAGTAAATAAATAAATAAACTGTATCGTACCTACTCAGGATGTGTTGGATGTTGTTCTCTTAAATTGATCTGACGGTAGCCATGATGGAGAAGATAATTTAAAGTATCTACCAATGCCAGTGAGAAGTATTTGCAGTGTATCTTCCTTACCTCTTCCCCCAGGACGTGTGTTGGCTACCCTACTGGGTGACGTGTGACCTGTGCGCGGTGGAGTATGACCTCGTGCTGAAGGCTGAGACCATACAGCGTGATAGGAGGTTCTTAAGGGCGCTCATTGCTGGAAGGTTGGACTCCGGAGAGGTGAGTTTGTATTCCTGTCCGCTGTCATCTTCCCTAACTGAGAAATGACTATTGTGAATGTGAGCTCCGTCAGCGAAAACGGGCGGATTGAATTCACCCATGCTTGTTTGTCTGTTTGTATACAAGATATCTCAATAAGTTGTTATCGGATTGCCATTAAATCTGGTAGATAGGTGGACATTGGGCCAAGGATGAGTAGTATAGATTTTAGGGCGAATCCAGATCCGGATATAGGAATAAGTGAATTTTATTGGCGTCTGCGGAATTATGCACTCTATGTAATTGTATAAGAGGGCAGATTGAGACCGTAGAATTAATTGACTGTGAGACAGTAAAAGTCTTCGTCTGGTAGGAAGGAGGAATTACAAAGTGTATTCCGTTTAATGTATTCTCTCTCGCAGGAGGTGCAACTCGAGGACCTGCCCGAGGATGACCTAAACCTGGAGGAGGAGGTGTTGGCCAAGTACCTGCATCAGTTGGACATAAGGGATATGAGCTTCCTGACGGACCTATACGTTCTCGACCTCATTCTCTTTGATTACCAAAAGGAGACGTTCTTTCACTATGCTAGTAACTGGTGAACGTTTGAAACTAGTACGTTCTTGACTTCCTTCTCTTTGACTAGGCTAAGGATCCGTTCTTTCCCTGTGCTTGTAAATGGTGAATGTTCAAGGTAGTACGTTCTTGACTACGTTCTCTTTCAGTATTTTAAGCAGCCGTTCTTTCATTTTACTAGGTAATGGTGAACGTTTGTGGCTGACTGATACGTAAATGTTTTAGTCGATATTGAACGTTCTGGGAGACTTATACGTTCTTGACTTTGTTCTCTTTGGCCGCTAGAAGGTTCCGTCCGTTTGCGATGTTATAACCAGTGAACGTTTTAGGCCATTAAGTTTTTCATTTCTCAGTACGTTCTTGGTTTTTTCCTCACACTGACAACTGTTGAACATTTTAACCTCTTAATGATTTATTGACTTTTTTTTTACAACTTAGAGAGAGAGAGAGAGACTTAGCCAGTAGGAGATGTAAATAGCGTTTTATTCCCTTTGTTGTGATTGTGTTTATATATTTGTATTTGATGATTTTATGTATCAGACTGGTCACAGGTTCAACATCCTGTTCCCTGAAGCCCAGCAGTCTTCCTTCGTACTACATACCCTAATGTCAGCACTTTGGCATTAACGCTCACCGTCCATATTGAACACATGCCAAGGCTGTCTAATCCAGGACTGGTGCATTGGGTTAAGCGGGAGTGTTCTTATGACATGGCGGGTCTTGTGGAATATCATGAGAGTCTGTTTTAAGAGAGGCAAGCACTTCAAACGCAAGTGCTGCAGCTGTGGAAGGGAACACAATGGCCTCTCATCCTTGTGTCCCCATAAACCAAGGACGACTCGGCACCACGGCACACTGCAGCTCAATCCCAAGTAGCACAACACCACCGCCAGCATCGACCAAAGTTTGGGAGGCACGCCTACAGGCCTCGAATTTCCTACAGCTGGGGAACACACCCACTGCTGCATCTGTGCATAGTCAGCCACCAGTACGTCCTGCTCAATCCTTGTCAAGTCAGCCTCCAGATGGCGATTCCAGCCAGCACGACACCAGTCTGTGGGATGTTATTAAAGGGATCTCCACTCGGCAGTGCAGGAACTATCCCGGAGACTCCAGCGAGTCAAGACGCGTTTGCAGCACCAGGAGGACTACTTTGTCAAATGTAACATAGAAAGCTGGGATTCTGCAGTTGCATGCAGCCCGTCTGAGGCTTCCAGTCCACTAGGTTATGGCGGTGGAGAGGAGCCTGCAGGTGTACAACCAAACGCAGGGAGGGCTCGAGAAGGGGAGAAACTATGGCGACTCCCAGTGCCCAGGTTGAAAAGCCTGTTCCAGACTGGGGCAGGAGTAGCAAAGAGGCTGGAGCAGCTAATTGAGAACCTGAAGTCCAGTGGTTAGATCCACGTATACCTTCCTGACCTGGCATGTAAATGGCTTACGGACTTGCCTTACTGACCTACACTCTCAGGGCGGCGCCACACCAAGGCCGGTATCAGAGTTATTCTGACGCGAATTGTCCGATTATGTACGTTAGGAGTAATGTTGGGAAAAGAGGTAGGTGTTCTTATTCCAACATTGCCTCTAACAGAATCGGACAGATTGCCTCAGAATGAGTGTTCCTGCCTTGGTGTGGCACCGCCCATTTGTTACAGTACTGCACATAAACCAGTCAGTCGTCTTACAGGAGGTAGGCCAGCCGTTATGCGCCCCACGTGAGATGTTACAGTGTTCTATAACTTATCATGTTTACTGAGCAAATCTCATGGTTAATCAAATGAAAATCTGTGACTTTCCGTTCTTCGTAAACCCTGAATATGTACCAAAGTTCCAAAAAGCACCACTTATGAAATGTATAGTTGCACATACAGGTAGTTACTATTATTCAATCTGTCGTACATTTCCCGGCAACATTCAGTATGTTATCCAGTACTATACACATTTTGCTTGTACATTTACATCATAGCAACACACAGCCTACGTCTTTCACAACCAAGCCATAGACGCTAACATATACTGTATACCACTCACGCCAGTGTAAGAGAAAACACTGGTGTGTACCACTGAAGGACTTGTGTAAAACAGATAAATTTCTTTAAGTAGTGAAGTTGAGAGAGAGTGATCGAGAGGGAGAGAGTGGTGTCGTGTTGGTGGGTGTTATGGCCATCACCCACCGACCCCCTATGACCACGGCCTTCGGTGGTTTGATATCATCTTGGGCTGTGGCAAATGCTACTGTGCTGTACCTCTGTTTTGTTCTGATACTGAGTCTTACCCCTGTATGTAATATATCTTCTAAATTCATTTACATTTTATGGCACGTAATGTAGCTGCAATTTGCTAAAGGGCGTGTGACAACACCCACGTATGTGTAACCACTGACTGTGTAAAACTATTTTTGCTGAAGGTGTGTGGCAAGACACACCAGCTTCATTTGTTGTATGAGTATTGTGTTTACAACAATAAATATTCAGTTAGTCTATCAAGTGAATATGTATAAGACTAGTTTACTGTAACTTGAAGAAATAACTGGTCTTTGTTATCACATTTGTTCTTACAGTACAATATTTTATTTTTTTTTAGAGTAGTTTCACAGTTATACAAAAAGTGGCCTGAAAGTTTGTCCTCGCACCAGCCGTCATAGATGAAAGGTTAGTTGTATCCATGCCGGAAGGCTGTGTAGCGCACATACACTGTGCACCACATAACATCCACACATGATCACCACACTGCGCAAGGCATCGCGGCAGGCAGGCCTGCGTGACCCAAGTGCCCTAAAAACCATCACGCCAAGCTGCGATCGTGGCTCATGCCGCAGCCAGTCACAGGACAACCAAACGACGCTACGAGTGTGGAGACGTGCCCAATCCAATCACCTTCGTTCCTGCCTAGGCCCATGGCACCAAGGCTTGGCTTGGCTGGCAGGCACAGAAAACTCAAGAGGCGTCCTCCTGCCTAGTCCACTCCTGAGAGTCCTGCCCACGACGGCACAGCTATCCGGGCCTCTCGTCTGCAGCGGGGCCCTCACGCCCTTGGCTGTCTTACACACACACACACACACACACACTACTGAGTTTACGTATCTTCCTCTCTCAATAATCATGGTAACGGTCCTTGTTTTAGCGCAGACACAATGTGATTCTCCTCTGTGAATGTGTGATGATAGTGTTGGTGACTTGTTGATATATCTTGCTAATACACTCCACACTCGCCCAAACTGAGTTTACTATCATCCCCCATTGTGAGTATAAAACATAAAAAGTAGCACTAAAGCGCTACACAGGTAACAAGCTCACATACCAAAAGGCGCTACACACCAGCGAGACGCAACCTTCCCCTGACCTTCCCCTCAAAAATGGCTACAGCTGCATCTCAAGAAGGCCTACGCAGACGACCCCGCCTTGTGTCAGGTGGAAAAATCTATAACAACAACGACCCCGCCTTTATTTATTTTAATAATTTTCTGCGAAATTGTGTTACTCTCACCTCTTAAGATATTTTTGCATCGTTCTTGCAGTGATCGGACTTGCTTTCTTGATGACTATTTTATATAGAGATTACAAAGAAGTATGGCTGAACGATGGCTTCAGTTTATGCCGCCATGATGAATGCAGCATCCAGTTCATCGAGAGACGGTAATCTATACAGTGGTCACTACGCGGATACCTAAGCAGCGTTTTTTATCACTTTCTCTACCGGCAAGTGTGTGTCAAGACTAAATATATGGCTTTGGTGTTGCTATATAGTCTAGAGATTAATAGCATACCAGAATACCGAAAGATAGAGGACGTTGTGGTCATATTTTGCGTAGTTAAAAATGTAGTGGAGTGCTACTTAGGGTGGCAGACATTGTTTGCTCGCCCATTTGATCTATTTTACCGTAGTTACCAATAGAATTTCTTGATGGGTTTTAGTAGCAGTAGGTTTTTTGGATCCCATAGGTGACTAGAGTATTGATAAATTAACTTCACTTTTGTGAGAACGAGTAATATGATACTTGCCATGCTAATGGTAACATTATCAGTTTAACATTGCTGTGGCCTAATTAAGCAAGTACTTTATTATTTCACATTTTGATCACTGTTTTGGTATTTTGCAGGTTTTGGCACATGCCCCATAGTTATGCTACATTACATGATGTTGACTTGGTTTGTTTAGGTTAGGTTAGGGTAGGGTAGGGAAAACATTTTATGTAAATTATAGATCTGTATGTAGCAAACCTTGGTATTATTGTAGTTTTGGACAAATGTGGAATGTACAGTTTTTGCTGCATAATTTGTTACTCTCACAATATTGACTTTTGAGTAGCTATCACACTCCCATTCTGAAATTGGGGGTATTTGTACAAAACTATAATTTTTCAAAATTTTCGTTTTCTTAGGGGATTTTGTGTGTTTTAATTTATCCATTTGTACAAGATTTTACTGTTTGGTTAGAGGGGAGGGGCTGTGATAACTCAGAAATAAGCGATATAATTTTGCATCAAATTTAAAAGTCAAATGAAATATGCTAAAGCATAGAAAAAGCCATACCACGTTGAGTACACCGCTTCCCGTCCGATCAGCGAAGTTAAGCAACATTGGGTCTGGTTAGTACTTGGATGGGTGACCGCCTGGGAACACCAGATGCTGTTGGCATAATGTTCTCCCTACGTGTCAAGTGGGGTTGGAGGAGGATTAGTGCCCTTCCATGTAAAACAATTAACTCTAAGCCCTTGACCACCCTGTTTGGGATACATGGCATCTGGCAATGAATGATGAATTTAGAAAAAGAATTTTCAAAGCTCCAATGGGGTATTTTTTTGACCTATAATTTTTACCCAATCTTTTGAATCCCTGTAGGTACCAGTACTAGATGATTTTGACAGAATTCAGTTTGCAGTATACAGTAGTTTAAAATGTGGAAATGATTTAGTTTAGCTCTGTGTCCTACTTTTCGTACTGTTATTGCTTATTTTTCTATCGTATTTGTATTTATTATTATTATTATTATTTTTTTTTCTCTCTCTCTCTCTCTCACTCGTTTGTAGGTGTCGTGCTCTATATTGAAATGTTGCTCTTGCAGGACCGCCCACCGCTGCAGTGATGGACACGACACGAGGCAGCAAAGAGATGGTCCTCTTGGCCGGTAACTCACACCCAGAGCTGGCGCACCTCATTGCCAGGTCAGAAACACACACACACACACACACACACACACACACACACACACACACACACACACACACACACACATTATGGTACCATATTTATGAGCATTTATGCACACAACTGAAAATTATAAAACACACACACACATTATTGTACTGTACTGTATATGAACATTTATGCACACAACAGAAAATTATAAAACACACACACACACACACACACACACATTTTGATATGGAATGAAAATTTAGTAGTTGGTGTTATGTACAGTAACTTGAAAGAATTGTTTTATATAAATTACTGTTTATGAAGTTTATTTTGTATTACTCATTTTTGCTTTTCAGTTTGGATTTTTATTGTGCTCCGAAAGTACAGCGTATTTAATTTTTGGTACTTTAATATTGTATGTTAATTATTGATGACCTTACTGAATTTGATTTTACATATTGAGTCATATCTGAGTAGTGTATTTTGTTAACGTTTATATTTCGTATATCTTGCCCTCCTTAGATATATACTGTACAAGCAGTTACTACAGTACATTGTAGTGTTATTATGTATGAAGGGTTTATTTTTATTTTAAACCAGCGTAAGGTATTGTTTGCATATCTGTATAGATTTTTTTCTAATGTACCTTATGCACTGTTTACCGCACTTGTGACAGATAGTGCCAGGTAGTAATGTTGTATTAAATGGCTGTAATCACACATGAACCATGCAGCACTGTTTGGTCCAACCACCTACCATCACCGTGGTCATACCTTCACTAATACAGTACCTGAGACCTGGTTATCTGTTAGGCCTACTTCAGGGATCAGTACATGGAGGAAGGCGAAAAGCAGAGTTCAGGATCCTGTACTCTGCTTTGGCCTTTCTCTGTGTACTGAATATTTTTGCAGTCTTCACTGCTTTCTACACAATACTTAAGGTATTGTCTGTTTGAACATGAAGCTATTGGCCACACTCTTTAACCATTAAGTAAAAGATTTGTTCAAATTACCACACTATGAAATATAATTCCTGTTCTTGAAACATGGAGTAGTTGTAGGTTTTGCAGTAGCAGGTATGTCTTGTCACTGCTGATGCTGTTGTTGTTGCAGTAGCCCCAGACTCATTTGGATGTGAACTCAGTGAACTGCTGGCTGCAATTGCTTTTTTAATGCAGTCCAGTATCTTTCTTTAGGGAGATAAGGAGTAAGATGCAGTACACTGCTAAATAATATGTACTATGCATCATTGTCTCAGAGAGGAGAAATCATCATCCTAAAATACTTTATGAACATAATGTTGGTGTGGCTGGTTGCTTTGCGTTGGTTTTTGAAAGTATAATCCCCCTTAATGTGGCAGGTGGACTGCTTGCCTGTAACATCATCGTATTAGAGATTCATTATCATTACTACAATAATATTTACACTTAGTATTGCACCTCATAACTCTCAAACTCTGCAGCAGGTGAGAGTCAACATGTCAAGACAAATGTGGTTCTAGAATTAGCTACTAACTTGCTTGAGTCTCTGACAGACATGACAGCAGATTTGGAGTTGATCCTGCATTGCAACACTTATGGAGATATACAGTAAATTTTTTTGAGGTCATGTGTGGTAGTCTAGTTGGTAATGCAATTGTTTTCAGTAAGAGTGAATCAGTATGAATTTGAAGTACGGTATACCGGTATGCAGTACTGAAGTAGCTTTGTTGCATTTTGGCTGTTTTCCCCATGTCCGTTGAATTAATATCTTCAGTTCAGTGATTTATATATATATATCATCAGGGTACATCCAGACAGTAGGGATCTTGTGTAGTGAAGGGGTTAATGAAGGTTATTTCTAATGTCTCCATTTCAAAGTCTCCTGTTGGCTGAGTTAAGTTGTTTGAAGTTATTTCGAATGCACTAAAAGCTACATCACTGGATTGAAGGGGTTAATACACCGGTCTGTTCCACTCTTCATAATTTTCCTCATTGTTTTTATTACTGTACAGTATTTGCTTTTAGTGATCTTTTCAGATCCCACACAGGTCTTAACTGCATTCTGTCTGTGCATTGTTTTGAATATCATTTATATCTTGTACCAGGATAACCTACACAGTGTGGAACAGCCTACCAATTCCACCAATGTTTCGTAGTGTTGGTTGTAATATTTAAGGATTTATTTAAGAAGATTCACGTAGACAGTAATATTCACTAAGTTCTTGGTATTGGTAACTTTTTTCATTCACTTTTTATTCTGTAAGTCCGTAAGAGAATGCCTATTACAGTTCCATTGCTTCTGGTAAGGCTGATTTGCCAGTTTCTCACAGTTTGCAGTACCATAATTTTGTACTTATAAATCTGTTACACTGTAGAACATATTTGTTGCTTATATTATAATGAGGACTGACCTTATTCCTGTTATCCCCATTGCACTTTCACTTCAGTTATTACAACCTTGCTACTAGTAACAGTAATCTCCACAACATATACACCCTCCCTTGTATCACCACACTGCCATTGCAATTCGTCCTACCACTTAACCATCCCTGCTCTCATCAGTTGTCCATTTCTTCGAGAGTTGTATTCTCATTAGCTTAGACTTTCTTGACTCTCTTTCATAGAAGTTTATCTTCTCTGTTGCACTTAAATTACTATCTTGTATAGTATTCCTGTTTTTTCAATACTGACTGAATATATACCCCTGTATATGACTAATAGGCAGTATTGATGTGCTGTATACAGAAAAGATGTAGTAAGGAAAAGTTGTTAGTCTCCAAAACTGATGAGAATGTAACCCTAAGTGCCATAGAAAATTAGGTCCTGGATATGCCATTGTTGTTTAGACAATTACTATACTGTTTTGTAATGCCAGTTTGAGATCATTAATGCCTTCATACTTAAGGTTCACTTTAAAAGTTGTATCTGACTTGGTGCCAGATGTTTTTATGTAGCCCAGGGGAGACAGTGTCAGGCTGGAGTTGTTAAAACCTTCCCCAATGGACCGTTCATGTGGAGGATGCCATTGTAGTCTGGCTAATGGCAGTTTCAGTCAGCTTGGGAAAGGCATGTAGAGATCTAAAGGATGAACATAAAAAGTTATTTCAGTACAAGTTGCGAGATTTGTTTGTTTGTTTGTTTGTTTGTTTTTCCCTTTTGTGCATACACTTACCTGAACCCTTTGGCCATGTGCTTTTTGAGATCATCTGTAGGGGTTTTGTTGTATTGTGTGTGTTGTGTAAGTGCATTGCATGAAATACGAGTGAAACACACAAGGTGTATCCAAGTACAGAACCACCCTGACATTATGCTGCCCACCTTTTGTATTGTCAACAGTACCTTCTTTGCTTAATGACAACAGTATCATTAATCCTCTGCAGCTTAGTTGTTTATAATTAGCAGCATTTTATCATCTGATGGTAGCTAAAATAGGATACTGGTGCATCAGGCAGCCATAAAGGATTAATGCAAATGCTGCTATTATGGTATGTGATTATCTAATGCTTTGAAGCATAAAAGTTTCCCCTAAGCCGATTAAAGATTATGTCTGTAAGCAGAATATTATCTCAAAATTGAGACCATTTATGTTTTATTTTATTTATTTTTTACTCTAGATGTAAAACATTTCTTCCAAGTTGATTGAAATAATCTGGCAATACGCACATTGGAAGTACAGATTTGTTGATCTTGTAGAACAGGGCAGATCCCCTCCCCTCAAGTCCTTTTGGTGCTAGATTATGTCTCAACAATAAATTATCTAGTGTTGGCTTAAATTAAGACCCATGTGCATAAACAGCAGTAGAAGGGGTATTTGAGGTAGTTCTAATACTATGATTGTTGAGCTTATCACACCTCAACAAAATTATGAGGTATTGGCCTGGATAAGATAGCCATGTGTACCAACAGCCTCAGAAGGGTTAACCTGCCGAGCGTGGGGGTGTTTTCTTCACTTGATTCTTGTTCTTGCTGGCTCATGATGATTTTATCCCCCTGTGGGTAGACTTCCTGAACTGGAGGGATTAGATAAAGCCTTAATAAACTACTTTAGTATTTGAGACCTTTCCTAAATGGAGTAAAAGTCAGGAAGCATTAAGAACGGGTTACCAAAGGTGTTGGTGTGTATGCATCCCCGGTCAGGTTTTTTACATACTGGTATTGTATTAATATTTTGAGTCTTTAGTTTTCTTATTTTTGTATGCAGTATTGGATTAAAGAGTTCTAACTTTTGTATATAGTATTAATTTATTTTTCATCATTAATAACTTTATGAATTCAGTACAGTTCTGTATAGTATTTTTGGAGTTTAAAATTTTCAGTGTTAGAAGGCACAGAGGACTTTTAAGTTCAGGGTTTTGAAAATTTTTTGAATTTTCCTCCTGACACCTTAACTAGTTGCTGTATGTTTGGATATAAAGAGGTATATTTATTTAGTTTACTTTTTTAACATTTGCAGTTTTATAAGTGTAAAGCAACAGTGTTTTCTATTGATAAAAATGCATTTCTAATCATGCTGTAATACAGTATTGAAAAGTTTAAAAATAATGAAATGAAATTTAAAAAAAAATTATGCAAGTACAGTACAGCAGTGAACCGTGCACAGTACATTGTAGTGTAATGTACAAATAAAAAAAAAAATATTTCATTAAGTTCGTTATATCGTGTAATTGTCAGTATACTGTTGGATAAAGGTAAGTTAAAAAAAAATTCTAATTATTAAAGTAACAGTACATATAACTAAAAGATAAAATACTGTAATAAGATGGAACTAAGAAGCCCAGACATCAACACAATAAGGATTTAATGTAAAAATTTAAGGTTTTTAAAAAGAAAAAAAACTAGGTAGGTTAGTTAAAAAAGAATGTCAACAATCCAAGTTAATGGCACCTGTAATACTTTGTAATTGTTGATTCAGGATCACGTTGTAGTTGGCTCGTTTAGGGTGACGTACAGTATTAGCTAATGTGAAAATAGAACATTGCATCTTTTAATATAGGGGATTAAGTTTTTGATAAATTCTGAAAGACATTGAATAAGTTATAGTAGTAGTGTATAGAGCAGATTCGTGTTTGTTATTCCCCGGAAAATTCAGCATACGTACTGTAATAACTTTACTGGTTATGTTTCTTTCTGAATTTTTGTGGTTTATGAAGCTCATTCTCTTAGATGTTAATGATTATGTTGAGAGCACATGGTAATAAGGCAGTTTCTTGCATTTTATACTGGTATGCATTAGTGCTTGTTCTGTACAAAGTATTAAAGTCCTTCAGATGGTGAGGAATTGGAAAATGTGGGTACGTTTAAGTACTTGGGTAGTGTGATGAGTAAGGATGGAGGTTTGGAGGGTAAAGTGCTTGAAAGGGTACAGCAGGGAAGAAAGGTTGCTGGTTCTTTGAAAGCAGTGATAAGAAACAGGGAAGTGAGCATGGAAGTGAAAAAATTACTACATGACAGTATTGTCATACCAACTCTAACGTACGGAAGTGAAGCTTGGACGTTGTTGGAAGGACACAAGTCAAGAGTGAGAGCAGTGGAAATGAGTTATTTAAGAGGAGCCTGTGGAGTCACATGGAGAGACAGGCTGACGAAAGAGGATATAAAGGAGTGTTGTGGTGTGGATGTGGATGTGATAGGAAGCATTATGAGGAACACACTGAGGTGGTTTGGCCATGTGGAGAGGATGGAGGGTGAAAGACTGACGAAGAGAGTGTATGTGAGTGAGGTGGAGGGGGGAAGAGGGAGGGGGAGGCCAAGGATGAGATGGAGGGATGGGGTGGAGAGGTATATGAGAGAGGGGGGTATGAGTTGGGAGCAGGGCAGTGAAATGGCAGGGGACAGGGTGACTTGGAGGCGATTTGTTTGTGGCCACCCCAAACGGGATTAAGGCGTCTGGCAATAGATAGATAGATAGTTCATTAAAAGTCTTAGGTTTATAATATACAGTGCACTCTCACACAATGTGAGTTTATGAGTGGTGGAAACCCTTACATTGTACGATTTCACATTGTGTGAACCAAAGAATTTATGGGAAAAATGGTATATGGTGGACAGCCCACCCAGGGCTTGGTCTTCGGGTCCCCTTCCAGCCTACTCTACCCTGCTGATGCTTTGTCTAATAGTACTTCTAGTTGGACCAACAATAAGACAACAAATAGATCACCATGTACCTTTATTTAAGTGACATCTGGGCTTATTAAGAAGGGAGGGGGATGGGTATCCGAGGCTCGGGATGTCTACTCTTGCCCCGCGGGGGGGGGGGGTTGTCACTGTCACTCTCACTGTCACTGCTGAGGTCTCCTAGAGGTGCCATAAAGCCTTCAAGGTTGACAGCTGAGACCATGATGAACAGGTGGGTACTACAGTACTATGATGCTAAAACAGACCACAGGATGCGAGGTACATGTGTTCTCACAGGAATATGGAGGAGGAGTGTCTGTTGACTTAGGAATGTCAGTAGGTGGCATGCAGATAGCTTGCCAGCTGCCTGCCATTTTGAATCTGGCTAGTTGCCAGTCACCTGCCTTCATGTGACTGACTCGCTTTGACCAGCCCGACACTCGTAGTAATGGAGGGAGGTCCATTTTTGCCTTGGAATCATACGGCCGATTCGCATGTTGGGATGTTCAATTCGCAGATTTCACATTTGATAAAAATAAGCATTTTCTGGGTTGACCTTGCAGTGTAGGTGATTCGCACTGTGTGAGTACGCATTGTGTGGGGGTGCACTGTATAGTAAACTCCTAATTATCCATTGTAGTTCAGCCATGCCCTACGCCTTAATACGTGCAACACTGAATATTGCATGGTACTTCTCCATCAACTCAACATTCGATGTCGAGCCGGATATTGTGTTACTATCTATCTCAACTTGTCTATCCTAAAAACTTTCCCATGAGTAAAAGATGAAAACTAAGGATAAAATACAAATAATGATGCAGTACAATAAAACAGTTTAGTAATACAGTGTCGGTTGGTTACCGCTTATGAGCTGGTTGATGTGCCTTAGCGCCAGATATTGCATAGAACCGCCAGTTACATGCTGTTTCTGGATGTTGCATAATTTCTCCGGATATTGCTTTAATAGAGCTGAGCCAGCAGCGCCGGATATTGCGATTACGGATAATTGGGAGTTTACTGTATTGTTTTTGCTGGTCATGCATTTAAAATTAAAATCTATCAGTATTTTAGGTGGTATGCATATGTTCATTGTGGGTAACTGATCTCTCATTTGGTTGCTTGAGATTCTTAGCCTCTTCATTGTGATCACATGTTTCTTTTTATTTTTGCTACCTTCAAATAATTTTGTTCAGTTTAGGAGGCCTTCCATAGTAGAGGTAATTTAGGTTTTACCTAGCCAAATTGAAGTTTCTGGGAGGTACCAATAATAAATGGGAAATGCTGTCTGTAACTGCACTGAAGGTGTTAAGGTATCCCAACTTGCAGTACAGTAGTCACAGTAATTGTGGATTAATTATTAATCCATAACCAGGTGGTCCAGCATTGCCTTTTAACTTTAGTAAACTACTGTATATTCTGATTCCCTTGAAGACTCCCTAGCTCCTTTTCCTTGGTGATTTATTTGATATACATCTTAACAAACTTAGTATCCTGTGACCCTTAACTGAAGAAAATAATCTGATGTTACTTGAACAGAAAATTGTACTAGCAGATGAATATTTTCTAGTTTTATGTACTGTATAAAATTGTCATGAGTATAGAGTTGCATTGAGGACATAAAAGGAAAATCTAAACATTTGTTGTGCAAAATAAATTGCCAAGAAGTATTGTGAAATCTAAGCCAGTGAGAGTATGGCCTTAGTAGCATGGCATGATATAGTACAATAATACGGTAGTTCTTTACAAACCTTCACAGTTTTTGATTACATTGCAGTGGTATCCTGATGGGCAGTATAATCAGAAGCCCCAGCTTTCAGGAACATGGATTTTATAGTGATGGTTGCTAGTGTTGGGCCTGTATTCTCATCAGTTTTACAAAGGTATTAATAGTATGCAAGGGAACAGTAAAGCTTAATAAACAGACCAAATCACTGTGGAAAAGGTGCTAGGGAGTATGGACAAGATTATGACCTATAGTTGAGGTAATGGTTTCTGGATACTTTCCTTGTCAGTCACAGTTTTCCCATACAGTCGTCTAGGGAGGCACCTGGGCAGCATGTCAGCGTACCACACCAGCAACCAGGAGAGCATGGTGGAGATTGGAGACTCTGTTCGGGGCAGGGATGTCTTTATTCTCCAGACAGGCACCAAGTGAGGACCCGATGTGTGAAATGCCAGGGCCTGGACTGTATTCCCGTTGGTTTTAAGGAGTCTCTCCAATACCTCTTCCTTATCAGTTTATTTCTTTATCTGTTTCATTAATATATTTGTTAATTGTTTATAGAATCCATCTTGTTTAAAAAATAAAAATGATTTGTAATAAGCAGAACAAATCATGAAGGAAAAGGCCTTAGAAAGGTTCCTAACCTCTTGGGAATATGGCCTTGAGAAACTCCAGGTGTGATTCTGGATTTCCCCATTACTGAAGTTTGTTGCATGAAGCTGAATTTCAAGTCTAGGGTCACATAGTCACTGTATTGCCAACGCTTAACCCTTTTACATCCTGATTCATGTAGACTTGGGTCTTTTACGTTCTACGGTATGTGCTACGTACTCTGCAGCTCAGTCTTTATGTGTGGTTAATCTCATCAGCTGTCAAGTCTTCGTATTCTGTTTGCAAGTCTGTCCATGAATTCCAGTAGTAAAATTTGATTGAAATTTGTTATATAGTTTATCAAAAATTATACTTGGTAAAATACAGGTTGGCCCATGAATAGTGCTTCATGAGAAACTCATGTGGCAGTATCTTGTCTGCCGTGGGGATGTCTGAGTCGGCTAGTACAGGCGGGTCCCATTGTACAGACATCTGCTACTCGAGAAACCAAAGATACGAGAATGGACAATTTAGACCCAAACTTGATATTGCGAGCACAAAATTCTGATGTTGCCGTGGAAGTTAGTTAACCTAACCCTGTTTTTCCCATCAGTTATGTACTGTGTTGTATGAATTTTCGCTGTCCAATTCCTCACTCTGTTATTCAAGTTTTCACAGTGCGAGCAGTCTTCCATTAACAAATCCCACTAGTATAGGGGTCGTTGTGACAGTGGGAATAGGAAATGATTAAACAATGCGGTTTAGATACTGATTATACAGACTGAATCATCCCCATAGCACAAAAGAAATTACCTAGTGGAGAGGAAGTATAATGATATATATGTGCCACCCTGTATAAAGAGACTGCTATTATTACCGTACACATCACTTTAAATTTTCTGTAGTGGTTGTGATATGTACCACTGCTTTATTCATGTATCAGTTCATCTTATACTGGAGCTGAAATATGATGCCTCTTACTACATTAAAACCTCACTATATTGGGCTAAGTAAGAGAAAACCCAGTTGAGTAAAAGGCAAATTGATATATATGCAAGTTTTTCCTGTATGTTTCAAATTACAGTCTCATTGTACTGTATCTGGAAAAGGTCTGTTTCAGCCATATGATTCTTGACTGTAGAGCAAGGTATTAATGTTGATAAACTGCTGAACATTGTGCTGCAGAATATTGTGCATAGTGAAATGTGTGTGGCTATTAAGAGAGCATTATACAACATATAATGAAAAATACTGTAGTAGTTACACATTGATTACACTAGACTGTTTTTCCTGTTTAAGACATGTCAAATGTATGGTAAGTGAAGAAAGTCATCATCTGACATTTAAGGTACCCAGTAAATCAGAAGTTTATGGATTGGTCTGATATAGTGAGGTATTAATAAAGTCTGATAAATTATATTAATAATGCAATCTTCAATCACCAATTAAATCCTTGTTAAAGGAGCCAAGCTTTTCTGTTCTTGGTAAATATGATCCGGTTTTTGGAGCTTGTTCTTGACAGTTGTAATGAGAGGTTAAGGTGAAGTAAGACAGTGGAGTAAGCCTTTTTTATATGCCATTGGTGGATCTTTTAAATGAGATTTTGATATATCATTTTACCAACATCCTGGCACAGTGTATGAAAGTATTGAATGTAGTGGAAAAGGAATACAGTATAGTACGTATTCATTTTTTATGTACTGTATGTATTGCCTTGTGCATAGTTTATGTATATGTTAACAGAATAATAATTTTTACTCAAGTTTTATGATAATACCTTTGTACCTCAGAGGGGGTAGTGTGATTTTTTTTTTTTTTTTTTTTTTTTTCATGACAGTGTTGTATGTGTGTTTTTCATTTTAACTTTGAAACTTATAGGATCAAAGAATGTTAGATAAGTATAGATTTACTTTTTTGTTGTACATTGGAACAGGTTTATTCAGTTTCAGAGTAATGTACAGTAGTAGGGGAGAAAATTTTGCTTGATACAGTATTTCACTGCATCTCCTTGCCAAGTACCCTAGCCTCAGGCCCATGTGCTCCAGATGGGATAATTATGAAGACATTGCCCCTCAAACACCACAGCTTTTTTGTTATGAGTGTCAGCTTTCAGTATCTGCGTAAATACAGTACATCATTAGGCTCATTTACCATCCATGTGTCAAACATTAAGTACTGCACTGTATAGTGCAGTACAGTACTGTACTGTTGCACACAATTACCTTTGCCAACAACACAACATACGCTCTTTGAGAGCTTTGTGGGAAAGCCCGGCTTCGGCCATGGCCTTCCTAAGGGACTCGGGGCTGTTCGGCCCGACTGCGTAGGGAACAACTACCTGTACTACTACTACTACTACTACTACTGTACTGTACTGTATATGGTGTATCTTTGTAGGATGCACTGAAGCTGAACAAAGTAAGTTAGTTATGTTAGTTAAATGCTTGCATAAGCAAATGTGATACACTACACCCTTATTATACAGTCACTCGGTATGTGTTTACCGGTTTGGTCATTTGCTCATACACCTGTACGATCAATAAGAATTTAAAACCTTTTTTCATTTCACAATAGTTCTTTCACTTATATGAGTGCAGTGATGCCCAGTTTCTTGTTGTGCAAACTTTTTCTTTGCTTATACAATCGTCACATTCCTAAAGTTGCAATATGATCAGTCATTTTACGATCGGTTTTCAAAAAATGCATCCTAGTCGTAAAAAGAGAGTGTGTTGTACTGTATTAGTATGGTATACAATGTAACACGTATGTAGTACGATGTGCCTAAAAGATAAGCACAGTAAGTGTTTGGCATTAGATAGGCAGTTGAGCACCTGCATATGTGATGTAATTTACTTTTTCATATTCTTTGAATTAGATGATGGATGGATGAATAGATTATGCATTGTTCTGTTAAGATTTGTTTATGATTAAGAATTTTGTGATCATGTCTTAGGAAACCAAGTGAAGGAACCATTTTATTGAATATTTTTCAGGCATTAAAAGCATTAGCTGTTACTTCACAGTTGGTGTTTAAATTTGAGTGTTCTACTGATTTTAAGCTCACAGATATTCAAATTGCCAAGCTACCTGTATGTTTGGATGAATAATCAAGGTTTTGTGACATTATTTAATTTTTTGTGCATCATCTTAGGACTTATGGATTGAAACATATCTCCAAGGCTGTTACATTTCCATACAGGCACAAATATGTTGTGTTTTATCATGTATGTAAGAAAAGATATCTAACGAAATATGTACAGAACGGGTATCACGAATACAGCCTTAATGTCTGGATTTATTTCTCATTTAATTACAGGTACATGTATTTGTTCTAGATACAGAATGTCATTAGTTAGCTTTGGTGTTTATACCATATTAAATGTACAATAGTGTATGTTAAAGGTTTTGCAATACGATGTACCTGTATTTTGTAAAATTTGATATTATCCGGCCATGCTGTATAATATGGCAGGACTTTAGAGTGATAACATTTATGCATCATTTTAAATGCCAGAGCAACCAGCCAATTGTGGAATAAGCAAAACGTGGATCTTCTGGTATATATTATGTGATGTTTTTCAGTAGCTTCAGTGGTGGTTGAAGTGAAGCTGCCTTTCAGATGAAAATGTTTTTTGATGCTGTATATTGTGCATTGAGGGAGCATGTGTATGATTATCCTGTGTAACAGGAATTCTTTTGATTACATTGGTGTGCGGTTTTATCGTGTGTACTATTCCATGTATTTTGTTTTGTGTTGTTACTAATTGTCTGATTTAATACCAGATTTAGAACCATATTGCTGTCTTACTAAGGAAGCTTCCTAGCACCTCTTCTGTTATGATTTGTCTCATGAATGTTGTTTACATGTCTCATATCTACATTGATTGCTAAAACATACTCTACCCATCTGTCTTTAGCGAGATGCCTTTGTTCCAGAGGGGGTGGCCACAAAGAAATCACCTCCATGTTGCCTTTTCCTACACCATCAAGCTGCTGTTACTCCATCTGTCACCAGTTGCATATACTGTACCTCTCTGCCCTGACCCTTTACCCTATCCTTAGTCTTTCTCTCACCTTCACAAACTCCACCTCAATCACATGCACTCTCCTAGTCAATCTATCACTCTCCATTTACATCACATTGTCAGGGTACTCCTCATAACACTTTCCAGCACATTCACATCAACACCACAGTGCTCTTGAACATCTTGATTTGTCTGTCTCTCTTCATGTACCTCCACACACTGCTCTCATGTAACTTATTTCTGCATCTCTCACTCTTCACCTTTGTCATTGAAAGTCCAAAATATCATGGTAATTCGGTGTCAGTACAATAGGGCCTCCATTTGTGTGGTTGATGCATCACAAAACAGTACCTCTTAAGATCCCGCCCCCCCCTCCCATTGTGTATGTCTTATCTGTATTAAGGTATGTACAGTATATTTATTAATCATCAGTGGGCAGAATAAAAGGGTAATAATTTCAGATAAGTTTTTATCAGGGCTTCAGTGTTAGAGTTAGGGACTGAGCAGTGTTTCGAGTGTCCGAACTTAATTTTCTACTTCAGGTGTTGCACAGACTGTGTTCGTGGCTGCATCAGGGACTAGTTAAGCATAGGTTTACCTCCTTGCTTAATATGAAGGCTTACATAATGGACCATTGACTTATGCATTTTCAGTGCATTTCCATATACAGTACCTTAATCAGTTAACTCTTTTCATATGTTTTTTCCAAATTCATAAAGGCAGCATACAACTTTACCTTTGCTAAATACTTTCCTAATAAAAATATCAAAGAGAAAATCTGGTCTACACCCCCCCCCCCTTCCCTTCGTAAATCCCCCATGTTCCGTTCCTAATGTTCCCCGGGTTCTCTCCCTCACTTTGTCTGTGAGACTCCCTCAGTAGGGAGTTTATATTTTCCACTACACTAAGAAGTTTTATACTCCTGTGATTTTGCCCTGCTCCTGCTTGCCCTTTCCTTTTATACAAGTAAATTATTATTCATGACATCCAACACTCTGACAATTTTCATAGGCCAATCTTCACATTCTCCGAAGCTGTTCATTATCTCGTCCCCCATATTTCAACATTTCCCTTCATATCCATCATTCCATGGTACCTTCCTAACATATTAGAATAACTAAGCTTACTGGATATAGAGATAAACTGGTGAGGAAGAGGTGGTTGGGAAGTTCCCTAATTGATGAGAGTATGTAGTGTAGAGGAATTTCTTGTTCTGCTTAACAGCCTCAGCCACATGACAAGAGCCAGTGACCACTACCACATCATCTGTACCTGGCTTGTCTTCATAGCTTGGCTTTTATTCAGTAACTTTATTTACAGATAATTGCTTTATCGTATTCAGGCTTCTACACGTCTGATGATCTTAGTATGCTACAGTGGCTTGCATGGTCGTTCATGTAGTGTAAATAGTTGCTAACTGTTTTATTTTGTACATATTTGTGTTGAAAGATACCTTCATGTCTCTCCTCAGTATCAGCATTACCTTTGTTCTTTTTGTCAGTTTAGTTTTATTTGAAATGCTTCTTTTGGAGTGTGTTATAGGAAGTGCTGAGGAGCTTCATTGGAAATAGCCATCCATGCCCAGTACAATACTCAGCAGTTTTTTCCATATTTGATGTTCAGAAAGTCGGTGGATGGAATTATATTTCAGATATTCATTAAGCACTATATACACTATGGGAGCATTTACAGGAAAACCTATGTTACAGGTGAGCCATGAAGGTTGTTTTGATCTAATTTGTACCATTTTCTTTTTCCCTCTGCTGGCAACTGCCTGATTTGCATTTTCCCCTTGTTTTATGGAGTATGTTGTTGTGGGATCTTTGCAGCCGGCTGGAGGTGCAAGTGGGGAGGGTGGAGGTGAAAGAAATGGCCAACCGAGAGACCAGTGTAGAGATCATGGAGTCGGTGAGAGAGAAGAGCGTTTACCTCATTCAGACGGCCAACCCCAAGTAAGAATGCTCTTGGTGGGATGTTCACTTCTCCTCAGATAATGTACATTTAAAGATATTATTATTATTATTATTATTATTATTATTATTATTATTATTATTTTATTTTTATTTATTTATTTTTTAACACTTGGACACATTTTAATGCCTGTTCACACCTTGACTGTTACTGCAGGACAGTATGTTCATGATGTGGAAGATTGGAGAAATGGGAACCTTTTTCATTTCAAAAGTTTCTATAGAAATATTTCCAATACATAAGAGATAACCATACACAGGTACAGTAAATCAGCCTTTTTAGTTGTAACTGAAACGGCTAGAAGACTCCAGGTGCCCCCATTCACATACTGTGATGAGTTAAGACACCCTGTTTTTGGCCATTGGATTGTGCTTTGGCTGACCACCTCCCAGGCAGGCAGGAAGTAGCAACCACCAATGAGACAGAGGTTGCATCACCCCATTTATAGTCTCTCATCATGCGTAAGCACACCCTTTGTACTGTATCATAAAGAAATGTGGAAAATGTGAAAAATTTGGTGAGATTCTGGAAGGCGCATTGCAGGTGATGGGCCAGGTGAGTAAGTACCGGTACTGTACGCAGCATTGCACTGATGCCTTGCCAGTTTCCAAGCCTCAATAACTACCATTCTTCACCACCTCATACATTTGTTTTACCATATCTAGCCACCTTCTTCCTGTCCTACCATACCTCTTCCCATTTTCAAACTCATTCACACATACCCTTTTCACTACAATCAGGTAGTGTTGAGGGCATATTAGGCATATTTGTTGGGAACTGCTGTGCCTTGAAGTGGATTTGTAAGTTTCTGTTAGTGTTGATTTATGAAGCTGAGCATGAATCATTAGCAGTATGCTGTAGTTGTGGACAGTGTTATCGATCCAGTTTGTCGTCATACGATCATGACTCTTACAGAGTACTGTACTCTTGAAATGTTGGTGGGCTCTTATTTATTACTGAGTTCCAGAAGCCACTGCTGACATTCACATCATATAGAAGTGAATCGATATCTATGTCTGCAACTGTATGTGGAGGGTGTATATATATATATATATATATTGCTGGGTATTTTTTATTTTGTGACCTGAATTATGCCTTGGGGTGATGCCGTGTACAAAAGCATACCTAAAATTTCACTTCCTTCCTCTGCTGGCAAATATTTCTAATGGTTTAGTACATGTCTTTGTGTATCGGTGATACTCTTTGATATAATGCATCAGGAAGGAAAGTGATGGCCATGCCTACATGTGAAGCAGATGCAGTGAAATGATTGGTGGATTTGCACTTACCTGTACATGGTGGTGGAGTTCAGTGTGTTAGTATGGATTAGGACCAGGTGGGTGTAGCAATAATAAGCTCTGTGAACAAGAAAACTATGCTATACAATATTTACACTCTTGTTATATTGTGATATTGGACTTCTTTGTTCCAGCTTAATAGTATTTGAGAGTCAATTATACTACTGTTTTGGCCAGCTCATTACTTACCTTTGCTCTTAAGGTATTATCAGAGAGCTGGCACAGAATGGAGCAAGGTGGAGGAGTGCTTTCAGGTGAACCCATCTGACCCAAATTTCATTGAAAACAGATATTAAACTGAAACTGATGATGAAAATGATAAATCTGGTGGCTGCATTTAGCTTTTATGGTGAATACAATAAGAAAGTATTGAAGTGCAGTTCATTTGTTCTGATAAGGATGATATGATACTTTCAGGATGTACACGCACACCATAAAGTATCTGAACAATGTAAACACCTTGCATTTTTAAATAAATGACCAAAAAATCTGAAAACAGCTCTCCTTGTGTGTATCTGACAGTAATGGTCACTACTTCAATCACCAGTGTAGTGGTGTGGGAGTTTGTCATTTCCAGTAATGCATACCAGCCATTCCAATATGACCTACTACACTCTCCTCATTTTCACATTTGTTGTGTCCTGATGATCAGTTACTTTATGGCGAGGGTGTACCTTTATTAGTCTTAGCAAGAGATAAAGGCATGTACTTTCATTGATTGAGGAAGTTTCGTAACACCTTTTTGTAAGCAGTTTATTTTCTTTATTACTCCAGATCCTTCCAGCGTTGGCATATTCTGTGTAAATAATGTACAAAAGGATATTAACCACCCATATCCAAAAATAAATCTTTAAAGAAGAGGAGTCAGGGAGCTTCCTCAGTCAAAGAGTATACAGGCCAAAGTCATCTCTATAACTGCGGCCCAGGCTTGAAGAATGATGCTTCGTGGGATGTACGGTGTTTAGTGCGCTCGTTCTGCCCTGTGTATAATTTATTAGCTTGATGTTTATTATTTATCTGTTTATTTATTTATATACAGTACAGTTTTTACTTTTTCAGAATAGAAGTGCAGAGTATATGTGTAATTTTCTCCAAGACAATTTGTATAATTTTCTCCAAATCTTTTGTGCAATTTTTTCTAAGCAATTTTGTGTAAATTTTCTCCAACCCATTTAGTGCAGTTTTCTCCAAGATATTTACTTTGAATGTTGTGGAATATAATACTTTTAAGTTCTTTTCCAGAATTTTTATGTGATGGTCAGATTGATAGGTACAGTTTTCTAGTACTTAGTGCACTGACTCTAGAGCAGTTTAGTAATAAGTTGACACCTGTCTCACTGCTGCATGTTTATTATCATTAGTGATCACGTGTCAGAAGAAAGGTACCTGTATAACATTCCTTTAGTAAACATGCTCTTTTGTATGTGAATGGAAGATTTTTATGTATGCCTACATACATATAATAATGCTTGTTTAAAAAACTGTTAAATGTTGCAACATACACTGCTGTCAGGATGTTGGTAATAGAACTCTGTTTGGCACATTGCAGATAAAGTATCAAAACCCAGAATCATAGAAATTAGAGTAAGCCTTTAAAGGATGTATCGTCAGTCAGTAATTCTGTAACTCTTTACTTTATAGGTTCTTGATGCTTTATTTCCTGTGTGGTACACTATGATGTACTCAATACTCCTTGTTTTGTCTTAACTTTACCTCATATGTTAGGCTGTGTCCTTGTGCTTTGCCACACTCCCATTTTACACCATAATGTGGTGTACTTTTCTTTTTGTGTATGTGTGTGTGCACGTGCGTGGGTGGGTGGGTGCGTGTGTGTTCATTTGCATGAGAGAGAGAGAGAGAGAGAGAGAGAGAGAGAGAGCTGGTACAAGTGCCCTTATTGTTTGCTTGTTGAAGCCTACTGTCAGGGAACAGTCATAAGCCATAGTACCTGCTCACCGAACACTTCTATCCATCCCGGAATGGAAGGAAGTCATAGCCAGCATTACACACTGAACAAAAGCCTGTTGTTGTTGGTTTGAATCATTAATGGACTGTGGGAATAACATTGTCGTCATTTGTTGGGAACCGTTCGTTAGGCAGTTTAGAAAACTTGTGAAGCACTGCCTCAACTTCGTGACACATTTCATTTCATTTACTATATCTTCTGATAAATTAATCATCTGAGGAGAAACTTAGGAAAAAGCCAAGCATAACAAAGAGGGATTTGGTTATTGTTCCCTACCTGTCAAGGAGTGGGTTGGTGAAGGATCAGTGCCCCGCCCGGTAAAACAACTAAATCAAAGACAAGCGGCCACCCCTTATGAGATTAAGGTGTCTGGCTGTAGATAGATAGATAGACAGATAGAAATCCTTTTTATCTGGAGAGACTAAATGTAGCCATCATTTACCCCTTGTCTACGAGAAATTTCCCAAAAGCTAAATAGAATCAGATACCAAGAATAAAACAAAAATAAAGTCACTAGATTGAAGTGGCCAACAGGGCAACAGGTTTCCCTTCATCATGTAGCTCTGGCTGTGACTTTATTTTGAGGATGAGCAGAACCTGTGTTTTATGAACATCTTTCTCAGTAGCCAAGTTATTTCCTTATCTTCCAAATCCAAGTTATACCTCCTGATTTTCGGGTTCCAAGTTACCCTCCAGTTTCCAAATTACCCTCCAGTTTCTAAGTTACCCTCCAATTTCTGAGTTACCCTCTAATATCCATGTAAACCCTCCAGTTTCCAACCTACCCTCTAATTTCCAGCCTATCATCCAGTTTCCAGTTTACTTTCCATTTCCAAGTTACACTTCAGTTTCAATTTTATGTTCCATTTCCAAATTACCGTCCAGTTTCCAAGTTACCCTCCAATTCCCAAGTTACCTTCTAAGTTACCTTCTAATTTCCATGTTGCCTTTGAAGTTACCCTCCAATTTCCAAGTTTCTTTCTGATTTCCATGTTACCTTCTAAGTTACCCTCTAATTTCCAGGTTACCCTCCAATTTCTAAGTTACTCTCTAATTTCCAAGTTACCCTCCAGTTCTCAAGTTACCTAAGTTAACCTTTAATTTCCATGTTACCTTCTAAGTTACCCTCCAGTTTCCAAGTTACCCTCCAGTTCTTTAGTTACCCTCTTAAGTTACCCTCTAATTTCCATGCTTCCTTCTAAGTTACCCTCTAATTTCCAAGTTACCCTCCAATTCCTTAGTTACCCTCTAATTTCCATGTTACTTTCTGAGTTATCCTCAAATTTCCAAATTACCCTCCAGTTTCCAGGTTACCTTCCAGTTTCACCTTCCCAAGTCCAGGTTATCCTCTGGTTTCCAGGGTAGCCCTCAGATTCCAAATAATCCCTTCTCAAATTACTCTTCAATTTCCAAGTTACCCTTCAGTTTTTAAGTTACCCACCAATTTTTTAAGTTTCCTTTCATTTTAAAAGGTACCCTTCAATTTTACAGTTACCTGTGTCTTTCCAGATTACCCCTCCTTTTTCTACATTACCCTCATAATTTGAAGTTATTAAAAAAAATCAAGAATGCTAATTTTAACTTACTGTGATAAATCCAACTTATTCGCTTCTCCCAATTTCCTGTGTTATCTTTTTCCCTGTTACCTGTGTTATCCCTTTCCCAATTACCTGTGTTTTCCCTTTCCCAATTACCTGTGTTATCCCTTTCCCTGTTACCTATGTTATCCCTTTCCCTGTTACCTGTGTTATCCCTTTCCCTATTACCTGTGTTATCCCTTTCCCTATTACCTGTGTTATGCCTTCCCCATATCCGTGTGTTACATGTCTTTCCCATATCCCTGTTTATGTTACTCTCTTTTTCATATTGAACCACATAATCTTTCCTAGCACCCCACAGCATGGTAGATTGTGTCCACTCCTGCTTTGAACTGGTTGTGTGATTGTCATGTATTTTGTTATGAATACTTTAACATCTTGCACTTTGTTATAAATACCTTAACTCCATGTGCTTCATTCTGAGTACTGTCATTTGTTCTTTGTTTTAAATACCATAACTTGTGTCTTGCTATAAGTATCATAGCTTGTTTTGTACTTTGTTATTAATGCCCGGAATTTTTTGTTCTTCTTCATTAGTACTGCTCACTAAGTCCTAATTATAGATCAGTGTCTTTCATGCTACTTTATTATTATTATTATTATTATTATTATTAAGTGCACAGGTAGCAACATTAAATCCTTATTAATGTTTCATTGCTATCTTTGAAGCCAGTTTGCTAGTTTCTCCAATTTACAACACCTGTATGATAAGTTGTAATATTTTGAATGTACTGGGCTGTTAATGATGACTGTCTTTAGTGTTTTTTGTGGAGTTGTCTTGCTGAATTGAAAGACTTATTACACTAGGAATATACCGCAATCCTTTATCCGATTTAATGAAAAAAACAGTACAGGTATCTAGGAATTTCTGTATGTAGTCTGCAGTTGCTTCACGTAGTACATTGGATGCAGTGCTGTATAATTTAACCAACACACGATGTAATTTTCCTTTTATTCTCGTTACCTAATGATTTTATTAATCTTAGCAGAAAAATTTGAACTGGAACGGATGTATACAACCTTAACCTATTCTGAATGAGAGGTCTTTAATCTGTTTTTGTAAAATCATTTAGAGGTAGCTAGAATAAATTGAAAAAAGACATCTGTGTTAAATGAATTTTTTTCCCCGAGTAATTCATGCATAATTGCAATAATTTGTTATTTCTTATTTTTTTGGAAGCTTAGTAGTTTTCCTTAAGGTATTCATGTATGAAGTCCCTATATTATTGCCCTGACCCTGCTGAAGGTTGTGCCAGTACCATGCCGTAAAAATGCCTTTCAGATGATGTAGATTTTATGCATGAGAGTATTCTGCATACCCCCTTTTCCATCCTTTGGCTGGAAGGAACTATACTCCATTTATTTCAACCTGGCCCAGTTTTTTTTTTTACTTCTCTAGCATATTTTACGTAGCTCAGTGACAGAACATGTCAATACTACAGCTCTACGTCCTTTCCATAGCACGTCTACATGATAGACATCATATTCTTGTTTTAATCTCTCGTTACAACTCAATATTCAAGGTATGGAGATGACAATTTTAGGTCAGGTTAGAGTAAATAAAGGTATAGTCTTACCAAGGGATGACTAGTTCATTGTTGAGCAGGTAGTTTGAGGTTTTGCTAGAGTGTGTGAGGAACAGTTTGTGATGACACTGCTATGCATGCCATCTAGAAAGCTCTGAACTACTCATCCTGGTTCTGAATCATCCTGTAATTGTTTGTCTATAAAAAATCGAACAGTGGACATTGTATGTACAGAATGTTGAAATGAAGAGCTTTATGTTGTTTTCCCATACTTCCATTTTGTCCATCTGTCACTAGAATCAGTCACAGATAAGAAAACTTTGTTCTACATTGCCCCAACCCATGTGAACACAGGAAGTTGGGTATGGTGACAAAGATGATAATTTTGTTAGTGATGTAATACCAGTACAGTAATTCCTTGGTATGAGTTGCCATTTATTCATGTTCTTTTTTGCTGTAATTTCATATTTAATTTTCAAAAGGATTGCTTTTTGATTTTCCATTACAGTACTACTTGTAAAATTGATTATCCAGTTTTCCCAACTTCACACTACCATTTATATGGAAAAAGATGTGAAAGTTTGGAACAGAGTCCCTATCTATGTTGAGTACTACTGATGTTGTAATTACTTAAGTTTAGTTGAGCAGAGTGCATCACAAGCATATGTCCCTTTACCTCTACATGTACCAGTGTTTATTAGTGGCATGCCTTATTTCAATCCATGGATGTGAGATTTTAGTACAGTGTTTGTAATATAGTGAGATAACAGAATCATATTATCTCCTACCTGTTTATGAATCAGTTATCAACACACTGTACTTTAACCCAGGGACGTTAACAACAATATTATGGAGCTGCTGATCATGGCTTATGCTTGCAAAACATCCTCTGCCCGCAACATTGTGGGCGTCATCCCATACCTCCCATACTGCAAGCAGAGCAAGATGAGAAAGAGGGGCTGCATTGTCTCAAAGCTCCTTGCAAAGATGATGTGTAAGTAGAGGCAAAGGATGTATTGTATGGTATGTCTGTTGTCATCTCGTATGGTAATGTACAGAACAGGAATTGAGCGTCTTCCTGAGATTTCACAAATACATTATGAATGCATTGAATAATCCAAGATATGCCAAAATTTAATCAAGGTGTTTGGTATTGATATATAGGGAATCATATATGATAAGTTAAAGTAGTGTTTTGTCCCTTCATTCTCATAATTTATTCTAAAATAAAGTCTTGCTGTCTCCAGAAATTTTATTCAGGTTGCAAGAGCCCCTTTTAGAAAAGGAGTTAACGAATATTATATCTAGAGACCTTTGTTCAAAAAATTTGTCGAAAGCAGAATAAAGTACTGTAATATGGAAGGAGCAAGAGGAAAATAAAATACACGTCACTGGATTGGAATGGTTAAAAGAGGGCTGACTACAAATACCGTACTCCAGAGTTGATATGATACTGATGCATGGAATAAAGTGTGTGTCCTTGCCCACAGACAAGGCTGGACTGACCCATGTGATCACAATGGACTTACATCAAAAGGAGATCCAGGGATTCTTTGACTGCCCTGTTGACAACCTGCGAGCCTCACCCTTCCTCCTTCAGTATATCCAGGAGAGCGTGAGTTTACTGTGCCATGTACCTAGTACTGTATGTCCTCATGTCTCATTTTTCATTTTGAAAAGCATTGTACACATGATCAGTGTATGTATTTTCAACCAGATGATCAGTGGCTTCACAGTAAGCATAGTTGTTGTTCCTCTTTTTTTTTTTTTTCCCCCCCTAAGGCATATATATATGTGGTTTAATAGTTCATTTCAAATATTGTATGATGTTCTGGTATAAAACAGTAGGCATACACATTCTTAAATAAGGTATTGAAGGGTATTTTCACATGCCCCATCTATTGTTTCAAAATGCAAAGATAGGAAAAGTGCAGATTTTTTTTTTTTTTTTTTTTTTTTCCGGTACATACTTGCTGTAACGTCTGTATTCAAGATGTGGGGATAGCCCATTTCCATCATTATTGAAAACAGACAACTATAGAATGACTTTTTGCCCACAGATTCCAGATTATCGCAATGCTGTCATTGTGGCTCGGGACCCTGGCTCAGCAAAGAAGGCCACCTCATATGCTGAGCGACTCAGGCTAGGTTAGTATCCCCATGTGTGTTTGTATTTTAATCCTTTGACTCCTAGGATTTCTCTCAACTGTGGTGTTAGCTTGAATTGTATTCCTAGGTGTACCAGCCATAGAAGAGGTTACATGAGATTTTATTTTATTTTTTTTATTTTTTGCCTCATACTGTTAGGATACTCCTGTGACTGATAAGCCTTTTCCTGTCTGTAGTGTTAGTTTAGATTATATTCTTAGGTTTACCAGTTGCAGAAAAGAAGTTGCTGTAGGTGAGGTAGTTTGTAAGACTCGGACTGTTAGAAATTCCCAAAACTGATAGTTATGTAGTGTTTGTCTAAATAGGTGTGTCGGAGAAAGATTCGTCCGATACAGCTGTTAAGCCCTTGTTCGCCAACATATATTGGAGCTGTACAAAATCATCTGGTCTTAGCTAGAAAATGATACCTAGGTGCACCAGCTTCAACAAAGGAAATAAACACTCAAGCCCTTTGATATGTAATAGCCATCATAGGAAACTCCAGAAATTTATGCAGTACTTTGTAAAAAAAAAAAAGAGATTGATCTTTTTCTTAGTCATATGGTAGTAAACCCTGTCGTCACTTGTTAACCCCTTAAACGCGGCCGTGTACAGTCGTTCCCCCCCGAGTGGCAGGGTTGTATCGCGGTCTGAGTACCTGTAGGAAAATATTCGCCAAAAATCAGAGATTAACCCTAGAACATTATACTTGGTATGGCAGATAGTACGTACATTCAGCTTTCTGCAGAGACAGGTGTTGAGCCTTCGTGGACTACCCAAGGACTTGTGGAGACTTGCAAAGTTGGGTAACCAAATCTTCACTTTCACACCTCCAGCAACCCGGTTTCCCCTCTACCACAGCCTCATTCTGTCACAGTAAACTTTATACTACAACGTAAAGGTAGTTAGGAATCCGTATTTGTACAATAAGCACTGAAAATAAGGCTAAAATCAACGGAGCGTACGGCCGACATGCACTGTGGCGGCGGTCTTCCCGTCACTCAACAAACATTTCCATTTTCACAGCTAAAAACATGTATACTACATTATTTTCAATCATATTACTTCCCAAAAGATCACCACGGCTCCCTTTTTATTCTGCCTTACGCCCGCCACTTTATTCTCGTTCCTGTCGGCCGCTTGCACTGACTGGGAAGAGCTAGAACTCGCCATAATGTCACTTTGAAAGCCTGCAGTAAACTGACGCTAAACAGGGGCAAACCGTGAGAAAAAAAGCTAGTGTTACAACTGGGGAAACAAGCGTTTCCTATTAGCATAAACTGCTTGTGAGAGGAGAGCGCAGATTTACAGTTCTGAGTGCTCAGAGCGCTGCCATGTATCACAGCCAGACTGGCCGGGCCGTGGTGGGGGGGGGACTGGGGGAAAACGCGATATTTGGCAACAACTGAGGTCAGTAGTACAAAGGTAAAGTATGCTAGTTGTAGCTAGAGGGTGGTGGTACTGATAGACAATACCAGCTGGAGCCTTCTTGCCCGCGGTTATTCAAAATTTACTAGAATCGCAAATGCGACGATCCACCGTTATGTCCTTATTGCCGAGCGTCGCAAACGAGACAATCCGCGTTTAAGGGGTTAATGGTAGCAGATCTGAGTGTGTGAGAGAATATGATCAGTAGGAGTGCAGAATAAAGAGGCAACTACTTGTAATAGCTGAAAGTTTCATTAGAATTGTAGTAGGAAAGAAAAAGGGCCTGTACTTGATTTAGCGAATGATCGTCTTTTGACAACAAAAGCCGAATTTCTTTTTAAGGATTGCGTGAATGGGGGCGCTCACCATCCACTCACCCAATGTAGTGGTGCTCTTGGGTGTCTGCCCCTTCCTCTCCTCCATCCTTCTTTCCTTCCATCCTCTTCTGTCTTTCTTTCCTTCAGTTTTTCCTCGTTCTGCCTACGGGTGACTTTACACTCCCTCTTTGTCTGTCTTTCCTTCATTCTTTCCTCTTCCTTCTGCCTGTGGGTGACTCTACACTGAGTGACAAGCCAAATGGTTTCCGGTACACCAGGAAATCATTTAGTATGCTGGGTGGTAACCACATAACCATATTTTGGCACCTGGTGGTTTAGTGGGTAATTATTGCGCTCCAGTCGGATTGAGCTGGTGGAGGTTTATATCCAAGGGGTGGTTGGAGTTTAATGCTCACATAATGCCACTCAGGGATGAGTCTTAAATGTCAGGACCAACTGCCTAGCCCTGGGCTCCTGCACTTCTCATGGGGCAATGTAGGATTGGATGATGGATGGATGGACATATGGATGAAAACATCAGGCAGAACGATAATTACATTAACAGTGAACTGTTCAGGATTCAGTTTGGTTGATATAAAATCCAGTCAGAATTAACTCAACATTATCACAGAACTTACAAAAAATTGAGAAGGTGTTCTGCATTGTGCAGTACCAGTACTGTATAATGGTATAGTCGTTCTTAGTTAGGACATCTTAATTGTTAGAATCATATTTTTAGTTATAAATTGTAGATTATAACTAAATCATCATCATTTATTCATAGATGTTATATAATTACTGGATGGGTGTGTATTTTCAGTACTATCATTCTTACCTGTTATGTGTAACCAATATCTCCTTTTCAGAGTAGATATGAAGTTTGGCTGTGGCACTGAATTAGTTTGAATATCTTACAGTACAACTCCATTCATCCACCAAAGCATGTTGGGTCACCGGTTCTAGTTTAGGAAGTTGGATATTTACTGTCAGGCTTGTTGGTGTTGATATCTGCTAATTTTTGTTTATTGAACATGTATTCCACTTAAATTCCAGTCCTGCATTGGCCCATCAGGAGCATAGGGGCTTTGAGTTAGCAGATTGGAATAATAGAAAAATAATTGTTCTCTTAATCTGAGCAGGAAAATTCATGCAGTTAAGAAAAAATAATTGAATTTAAGAGCGAAAACACAAGTAAATGGACCTGGTTGGCTTGCTTATTAATCATATTGTGGATCATTGGAGTTGTACTGTAAGCTTTGACTGTGACACCTCTACTTAGACAGGGGTTGCAGTTGCTTGAGAGGACTAGATGAAGTGTGCATGGAATATTATGGTGTGTCATAGGAACTGATAGTGTAGATAGATTTTTAACTAGATAGACTTTTTTCCAGAGAACCACCTGGAAACATTTGTCTTTTGATTTATTGATAATGGTGTATAAGGTGCTGTAGATATGTGATTGATACTTTGTGTGTGTGAAAAGAGTTAATGTATGTCAAAGCCCCAGTTATCAGGATATTAGAAGAGTCTTTACAAAATAAGTAGAGTATAGAATCACATTTTTCATGAGAATTGCTGTAAGCAGACCAAGATATGTCCTTACGTAAACCAGCCCTGTTGATTCCAATACTGTACTGCCTTTGTGCAAAAAAAAAAAAAAAAAAAAAAAAAATTATTCCTGTCAGATCAGGAGGTTTTGTGGCATATCTTCCGTAGCAGTATTTTTCATACCACACCATACTGTTCTGTATGTTGCTTGTATATTTCAAATATTGACTTGGTGCTTGAGAGGGATGCCTTCATTAAGTGGCACTGACATAAATGAGCAGCTTTGCTGCTGGGTTATACAGATGTCCCTCATCTCCTTCCCTATCCCTGGAAAGTGAAATGAACTGCAGGGACAGGGTAGCCCAACCTACGATCCACCAGGGCCCATTCCAGTTGAGCCTGTAACCATAGAAACAACATATATGGCCATAGATTGTTATATGCATAATACAAGAGAATATTAATGTGCCTCGTGCAGAAATGATGTGGAAAGGAAGAGGTACCAGAAAACCTCCTGAACTGATGAGAGTATGGAACAGTGTATCCTGGAGGTCATTATGTCACAGTCATCCTGTTAAGAAGGTTCCAAGGAGGGAACGAAATACCAGAGAAAAGGATGATGATGATAATGATGACAACAAATTAATATATGAAATGAAAATGAGGCAGCAGTGGGCAGTGTTAGGCTTCAGACTTTCAGTGCTTCAGGCAAGGAAACTGTATATCCTATTATCAGCAACAAGGGATAGACGAAACAATTCTGCAAGGCCTTAATGATAACCCACAAGTTCCAAAATGTATATAACACATTTTTCCACACAGATAGAGGGAACAGGAAAATCAGCTGTATAATGAGTGTCAGAAAAGGCATTATGTTATGAGAACTGTCCTTGGTGAACTGCCCATGTTATTGCTGTGTATTGTATCATCATCATCATCATCATCATCATCATCAACATCCTGACCTCTGTTTTCCCACCTAAGGATGGGATGATCCGGGATTCATAAAACAAGGAAAGTAAAAGTACAAAAGTGTGAGAACTGTGAACAGCATGCCCAGTGTAGTAAAAGGAGACTAAAAGGGGAAGGAGTGGGGGTCAGGAAATCCCTCACCCTCCTTCCTTGTACTGGCAAAGGGATGTGGTGGCTCTGTGCTGAAATGCCTTGCCTTTAAGAATTTCCCATACTGAGGTTGGCCATGATACAGCTTATTTTTTCTGTGGGCTGGAGGTAAAGCAAATGCCAAAATCAGGTAATTGCTTCCCACTACCTGCTGAAGACTTGGGGTAAAAGAAATCTGTAATATATAATAAATGTAATAATTTCTGAGCCTCTTCTTGGGCTCTGCTTACGAGTACTTGTGGCTGAGTTTCCTGCTGAAGAACACAACCAGCATTGTACTCAGTTCTGGAAAATTCTAATAAGTGTGATTAATTTCTTTTAGGCTTGTAGCACCAGATTGGCTGCATCAAGGTAGGAAAAAAATTACAGCTATTGTACGACAAACTTATTTACTGAAAAGTTTATCTTGGGTTTAATTTTTTTGATGCAATAAAAAATACAAAAAAAAAAAAAGGCTGACCACAAAACATCCCATAGAAAAAAGAAAAAAGAAAACCAGACTGAAGATTCATTTGTTATGAGATGCCTGGACAGTTAACATATAAAAGACTAAAGGTCATAGGCAGTGGGAAAGATAGATGATATAACTGAATCTCCTGTCAAGTACGGGTGAGATGTTACTTGAGGCCTGGATGCTGATGTTTGATTACAGTTGAGTTCTTCAGCCATACCCTCAGGTGTACTTCCTATGGTGGGTATGTCTGTGTATAGGGATATGTTGATGTAAAAATCAGTGTAATATATGTGTAATTTATTTGAAGGGATGTGGATGTTAGGTATCAGACTGTCAGATAAAGTATGGAGTAAACTGCTGCACATTCATTAATTTTGAATCATACTGCTGGAAATTGTCTGAATACTGATATAAAGTACAGTGAGACTCCTTTGTTTGGTCCCAAATTGGGTCCAGAGCACTGGAAGTGTTGTTAGGTGCAACAGTACTTTGTTGACAACACAGTAGGTGTTGGTTTATATTACATTTCTTCACCAAACCTAAACTTGAGTAAAAGTGGACATCTCCCTAAGTTAATAAAATAAACTAAAAGGGTTATTGATAATAGTTTCCAACCCCTTCATCCCCAAGATTTTCCATAGCAAGATAAAAGTGTCAGACAAACCAAAATTTTAAAAAATATCATAATTGAGTTATGAGGTATTAATGTTTTCTAAGGATTCAGGGATGAAATAATATGTAGGTGAAATAAAGGGGGCTTACTGTGCAGATCTGAACACACATACACATAACACATACATACTTGTACATGTATGTATTCTTGCTTGGATGACTCTGTCACTTGCCAACAACTAGATTTGGCTGTCATAATTGATGCTAAAAGATAAATTCCATCTCTCCCACTCCTCCCCCTCCCCCAACATTGTGTAGGAAATGGTAAGTATGTGACATTTCCCGTGGTTTTTGGCACCAGATGTTTTTTTGCTTCGTATGTGTAGTGTTGTGAGTAGCACTGCTTGTAGGTTGGTGTATCACTGTCTTCCTCTCTTTCTGTCTATCCTCAGGCCATCACCTGGAAGGGTAATCATTATGAGAAAGTGATAATGTTTTCCCTTGTAAATGCACAGTCAGTCGTGAGGGTATACGGTGGTATATTTATGAGTATACTAAACCCCTTCAGTCCTGTGATGTATTTTGTAGTTTGTTCATGCTAACTTTGTATGATATTATTAAGCCCAGAGAGAATTTTCTATATGGAATGCACAGCCTTCATTAACCCTCTCAGTACTAGAGATGTGTCTTAAGCTGAATGAAGTCATCAGTTAGTAGCAAGAATAAAATATGAAAAACTATATTATCAGACAAGAGGTTAAGTCAGAAAGACCAGAGATGGTTTCTGTAAATTGTTGGAGTTGATAATATACAGTGCAGTATAACAAGTATACAATACAGATGCATAATATACCATACATACGTGTATTATTTATTGTGGAATTGTTTAAGGTATTTTGTCATATTCAGGCATCGCCCATAGAACAGTTAAGATGTCAGTGGGTCAGAGAAGAAGTTTAATGTGATGAGTTATTTCTGTGTACAGTTGTAATATACTGTAACTTGTGTCATTGTTCTTCAGTAACCCCAGTCTGTCTGGCCAAGCAGACATTTCTACCTCAGGCAAGCAACTGCCGCTGCAGGGCCATCTCATACAGTGAACTGATGTTTCCCTGTGGGAGACAGTGCCTCATCACAGTGAGATGTGGGGAAGACTGTGAATTTTTAGGTTCTGGGTGATCATGTAATCTGTATTAATACCTGTACCTGGCCATAGCTGAAAATCATTTCAAACTAACTTCCCACATTTGCATCAATCTGTGTGTGTGTGTAGTGCCAGGTATTGGAGAACTTGAAATTAGTTAATTGAGTACATACAAGCTGTTTGACAAGTGGGTGCTTTTGTGTTAACTTATTTAAAAAAAATATATATATACATATTGCACCTGCCTCCAGATGTAGTTATTCAACTGAGGGAGAGAGTTGGCTATGAGGGCATTAAATAGATTGTTTCTGATCACTTCATTATAAATGGTCCTCCTTGAATAATATTTGTCTGGAAGCAGGAAGAGTAAAATGAAATACAATATGCATAATAGGTTGAAAGGGGTTAGGCTCCACAGATAACCAGCCCTTCTGTGTGAATTGTGTGAATAAAATTGCCAATTTGTAAAAGAGTCATAGGAGCAAGGAAAATTGGTATACAGCACACGTTATCTAGACTGCGAGGTTTAAATGTCGTATATTTATACAGTGGATCTAGTTTTGATAGATGAGCTTATGCAGAGTTGCAGGAACATTGTAAAGTATTTTGTCTTTTGAGCACTTTGTTTTGGAAATTATTCTAGATACCAGGAAGTATGTGAATAATTGATACGAGTTGATTGTGTGTGTGTGTGTGTGTGTGTGTTTTATAGATATGTTGTGGTAGATTTTGTCACTCAAGATGAAGAACCATAGTATTTTTTTTTCAACTGTAGTCAGTATCACAGTGCTTGAGTACAGGTGGTTGGAGAAGTGGTCTGTTGTTTGAAAGAATGTGAGTTCAGTCCCAGGCTGGGGCAGTGAAACTGTATAGTTATTTGATTTTTATTAAAACAGACATCGTTAATGTTTCACAAGAACCACTGATGTGTATTTAAAATGCTGCAAATACTGTCACACCAGTCCTGAATAAGATAGCCCTAGCATACATTTTTGATGGATGGTGGGTGTTAGTGTTGAATTGGTGACATATGAAGGTGGGGGTGCTCACCATCCACTCACTCAATGTAGTTCTGCTCTTTGGTGTCTGCCCTTTCCTCTCCTCCCCTCTTTCCTTCCTTCCTCTTTTCTCTTTCCTTCATTCTCCCCTCTTCCTTCTGCCTGTGGGTGACTTTACACTCCCTCGTTTGTCTTTCTTTCCTTCATTCTTCCCTGTTCCTTCTGCCTGTGGGTGACTCTACACTGAGTGACAAGCCAAATGTTTTCCTGTACACCAGGAAACCATTTACTATGCTGGGTGGTAACCATATAACCAAATTTTGGCACCTGGTGGTTTAGTGGGTACATGCAGCGCACCAATCGGATTGAGCCGGTGAAGGTTTATATCCAAGGGATGGTTGGGGTTATTGCTCACGTAATGCTACTCAGGGATGAGTGAGGCTGGTTACTTTCATCTTAAATGTCAGGACCAACTTGCCTAGCCCTGGGCTGCTACGCTCCCCATGGGGCAACGTAGGATTGGATGATGGATGGATGAAGGTGTATGATACATAGGAGGACTGCTAGGCCTTACTCCTGTTCTTAATAAGACAGCCAGTGTGGTGATATGAAGGTTTACGAGACACAGAAGTACTGCTGAGCCTTAGGGAACAGGCTGTTTAGTCTTTCCCCCGAATCATATACATTCCTGCACCATACCACAATGCCAAGTGTATAAGTTGCCAAAGGTAGCGCTGTAGACTCAGTGTTTTGTTGTTTGTTTGTCGTCTCTCGGTTTACAGTTTTCCAGCACCGCTTGTTTTATTTTATTTAGTGTTATAGCACACTTGTTTATTTGTATTGATTTGCTTGTTTTCTTACCTGTACATGTAACCCCTTGGCATCAGGTGATATATTGGTTTATTCTTGCTGATTCCAGATGATTTTTTCAGTTTGTGGGAGACTTTTCAAACTGGAAGGTTCAGGTATAGTTTTAATTGTCCTTCAGTACTCAGGTTTAATAAAATCATTTGATAAATTTGTCTGTAGATAACACTGAGTTACGATAGGGTATATCATGTGATTGAAGGGTTATTGCATTTTACTGGTTTATTTTTGCCCCTTCCAAACAGTTGTATTCAGTTGAGGAGAAAAGATTCCTACAGGATTTAGGTTGTTGCCATAATCAGCTCCTGCAGTACTAGGCTTTAATAAGATAATAAAATCATATGGATGCAGCAGGATCAAAGAAATATGTCATGTGGTGGAAGTTGTGTTAATGTTTGATTTTCTTTTTTGTAGTGTTAGTAGTCCTGATTTCTCCCACATGTAAAATAATAAGGTCCCTCTGCCTCCCCCCCCTCTCTCTCTCTCTCTCTTTTTTTTTTTTTTTTTCAGTAGATGTAGTATACTTTATAGTAACTTTTTTGTGTAGCATAATCTTGTACCTTTTAACCCTCTCAACCCAAGGATGTTAATATTTTGTTCTTAATATCTCCAGCGATTTTATTAAACTTGAGATTTTTCAAATTAGAAGTTGGATACAGCTTTCATTAACCCATTCACAACTGAGGTCTATCAAGTTGATGAAAGTCGTCTGGTGCTAGCAATAAGATAATACAGCACATGTCAACAATTGGGTTGACGGAGAGTTAGTGCCCCTCCTCGTAAAACAGCTGACTCAGATGACAAATGGTCACCCCGTAGGGATTGTGGTGTTTGGCTGTAGATAGATAGATTGCATGGACTAAAGGGCTTGAAAACTTCAAATGGTTTACTTTTATCTTCAACTGTTGCTACCACCAGATAATTTTTTTCAGCTTTGTGAAGACTGGAGGAGTTAGCTGTAGCATTTCAGTAACCCCATCACTAGTGGAGCTGTGTGCTAAGTTGAATATAATCCTGTGGCAGTAGCAAGAATAAGATATAGGAATATATCATGGGCTTGAAGGGGTTAACACACATTCTTCCTTTCAGATAACACCAAGACACTGATGTATTGCAGTCCACAGGTGACCGTTAACAGTAGCAGGGTTTTCAGGGATATGTTATTCATTGACACCATTCTTCTTTATTTGTTTTTTTTTTTTATAGTGTAGCCTTTTCTGTACCTGTATTTTATTTTTCAGTGTTAATTCATGATTGGTTCTTTGTTTTCAAGTATCATGCATATCTTAACACATAATCATGACCCCCATACTTGCACACTTTGGTTCTGCATTCCATGTCATCATTTCTTTGGCTAACCTGTATCATGACTTGAAGTTAATACAGTACTCAGTTACCATACTCTTGTTCATAGTACCATTTGTCTTCAGTAATGTTTACCAACTTCACCAGTCCTTGAAATTCTCTCAGCTCTGCCAGTAATACAGAAGCATAAGTATAAAGACAAGCATGTAAAGGCAGTACTGTATTATCGATGCTAAGAGTAAGACAGAAATAAATTACATCACCACCCTTCAACAAAAATATTTTATACTTGCCTTATATATATGTTGTAAAGCACTGGTCATAGGAAACTAAGAAATATGTTGGCTAACATGTTTGCTACCTAAGATTAAACCTTGTTGGGATGGACACGTGAGTAGGTATAGTAGTACATCAGTGTGTGTTCTTGGATTCATGTACTCATTTGAAGCCTCCTTGATGACACATACAGACATGCTTTCTTGCATGCACTGCCTCTACGAAATGATGGCAAATCTGTAATGGCACACTAACCCACCGCCTTCCTGTTCTTTCCTTGTGTCCACATACAGTACCATGCTTTGATGGGGATATTCCATTCCTTTATTGACAAGATGATGTCACATTGCCTGGCTGCATAGATCAACAATCATTCAGGTCTGAAAACTCAGTTGGAATATGCAGCACTGTATAGTACTCTGTAGCTGGGAACAAACTTACTGCTACACCCAAATCATTTACTGGTTACTGCATATACAGTAATTCTTTGGCTCCTGGCTATTAGCTGTAAGTTTCTTTGTGCGGTATAACACCCATTTGTGCTGTATAATGCTAAGCATGCTGCACATACAGCGCCACTCCTACTCACAGACATACCTCTGTCTGTTACCACATGTTTAGTTGCTAGTCAACTGCCTTTAAGCTAAATGTCCAGTTTTAATCACCATTTTAATCCTTCCCTATATTGTCTAAAAAATCCTGATGGCCTTAAATCCTTCAGTATGATATGTTTTAAATTTTATTTTAGCTTTTTCAAGACAGTTTTAACTTAGGGGAGACTTGCAGTAATGGGGTTACTTTCCTATACTGTACTCTTTAATTTGCTTGTCATCATGTTTTTTTATTCTCTTTCATTCTCATATTGTGTGTCACCCAATTTTTTATTCATTTATTTTTAACATGTAATATATGGGTTCTGTTTCTGTGCATATTATCCATAGTGTTAGTTATACAAAATCATATCTGCCATTGTTCAGTGTGGTGTCCTTCCTTTTACGTCAGTCATCTGTTTTGTCAGGTTTTTATGCCATATTTACACTACGTTCTTGTACCCTTATCTTTACCTTTTAGTTTTGTGTATCCCAAGTAACCTCTCATAAACCATTCTTTGAACCCTTCGCATGATGACATACTTTCATTTTAATCAAGCTGTTGCCTGATTATTTTATTCAGCCTTGGGATGACTTTTATTTGTGGTAGAGTTAATGAAGCTTTATCTACTGTAACCCCTGCAGTTCATGAAGTTGCTCCAAAGCTATGTAAAATTGTCTGGTAGTGGCAAGAATATGGAAGGTGTTGTCATAGTGAATGGGAATAAGCCTGAATTTCATTACTGTATCCCTATTGCATCAAAGACACTCATGCTTTGGTCTGTAACTTATATCCTTCCCCACAGGCATTGCAGTGATCCATGGAGAGCAGAAGACAAATGAGGATGAACAGGCAGATGGACGCAACTCTCCCCCGCTTGTAGAGCACTCACGTATCATGGATGTTGGTGTGGGGGTGCCTGCTCTTGCTGCTAAAGAGAAGCCACCCATCAATGTTGTTGGAGATGTGGGCGGCCGCATTGCAATCATGGTGGTATGTGAAGAAGCATACAGTATACAGCAATATCTTTTTCTTCTTCTGATAGTATAATAGGTTAATAGGCTCCATTAGAATGTGAACTTTAGTGGCATATGTCGTAGGGGTGGTTGGGGATCATTGTGTACATGATACTGTACTGCTAATGGAAAAATGACTACTCATTCACCTAATGCCCTTCCCCCATGCTTCTGTGGGGTAGTACGGTTATATATGTGGGTGGGTTTTAATTGGTGATTCAGTACTCCTACTTTTCTCTTCACTCATTGTTTGTAGATCCTGTCTCACCTTATCTCTTAAGCAGGGATTGGTGTGTCTCTTCTAGATCCAAGTACTCCATCTCTTTGTAAGGAATTAGGGTTTGGATAATTATATTTTTTATCATTGTACTTAAGCTGTTGTTCCATAGCTATTGTTGTTTTTGTTGTTGAGGGTCCAGGCTCATCCGGACATAAGCCCGTTGACAGCAGGCAACCAGCCACTTTGGCTAGTCTTTTGTTGAGGTTGCACTGAAGAATTGTCTGTGTTGTGAGAGTGAAGTGCATGAGAGTTATAAAGGAGTTAAGTATTGACATTCGCACTCTTCTGGTAACAGGATGACATGATTGATGACGTGGCATCATTTGTGGCAGCAGCTGAGGTTTTGAAGGACCGTGGGGCATACAAGATATATGTCATGGCCACTCATGGATTGCTTTCATCTGATGCTCCCAGGCTTATTGATGATTCACCCATCGATGAGGTAAGTGTTTGGGAAGGTTTTTGTTTGGTGGTGTAAGATGTAGAGGAAGTCTGTTGATCAGAGGGTGGAAGAAAGTTTGTGCTGAAAGGGTATGTTGATATTGAGAGAAAGAAAGTGAATTAGCTGGTGAAAGGATATTAGTGAGCGAGTTTGAGGTTGGGAGGAAGTATAAAAGGCCAAAAAGATGATTGGATGTGTCGGACAAATAGTTGAGAAAATATGGCATAGAAGTTCAGGAAGCAAAGGTTTGGTGAAGGATGGAAAAAGAATCATCAAGTTTGTGTGATGATACATGTAACAGGGCCAGCACTCCTCTCTTAACTTGGGTGTCAGTCAGCAGTATACACAGTATGTCTTTGTCAGTATTGCCAGACGTACAATAATTATTGTACAAATACGATAATTTGGTACTATGTACGGTGTACGATACCATGCATACGATAATGCAATAATTTATGTATTTGGGATGATTTAATACGTGTAGTGGGTGGTATGCGGGATGATGAGATAGTGATTTTGGGAGGAGACTTAAATGGTCATGTAGGTGAAGCAGCACAAGGTTATGAAGGAGTGCATGGGGGAAGTGCGTATGGTCTAAGGAATGCAGAAGGGGAAAGGATACTCGAGTTTGGGGAGGCAACGGACATAATTGTGTGCAACACATATTTTAGGAAAAGAGACAGAAGGTTAATTACGTATGAGTCTGGGGGAAGTAGCAGTCTGATAGATTATTTTCTGGTTAGGAGGGCTGATAGGAGGTTGGTGAGGGATGTTAAAGTTATAGAAAGTGAGGAGTGTGTGCAGCAGCACAAACTATTGATTTGTGATATGGTGCTTAAAGAATAAGTGATGAAAAAGAGGACTTATGTACCTATAGTCTCACCAATCTAAAACCAAGGTTTGGGTGGGGTCTGGCGCTGGGTGCAGCCATGCCATACTTCCTAAACGAGCGATGAGTAGATTCTGTTATATATGTAATAGGCATCACAGATAGGTACACACATACTAATACAATATAAACGTAAGTATTCTAGCATATCAAAGGAAGGTAAACTTGTAATGCATATGGCTCTTGTACATCAATAAAGAAACGTGGCATACATATTTTACAGTGTTGCTGAAAAAAATGTAGTTACTTTTACCGACTTTCACGGTAGTTCTAAGTTGGGTAAGTAATGTAACAATTACGTTTATAATATAATTTGAAGGAATCAGTAGAACATACGCTATTTTCTTAATAGAAATAAATAAGTTAAAACACTCACGAGCGGCAACATCCAGGCCCATACTGGGAATTGACCCATTAGAGGGAGATTTAAGCTTCTGTCACGTGCTTCCACTGTTCACTTTCTGTTATATATATAACTTAAATTATATTTATGACTTAAATTAGTTTGTCTTTACACACACACAATCATACACAAACACACACACACACACACACACACACAGAAGTGGGTGAAGTCATGTCAGGCCAGGTGGCGTGATGTGAGCGGACGAACTCTAACTGTGTCAGGTCAGCCACTAGCCAATCAGAGTATAGGAAACAAGGCAGCGCTGTACGCCGGGAAATCCCCGGCTGGACTCCACCCAAACCTTGGTTTTAGATTGGTGAGACTATAGAAGGAAAATATGGAAGCTGAAAAACCAAGTAGTAAGGGATGCCTTCTATAGCGAGTTGAGGAGAGTGGTGGCTGAACAGGGAGCTGTAGACAGAGGCGTTAATGAACAGTACAGAGCCCTCAAGAACAATTTCTTGAGAGTTACTGATGTAACATGCGGTTGGACAAGAGGACCACCAAGACATAAAGTAACTTAGTGATGGGATGAGGGTGTAGAAGTTGCAGTTAAGGAGAAAAGAAGGCTTTTTCCGGGAATGGAAGAAGGGTTGTAGCAAAGAGGAATATTTGGCTGCCAAGCGTAGGGCTAGAAGAGAGGTATACAGGGCAAAGTCTGAGTCACAGAGACTATTACTTGATAACCTAAATCATGGGGAAAGGAAAAATATGATATTTAGGGTGGCAGGTAAAGTGAAGAGGGATAATTGGGATATTATAGGTGAGTAGTGTGTGAAGAATGATGAAGGAAGGGTAGTGGTGAACAGTGAGGATATTAAAGATGCATGGAGAGAGCATTATAACCGGTTGTTGAATGAGGAGTTTGACTGGGACAGGGAAGGTTTGGAGCCAGCAGATCCAGTGTCTGGCCCTTGGCCTTTGATTGATGCTGCTACTGTGAGTGAGGCAATAGGCAGGATGAGGGTGGGGAAGGCAGCAGGTGTGTCTGGGTTGACTGCCGAAATGGTGAAGGCCTCAGGCGATATAGGGGTGAGTTTAGTCACTGACCTGATAAATAGGATTATTTATAAGTGTGTTGTCCCAGATGTTTGGCTGAAGAGTGTAATTGTAAATGTGTATAAAGGGAAGGATGATGCCCTGGAAAGAGGAAATTATAGAGGTATAAAGCTTTTAGATCAGATAATGAAGGTAATGGAGAGAGTTTTAGAAGGTATGCTTAGAGAAAGAGTGAATATTGATGAGATGCAGTTTGGGTTTATGCCATGTAGGGGGACCACTGATGCTATATTCATTGTTCGACAGCTTCAGGAAAAATATATTGGTAGGAGAAGGGATCTTTGTTTTTGTTGATTTGGAAAAGGCCTTTGACAGAGTCCCTAGAGAGGTGGTGAAGTGGGCAATGAGAAAGCTTGGCTTGGAGGAGTGGCTGGTTAGGGTGGTTATGGCTTTGTATGTGGGTGCTCACACCCAGGTAAGAGTGAATGGAGATTTGAGTGATGAGTTTTCCATGAATGTTGGTGTGCATCAGGGGTCAGTCTTGAGTCCCATGTTGTTTATCATGGTACTTGAAGCCCTTTCACGTGACAATAGAAACGGACTCCAGTGGGAGTTGTTGTATGCTGATGATTTGGTGTTGATTGCAGAGAACAAAAGGGAGGCGGAGGAAGGGTTTAGGAAGTGGAGAGATGGTATGGGGCAGAACGGTTTAAGGGTAAATGCAGATAAAACAAAAGTGATGATCTAGGGTTGGTGGCGGTACTGTCAAAGACGAGGGAGAGTGGCCATGTGCAGTTTGCCACAAGGGCGTGGGAAGTAATTCCATCTTGTGCGGTGTGTGTGATAATTGGGTGCATAAGAGATGTAGTGGCATCAGAGGTAGACTGGGAGATAATGCTGATTTTATGTGTACGGCGTGTCGGGGTGAGCAGGTGGAGATTGTCAGCCGTGAAAGGATTGAACTTGCTGGTGAATCTCTTGAGTGTGTGGAAGAGTTTTGTTATTTGGGAGACATGTTGTGTGCTGGAGGTGGGGCTGGAGCTAGCTCTGTGGCTAGGGTGAGAAGTGGTTGGAAGAAGTTCAGGGAGCTCTTGCCTCTCCTGACATTGAGAAGACTCTCCCTACATGCTAAGGGGTCTTTGTATGCAGCATGTGTTAGGAGTGTAATGCTGTATGGTAGTGAGACCTGGGCAGTGAAGGAGGAAGATATTCGCCGGCTCAGACGTACAGAAATGACAATGATTAGGTGGATGTGCAGTGCGTCCCTGCGTCCAAGGCCTGGAGGGGCTGGGTTAACGATGGAAGAATTGAGAGGTAGGATGGGACTGGCGTGTATTGGTGTTGTGATGAGGAGAGGTAGATTGAGATGGTTTGGACATGTGGAGAGGATGGGGGATGATAATTGGGTGAGGAAGGTGAGAAGTGTTAATATTGGGGGTGGGGTTACGAGGGGTAGACCGAGAAAGACATGGGATGAGGTCATTAAGTGTGACCTCAGGGTTAAGGGACTGAACAAGGAGGCTGCATTGGATCGTGCAGTGTGGAAAGCCGCCATTAGGTGACCAAGGCCGACACATGCAAGCAAGTTGGAGCCTTTAAAAACGAAAACGAAAACATTTGTGCAATATTTCATTCAAATAATGTGATATTGTTTCCACAATTAAGACTTTGGAGGATTTTCATTAAATGACTTGCTTGTCTAACATTTCATAAACATACGACATGAGATTCTGGGGAGCATAAGTGCCGAATGTGCCGCGTACTTACAAACTCACGTGTTGAGTTCCTGTCCGTGTGTATCGTTCTCTGTGTGGGCGTCTTAGGTCATAGGTCGAAGCCATAGGTCGTGGCCTCGCATAGGTCTATCCCTATTTAGTTCCCATTGGCCTGCAGCTGGTGGAAGCACTGGGTTCTATGAGTTGGGTCTGTAAGGGATGTTTTATCATGGCTGATTCAAGTGGAGGCTTGTTATATTTATTAGTTTCCAGTAACTTCTGGTCTTCTCCATTACCTCACTGTGAACTCACCTTCACTCGTCATTTTCTGAAGTTTGTTTCCCTTTCGGAGAAAATGACTTGTTCTCTAGTCCACGGCTTTTTCTTTTTTTCTTTGTGGGGATATGCTTTCGAGTGTTTCAGCAGGCCTAATATATGCTCTTATTTATTTATTTCAAATATGTGAAAGAAAGGTAAACTTGCATAGAATGAATTCTTATAACCAGTGTGCAACCATAGTTACTCAAGGTGGGTTAGCCTCTGCCTTAAGTTGCAGGCTAAGTGTAGGTCATTAGCTTACATAATTTAGACATTAAGTAAAGTTACCCTTAAGTAGCCAATGTGCATTATTCATGTACGAATATGCAGTAGTAATGCAGCCAGACGGGATAAATATGGAGGAAAAGACTTTAGTTCAATGTGTACGATAATTCTGATTAAAAAACGATAATTTTAACATGCCTTGTACGATAATATGGGCTTGGGAATCTGGTAACGCTGGTCTTCATCCACAGGCACTTGGGAAGCTCATCTAGAGAGAAAAACATCTGGATGGTTTTGCATGTTAGTTTGAGCTGTGAATTTCAAAGGCTTAGTTGATGAGTGAATGGATGTAAGACACATTTCACTGGCATTGGACAGGGCGACATGGAGGCGATTTGTTTGTGGCCACCCCTTATGGGATCGAGGCATCTGGCACTAGATAGATACTGTAGATAGATAGGTAGAATTCGCAGGATACTGATATTTCTACTTTTGTGCCCCAAGTTTCATGTTTTTGTATCCCACTACCCATATTTCATGGGGAAAAGAGTTATGATAATGATGATGCCTTGTGCAGTTAATTATACAGTAAGACCTCACTATAACGGACTAATTGGGGCCCAAGCCATTCCGAAAAAGGTGAAATTCTGATAAAAGTGACATCTGGGCTCCCCCCGTCAACCTGGACTTTTCCGATATATCAGACATTAGTCCGGATCGCATGAATGGTTTTTAAACTGTTTTGACTACCATGGCGGTACTGTACTGTGTTATAACTTCACTGCATTAATCAAATGGTATACTATATATAATAATACAGTACTGTACTGTACACTGATGAATGTGTCTTTTATTTACCTTATTGTGGTGCATAGCTGAAGTGGTCAGGCAATCTGGACCGCTTCTGGCTTTATCGGACTTTTTCCGATATACAGAATTTAGTCTGGTAGCTCCTCGAGTCTGATAAAAGCGAATTCTGGTCTATTGAAGTCCGTTATATCGAGGTTTAATTGATGAGGAGTCTAAACACAGTATAGTGTTTGGTGGTGATCTTTCCCCTGGAGTATGATGATGTCTGTTGCTGTTTATTGGGGTTAGGACCAGACAAATTTATTTTGCTAATGATAAACTTCTTGAACTGAAGGGGTTGTCAGTAACGGTGATCCTGGTGTGGAAATGATGGTCATGAAGGTCGGTTCTTTGAAATGCTGTTGGAATGAAAAATTTACTGACACTTCTGTGCCAGCTGGATCAGTGGATGGTGTTAAATTGAGAGAGAGAGGGAGGGAGAGAGAGAGAGCAAATGAAACACAACAAAAGAATATTAAATGGAAGAATACTGCATAGGAATGAGGGAGGAATGAGATGTGTGATGGCAGGACATAACGTTGCAAGGGGATTGTTGGTGAAATTTTACATGTGGTTATACTGTAAGTGCCAACCTGTCTTGGCATTTACAAATCAGAGAAGGTATGATTCATTGTCTTGGCATTTACAAATCAGAGAGTAGGTATGTTGTGATTGAGTGTGATAGTCTGTGGCGTACTGCAGCTTCATTGATAAGTATGGTGGGATGCCAGTAACTGATGAATTCAGCCCAAGTACAGTATAGTTAAATATTAAACTGAGAACTTCATGGGGAGAAAGGGCTTGCTTTTCATGCATTTTATTGTACTTATTTTATTGGTTAGCTTTCATCCATCCATCCATCATCCAATCTTACGTTGCCCCATGAGGAACGTAGGAGCCTGGGGCTAGGCAAGTTGGTCCTGACATTTAAGATGAGAGTGACCAGCCTCACTCATCCCTGAGTGGCAATACATTAGCAATAAACCCAAACCATCCCTTGGATATAAACCTTCACCAGCTCAATCCGATTGGAGCGACGTAATTACCCACTAAACCACCAGGCGCCATAATTTGTTTTATGTGGTTACCACCCAGCATGCTAAATGGTTTCCTGGTGTACAGGAAACCATTTGGCTCATCACTTAATGTAGAGTCGACCACAGGCAGAAGGAAGAGGAAAGAATGAAGGAAAGACAGAAGAGGGAGTGTAAAGTCACTCGTAGGCAAAAGGATGAGGAAAGACTGAAGGAAAGAAAGACAGAAGAGGATGCGTGGAAAGAGGGATGGAGGAGAGGAAAGTGCAGACACCTGAGAGCAGCACTACATCGAGTGAGTGGATGGTGAGCGCCCCCACCAAGTGAACTGTCAGAAGAAAAGAGGGGTTACCAAATGTATGAGAAGTGCATACTGATATATAGAGAAAAGCAAGCTGAATAAAATTGCCTGGCACTTGTTGGAATTATATGTTATAGTTATACTGATCATCAAGGGGTTAATGGTGTCAGTTTTATAGATCCCAGGCTTTTATGACCAACTCTCATATGAGTAAAATAGTGTGGCACTTGCTGCTGTGATATACAATACAAGAGATACAAACATGAGAGGGTTGAGTAATCATGAGACAGCGATATAAGCAGAATGCTTTACTGTGATAGATAACTGCTAATTATAGAGAGCAATAATACTTGGACCCACCGTGTCCTTCAGTGGGGAAAGGCCAGGATGATGGTGTTGGCCATGGCAGTGGTGGTGGTGGTGGTGATTGTGATGATGATGGTAATAGTGGTGGTGGTGGAGGTGATGTTGGTGATATTGTAATTCATGACATCAGACTAATTAAATTCAGTTTGTTCAATGATGACGTGAAGGAATGATAATAAGCCAGATCGCCTTATGATGATAATTGAGTGCTAACCTCTGAGAGTGTGTTGCTTGTATGATGTCAACATTATTCCTGACTAGATTAGCTAATGTTGGGGGCAGATTTCTTCACTTACCTCACTCACCAGCCCACTTTTTTTTTTTCCCCTCTCCCCTCTCACATGCTTTATCTTATTCCTTCCCCACTTATTTCTTTCCCTCTGTTTTCATCCTCTCTCCGTATCACTTATCCTTCTTTTTTTCCACACATTTTACTTCCCTGTTTCTTGCTTCTTCCCTTCCCCATGTCTTCACTAACCTTTTTTTGCCCCACTGTTTTTTCTCTCATCCCTCTTCCTCTCTTCCTGTCACATTTCATACTTCTCTGACTCCCCCCCCCCTCTCTCTCTCTCTCTCTCCCCTCTCCTCTCCTCTCCTCTTCTCTGTACCTTCCCTCTTCTCTTCCATGCCTTCACTCCCAGGTTGTGGTGACCAATACAGTGCCTCATGAGATTCAGAAGATGCAGTGCCACAAGATCAAGACCGTAGACATCAGCATCCTTCTTGCTGAGTCCATCCGCCGCATCCACAACAACGAGAGCATGAGCTACCTCTTCCGTAACGTCACCCTTGAGGACTGAACTGTAATCATCCCTCTCTGCCTTCTGTCTGTGCTCATGTAGTTGTCATTTAACTTTCTATCATACTGTAATACTTTTTCCACTTCTTGCTTATTTTCTGTATCATAATACTTTTGTCTGTTTTCATTGTCAGTCTGTCTTTTCACTGTGTGTTCTGTGCTTTTTTCATGTTTGTTAGTCCTGTCTCTCCTTTTTCAGTGTTATCTACATCATCGCATTCAAAGCATGAACATGACTTGCCAAGCTTCATGTTAGGCTTGTACCTGCCGGCCACTACAGCTCATTCATTTATTCATTCATTCATGTATTTGCTTATTATTTTTTTTTTATCCTTTGTCACTGTCAATGTGGCTTAACCATATTTGCTTCTAGTCTTTGCCACCTGAAGGACTGAGATGTGTCTGCCCCTCTGTGTGTTCTGCCTCTGTCAGTATAGGATACATTATGGTTGAAAAATTTGATTAAAGTTTAAATTTAAAATCCCATGAATTGTTCAAATATAAGCATCATACCCACATATGGATAAATAGGATCTTCCCAGTAAATGACATTTCCATGATTGAACACTTCCAGATTGAATTGCCACTTATTTTGGGTCAGAACCATACAAACATATACCTGAACTGTATGAATGAATGTCATTGACCCAAATGAACACTGCTTGTGCTGCATAACTTGAGTTTTGCAGCAAGATTGACTGATTAGAGATACATTGTAAGGCAGCCTGAGACTGCCATGCTTTCAGACATATATCGTGTTGTCCAGAAGTAGCTTTTTAAAGAGGAATTTCTTACTTTGAATCTAGAGAGGTAATTTATAATGTGTTCTTCCAAATCCCTCAGATTCCTATCAAACAAGTAAACATGACACCAACTATCTCACTTATACTCCACCTCTTCCCTACACACTTGATCCCAACTTGATTTCAGCCTATTAGGGAAGGTTTCCTGGTTGCAGCCATCCGTAATGGATAGGTCCAGTGCTACAGTCCACTATAAAGGATTGAACCTTGTGATTACTTTCTTCCACATTATCTTCAGTTGCTACTGCCAGTGACAGTCTGAGTCACCAGCCTTATGATAGCAACAGCATCATAATATCTTTATTCTTCTGTCATTCCATGTTTGTTCTCATCATGAGTGTGTGCCACTAAAGATCCATTGAACCCATATTCCCTGCTGCATAAACTTGTTGAATGCCTCCATCAATGTTCCCTCTGTCTCTGTATCTTTCATCCCATTAGCCACTGCTATCGCTCTTCACATATAAGCATTGTTCCCATGTCACTGTTACTTTGCCTGTCTATTGCATCTGTCATAGTTACTCACAGATCCATGGCTAAGTATATGCTGCATCATTGTTTGGTATAGTGTGTCATCAGTGCACATTCAGGGATAAGCTGGCCTGCTAATCCATGGTGTCTAAGTCACACTTGGGGTATGTACATGACTTTCCTCCTTAACACATCATAATTATCATTTTGGAGAAAAATTATTTGTGGGCAGAGAAACATTCTAAGCTTTTCTCAGTTTAGGAATAATAACCTGCAGAGATAAAAAATAAAAAGAGTTGAAATATTTGGAGAACTTTTTCCCTCAGCTGTGCATGCCATTATCTCTAAGTTCTGTCATTACTCTGAGCAGCAAGCTAGATTGTTGCCGTATTCAGGGAAGAAGTTCAGTCAGCATAGAACACAGGAATTGGTAGGATATTGTGCTTTTCTGTTTCCATTTTAACCCGTTAACTGCTCTATACAGCTTGGGCTGTTCCGAGTGCGACTGCTCAATACAGCCCTGGCTGCACAGGTGAATTTTGAATATAGTGCCATGATGACCAAGGCCGACCCATGCAAGCATGTTTGAGCCTTCAAAACCGAAACCGAAAAAAAACGAAAACCATACATTCCAATAGGGAATCAGACACTTCGATGTTCATCTGTGGCTTTACCAAGGTAAATATTGAGGTAATATTTCGTTATTATACTCTTTGGCGTGTGTTCTCTCAATTCCTAAGACAAAATTTGGCCTTTGGGAAATTTCATTTTTACCCGTGTCTGCGCACCACGGACACCTCCAAAAAACCGCCATGAGCAGTTAACGGGTTAATGAATCGCTCTCGTTTATAAATTATCTTCTCTTTCAGAACCTTTCATCATTTTCTGCATGTTATTTGATCTACATTTCATTTCTTGTTTGTGTATATTTGTGGTTGTTTTACTCTGGTCTTCTGTTTTAATGATTGTGTGTGATGTTTCTGTCACATAGGATTCATAGAATATGAAGGATTGGTTTTCTAATGACTTTCATGTTATGATGTGTTCTATTATTTGTTCAGTACAGTATTAGAGTTGTTTTGTATACAGTATTTTGAAACCATTATGAAGGATATGAAGTTTCAGCTCATAGTTTTTAGTTACTTATTTTAGGAGGTGAATTTTATGGTCTCATTAACCAGTCAAAGTTTGGACATGTTTTGGGGATAAGTCTTTGTGAGATTAAAGCTGCAGTACATTCATTTGTTCATTTCATACAGACACGTTTACATTTGCAAGCCAGCAGTTTGGCCAAATTCGTAAAAGGAGAGGTGAATTGTGCGGGAAATGTTATCAAAGGACTGTGATCGTAATAGTTTGATCGATTCAGTTACCTTTTAAGTTTTAGTGGACTATTTTAACTTTTGTCAGAGTTAAGTTGTAGTGGTTATTCAGTTTTGATCTATACCCCTGTTGGGAGTGTAACCCATTCAGTCAGATTTTTCTTCCTGAAATGGGCTTAGGAGGCTCTCTAACACACCTTCCTTGACAGTTTTTATTACTTCTTGCAGCTTGATATTCTTTATGTTACAGTTACCATATAAACCCATACAACCCAAGGATATCTTTTGTTTTTGCTCTTGCTATGTCCAGATGATATTATCCTGCTGGTGTGAGATTTTTTTTGAACTTGAGAGGTTACATATAGCCTTCATTGAACTCTGTTATCAGGGGTCTTTCACAAGTTAATTGAAATTGCCTGGAGAAACGAAACATAAAACATCGTTATAGTGAAGAGAATTTCATCGATACAGTTCAGTTAAATAACATACAAGTTACCTGTATTAGTGTGCCATATGCTTGTATTAACAGGCAGGGAAGAGGTGCTGGGGAGCCTGCTAAGATGACATATAAAGGCCTTGCACTTTAACCTCCAGCTACAGTTCCTCTGGACTGAACTAAGCCATGTGGGTTAGCCTAAATAGATTTCTAGTTGTTCAGTACAGTGCTAGAAGCAAAGGAAGGGTTACTCATTGTGGTGTTCAAAGACTTACAGTTAGAATTTCTGTGTTAAGCAAAGTCCTGTGCTGTTGGCTTGAATATCATGTAGTGTCTAATAGTACCAGTTGCAGCAAGAAGGTTAATTGGTAGTGGTGATTGGATGGCCATATTTGTAGACTGAACCTGTAAGCTAGTTTAGAGATACAGTACCTAAGTGATATATTTACAGTAGAGATCATTGATATATTTATACTCAGTAGGGCATATTATAACTGATCTTGTGGTTTATGGATACGGTACATAACCTAGTGTCATTGTGTGATTTAAGTTGGTAGATCTATTTTTAACAGCACAGGTATATAATACAGGTTTTTATTTGCATTATAAATAACCATGTTGTATATTAAAGGTGTATAATGTACTGGTATTAATAATATACATATAATATTTTGAGTTTCCTACAGTATAATTTTCCTGTGACATTTTAAATAGATTTTAGCACAGTGATCATGCGTGTGTGGGTGAGAATAGGTACTGAAGTGTTTATGTTACATTCTTTTATTGATATTCTGTTAATAAGAAGTCTTATTTTCAATTATTCCAGGTAGATTATGCATAGGTGAATAGCCAGTTACTGAAAGCAGGCACAAGATTCCTAGTTTTTCAGCACTGTCCACCTGCATGTGTTCTTGAGTGGCTAATGCACCTGATTTGAATGTCACTGGTCAGAGAAAACCAGAGAAAAATATAAGGTAATTAGAGAAGTGGAATGTAGATATATGTACTGTATGTAGTGTTGCCTCTTGACATATAGTAGTTTTGAAGCAAGGCAGTCACATTTCTTTTCATTAGTTTCATACTGGAAAATACTAACGTCATATGTCCACCTTAACTTGGCAGAGAATTTTGCCAGTTTTGTAGGTTATTTTCTGTCTGACAGTAGCACAGTAAGAACAGTGTGTACTGTACATCCTTTTCATAATACTTTTTCAAGATTGACGCCATATTCTATGAGTATTGGTACAGTTCAGGATCCTAGGCATAGAGATGGCAATATCAGGCCAAGTTAAGTGGACAGAATATAGCCATGTATGTAACCCAGAGAGAATTGTTGCAGGGCAGGGTGCAGGGCTGAGTGGCATGCATAGCAGTTCCATAGCAAGACATAATCTAAGTTCATTTAGATCCCAAGACCATTTTAGCACACACTTTTAAATCTAATAAGGTAAGCTCAAGTTTTGTGTAGTAGATTGCACTCTTTACTTAAACTCTTTGAAAGTAATTTTTATATATTTATGACATGTTTAGTGAAAGGAGGCAGGGTAGGCCAAGAGGAAGGAGGATGGATATGGTAAATGACTATGTAAGGAAGTGAGGTACGAAAATTGACAAGCGTAGGGATCGACTGGGGATCAAATTGGTAGGGTGAATCACGTATGGAGGAGTACATGACAAGGGTTTGATATTGCCCTTGTAACTTAATAGTCGACTGCTTGACCATCGGTCAGGTAATGTGAAGCACTTAAAGAAAAAGAAAAAAAAAAATGCAGATGGCTAGGTCATTGAGGTGGAGAAAGATTCTGAGTCTTGTGATGTGTGAGTGATTGTATGGTCCATTTAACAGGGCATGCTGTTGATAGTCCTCCCACTTGTGTACTTTGTCTTTCCTGGTTTCTGGATCTTTCCTCAACCAGTTTGTTAGGTGGGAAAAAGGTCAGGATGATGAACAACTTGACCCATTTGTAGCTTCTTGGATATTTTAAGTAGCTATAAATTGTTCTTGTGGTACAGTGCTTATTTTTAAAAGAAATTTTTAATTATTTTTGAGGTGGTAAACATTCTAACACATACTGTCACTGAAACAAGTACGTATTAGGTGTACAGTACTTGTTTTCTTCTGTCAGAATATATTTGATGTTTTTGTTCTTTGCGTCTGGTGCAGTGTCCATTTTATTGTCAGGTAAGTCTGTTCTGGTTGACATATCATGAGCTTTATATGGGGCTGTGCATCAATGACACCCTCATAAAACACCATTCTGGCTCAGATGTATTGTAATTTGTCTGTTCATCTGTTTGATTTCCAGCAGATTTAATGGGGGTATTGGGAGATGCATGAGAAACATCAGGAGATTATTCTTGGCCTAATTTTGAGTAGAAAATGCGAGGTGAATATCAGTCCAGTTCCTAGTTGTTATTCAACAACAATTACTGATGATCTCTTGGGTGAATTTTGAGGGAGACCATTCTTGCCCAGGTCGTCATAACTTCATAACATTAGAATTGGATCCACGTTCATATAGCATAATCCAAGAATAACCTCATAAAGCTTTTGACAGTTTTCCTGGGACAGCCGATGCATGCAAGCATGTTGGAGCCTTTAAAAACGAAACGAAACGAAATGAACTTCGTAAAGTATTCATCACTCTGTCATTCTCAGTTTACTTCCCATTCCCCATCCAGTTCACCACTTTGCATCCCAATTGTTATTCTCCCATTATTGCTTTAACCTTGTTATTGCAGAAAGTGGCTTTTTTATGGTGTTAGTCATAATGAAGCATGTATTACAGTAGGTGGATGTCTGAGAGTGTTGTTTAAAATCAGTGTTGGAGTGAAATTAGGATGTATGATGTCCCCATGGCTGTCCAGAATACAGTACACTTCTGTATATGTGGATGGAGTATATGAGAGTTTGTAATTTGGGTTGTGGAGAGAGGTATGAGGATGGTGGTGAATGGTGGAGGGGTTGAGTATCTCATATCTGATTTTTGGCTATGTTTCTGTGTTGCCTGGTAATAGTGAAATGGAACTTGCAGATTGGTGCAAAGTTTTGTGATGTATGGGAACACCATACTTTGAAAGTAAATGTAGATTAAAGTGATGGTTATTGAAAGCAATGATGACTGTCTGATATGCTTATCAGTGGAGAGAGATGAATTGGGTGAAGGAATAGAAAAGAGAGAGAAATGTGCAGAGGAAGTGGTAGATAGATTGGCACAGGGAGGGAGGTGGTTGTCGCTATGAATCCCTTGAGAACTGTGTATGGATTGCGCAGAGTGGTTAGGATAAGATACGATCATAGAGTGGCAGCATGTAGGAACAAGTACCTGACATTCCATAGTTTGGGGTGATATTTTCTTGTAGCTTAAAACAAATGAACCACAGAACACACACACACACATACTAGAGGATAGGATTGATTCAGATGTGCATCAGACCATAACTGCAATTAAATCTGATTAAACTCATGCCTGTAATAATAATTTGTTCTGGTGATTGGTCATTTTGCGCCTGTCTTTTGGTGCTGACTCACCTGTATTTTTGATATTTTTGGAAAATCGCATCAAAGACCTGAATAAAAAACCAGGGAAAACCAGCTTGAGATACCAGGCCCATGCATGAATGTAATAATTTTCAGTCCAATTTACTTAGAAAAAATAAACACAAGGAGTGAGGCTGTGGCAAAGAGTATTGGTAAGGAAAATAACACCAGAAATAAACAGAAAAAACAAAACATTGTCGCTTTGGTAAATGTAAATGTGATTTGTAAAAGACTGAAGTAAGAAAATCTGTTGACAGTAAGGTTAGTGAGTGTATAGATGTATGTGTCATATAAAAACAATGGATATGAGCAGGGTGATGAAATGTAATTCATCAGAAGGAAATATCTAGCAAGGAATCATCATCTCCATCGTCATCATCATCATCATCATCATCATCATCGCCATCGTCACCATCATCATCAGTCTCATTTGGCCTCTTATAAGTTGGAGCATAGGGGCCCGGGGCTAGGCTACTTAATCCTGACATTTAAGACACCAGTGACCAGACTCATGAACTTCTGAGTGGAATTACTACAGCAATTAACCTCAGCCACCCCTAGCAAATAATGTGAAGATTAATAGTGCCTTATCTTTATGAACAGCTTCCCAGAGAGTTGCTGGATTTAGGTCTATACTCTGGCCACCATAAAGTGAAGTAAATCAGAAAAGAACTGTTTGACAGGTAATGAGGTAAGAGGAGTCTAGCCATGACTGTGTGTGTGTGTGTGTGTGTGTGTGTGTGTGTGTGAAAGAGAGAGAGAGAGAGAGAGAGAAGGAATGAATGAATGACGAGTGTGTGCGGAGGGGGTGGGGTGAATGAGTGAGGAATGAGTGAGATTAGTGTGTGGGTATAAAGCTGAAGGAAATTCATTTTGTGTGTGTGTGTGTGTGTGTGTGTGTGTGTGTGTGTGTGTATAGTCTGATAATATACAACATAACTTTTATTAGTTCTGAAACTCCTGTTGTATTTCCTCCCATCCCATCTTTATTTTGAGAGAGAGAGAGAGAGACCGAATCACCCCTCCATCCAAAACACCCCTTCTACTCTATAACAACACCCATTCCCACCCACGCCATCACAGCTGCCTCTTTTAATCCTCACCCCCCACCTGCACTCCCTCTACTCCCCCTCCCCATCCTCAATTACCATTGCTATAATTTCACACCACCACCACCCCCCATCTCCCATCTCCACCACACCACACCACTACTATCTTCGATACCACCCCTACATCACATCTTTCCCATCTTTAATACCATTCATCTGACACCACGGCTTTTCCACCACTTAATACCACCATAATCACTCCCTAGATCAGACGTGCACACCTGTATGGAGGGTAACACACACACACACACACACACACACACACCTGGCTTATGTAACAGTGTATGTACAGGTCTTAGTGCTTCACAGGCGTTTCTGATTACATGGCAGGGATATTTACTGCGAAATAATACATCTTTATTAAACATTCGTTGGTATTTGGAGAGAAGTGTTAATAAAAATCCCACCACTGGCTCTGCTCATAGGTTAGGGATGTGTTTCTATCTTGCTAAGTTTTCTATATAATTGGTACTGTGAATGGTGACCCCGGAAAATTAATTCTATAGGAAGGAGTGAAACGGTGATAGGCAGTCTCCTTCAGAACGGTGATGCGTTTTATTTATTTACTCTTGTCACGTCGAATTGATTTTATGTGATTTTCGAGATACTTTTTGTTGGAAGAGGTGTTTTTATTATTTTTATTATTTATTTTTTTTTTCTGTGTGATCTCAACAGTTTAATATTTTTTTTTCCAGAGCACAATATGATAGTTTGGATATGGAAGGAAGTAAAATGAAATGTCGAACTGAGTGGGTGAATCCCATAGGGGTGGCCATGAATGTATATCCCCTTATCACCCAGACCGCCCTCAAGCTGCCCTTTCTCCAGTTCATATTACCCTCATCCAGTATACCTCTCCGCCCCAAACTACTACTGCTACAGCCTCTCTCTCTCTCTCTCTCTCTACCTTATTCACTTCCGTATACCTCTCCGTCCCTTCTCGTCGCTTCATTTTCGCGCTCTCCCTCTCTCACCCTCCCTTCACCTCACACACATACACGCTTCTAGTCAGTCTTTCATTCTCCATTCTCCCCACGTGAATAAGCCTGTATAATGAACACCCAGTATGAATCTGCGTGGTAAAAACTTTAATAAATTTCTATGCGACGAAACGACAGCTTCTGCATGCGTCAGCCACAGATAGATAAATAGATAACATAGATAGGTAGGTAAGTAGATGGATTGATAGGTTTATAAACAGACAGATAGACGCGAAAACAGTGTCGCAGGAGAAAAAGTCAGTGTAACCCAAACATAGGCGGAAGTAAGGAATTAAGAGATATATATTAATGATACTAAGCTAATACCAAGCCTTAAACACTCCTCAGGCTCGTATTAATCACTCACAGCTGAATAAAATCGTCTGGCGGCAGTTGGCATTGAGTACTAGAGTTGTCCCAAGCTTGAGATGGGTCAGTGATATGTTTTTAAGCCGTGGAGAGAGGAGTGTGTAATATTGTGGAACTACTTTTTAACATTGACGTTTTATAATTTACGTTTTATAACATTTTATTTACGTTTTATAACAACTTCGTTTTATAATTTGTCTTATAACATCATTTACGTTTTATAACAAGTTTTTAAACATTTGCGTTTAATAATTTACGTTTTATAACTACGTTTTATGACATTTATATTTTATAACAAATCATATGCGTTTTATAACAAATAATTAAAGTTTTATAACAAATTTACGTTTTATAACAAATCGTTAATGTTTTATAACATTTACGTAACCGCCACGGCGATACTGGTTATTCTTGCCACCTCCCCCCCATTTTTTTTTTAGGCAAGATCTCGTAGTGAAGGGGTTAATGTATCAAACCCCACGCGTTCGAAAAATGCCCCTACATAAAGGAAAATAATAATAATAAGTATAACGTCATTGGGTTGAAGAGGTTGATGTAGAAAGCAGTGTCCCGTATTCTCATTGGTTAAGGAAGCTTCCTAACACCTCTTCCGTAGCGATTTATTTTTGGGTATGGCTGGCTAATATCCTTTTTTTACATTCATGCAGAGTATGGCGTAAGGGTTCATAAGTAATGCAGAGGGCAGTAGAGGGTACTAAACAAAATGAATCGCCCAGGAAAAGGTGTTAGGGAGCTTCTTCAACCGAGGAGAATGCCGACCCAAGGGATTCGGGAGGTACAGTTAGAGAAAACTATTTTCCCAGTTCCGTCTGAAGAATATTTACAACTGGCGAAATACAGTGAAAAACCGTATCTCTGCCTGTGCGTGTTTCAGATGGTTTCGATTTTTCCGCCATGTGTTCGTCAGACTTTGGGACGTGGGAAAATATTTTTGTTTCCCCTGTACAGGCATAAGCAAACATTAGCCAACAATTCTCGACCAGTAGTCTTTCCTGCCTTCCATATACCTCATTCCTTCCTATATTTATCCTTCCTTCCTTATATGTTCTTGTTCCTTTCATAGTCCTTCCATATTTCTCATTCCTCCATAGACGACGGAGAGTATCCTTTATCCTTCCTTCCATTTTATTTTCCTGTGTTCCTTCGACATATCTCATTTATCCCCAAACGGCTCAGTAGTGTTCCTTCGTAATTTTCTTCTTTTTCCTCCTCCTATATTTCTTTTTCTTCCCCAAACGACAGAGTATCCTTCCATCTTCAGTTTTTTCTTCTGCTCCTTCCATAAATCTCATTCCTTCCTTGACAGTAGAGAGTGTATCCTTCCTTCTCAATATTCTCTTTTATTCGATCCATATTTCTCATTCTTTAAACAAGAGTATTCTTCCTTCCTTTTTATTTTCATTTATTCCTTCCTTCCTCCTTCCTTATTTCTCATTCCACCTCAAGCGACAGAGTATCCTTCTAATATTCTTTAATACTTCTTGTTATCATATAATAATAGACAATGTAACGCCTTCCTTTGTTACAGGGAAGTTTCTGACTTTTGCTCATCCCTGTATACATATTAACTTGAAATGTTTTACGAGTTGAGAGGAAGTGTAAGAAAGTGTGAGCAGGTTGGGAGAAAGTGAGAGATGAAAGTAATTGTAAGAGAGTAAGTGTATGTTGAGAGGAAGTGTGAGTAGGAGAGGAAGTGTAAGTTGAGAGGAAGTGTGGGTTGAGTGAAAGCATGAGTAAGTGCGTGTGAGTAGTGAAGTGCGTGTGAGAGTGTGAGCTGGAGGTGGTGTTTGCGTCACGGCTGTTTTGGGAAGGACACACACACACACACACAAACTATCTTCACAATTTCCCGTCCATACATTTTTGAAACTGGACGAAACTAAGGGAAATATTCGTCAGTAAATCAATGTTTGTATGGTATTTAATTTTAACTGTGGCGTAAAGGTGAACGATAAATGTGAAACAGACGATCCATTCTGAAATACTTGGCGTAAGAAAATAAAAACGTGATTTGCAACAACGTTCACTTTGCAAGCTTCGTCCACGTGTTTATATAATTTTTTTTTTTAGTGTGTACGTAAGCACATAAGTAGAGGTGTTAACGTTATGCACACGCACACACCTTCAGACACATGTATGAATGATTACACACACACACACACACACACACACACACACAGGCAAACTCTCTCTCTCTCTCTCTCTCTCTCTCTCTCTCATTTCCTTCACAACATCTCATCTCCTTCTCCCCTATCTCTCCCTTCTCCACTTGCAATTCTTCCTCTTGCTCATTTTTCTCCTCCTCTCTCCTCCCCAATTCTCCCATTCTTTCCTCTTCCTCCTTTCCTTCCCTTCTTTCTCAGGGTTTTATGGTCTGTATGATCTATGTATCCGTTTACCTCTTTCCCCCTTCCCTTTTCCCCTCTCTCCTTCCTCTCTTTCCCTCCCCTTTTTCGTTTACTCCTTCCCCTCCTCTTTCTATTCCCATATCCCCTGTTCCTCCCCTCTCTTCCCTTTACTTCCTTTCCATCCTTCTCCTACCTCTTCGTCTCCCACCTCTTCTCCCCCCTCCCTCTCCCTCTTCCACCCTTTCTCCTCCCTTTCCCTCTCCCCCTCCCTCTCCCTCTCCCACCCCTTTCTTCCCCTCCCCCTCCCTCTCCCACCCCTTTCTTCCCCTCCCCCTCCCTCTCCCACCCCTTCTTCCCATCCCTCTCCCTTTTCCCCCTCCCTCGCACCCTCCCCCTCTCCCTTGACAACCAATTTCTCATTCCCCCAGCCTTGTTTTGACCCAGTGTCTTCACCAACACGATAACCGTCTTTCCCATATTCTTCCATCCCTTCAGACGATTTTATTCACCTTCTGGGAGACGTTTTGTAGTGATTTCCTAACTATATTTACTGTATATTTATTCTTTATCCTTTATTATTTTCGTTGGTATTCAGTATATTCTTTATTTTTATTCTTTATTCTCAGCGATTTTCATGATATTTGTTTTTCGTATATTCTTTTTTTTATTTTCAGTGGTATTCAGTATTTTCTTTATATATTCTTTACTTTATTTCTTTATTCTTTTCAATGGTATTCAGTATATTTATTCATTATATTGTTTTATTCTTTATTCTTTACTATGATCTTCAGTATATTCAGGGTGGTATATATATAACGCCGCACGTCCGCTCCGCCCGGCTATTTCTTGTGTTTTGCAGGGACGGCCAAGTCAGGGTTATATCTATCCTTTTATTTATCTATTTATTTATTTTGATTATTGAATTATTATTGAATTATTATTTGCTAGCTCCTGGCCTTTGGTTCCTTCTTCCTTACATAGAAAAAGTTTATTAATTTTATTCTCTACACACTATACCTCTTTCACCTTAAGTTGGCCCAGATTTTCTTTCCTGTAGCATGTTTCGCGTAGCACTTCTTCGTGACTGGCATAATATTTTTGTAGCATTTCACACAGCCCAGTGGCAGAAAAAGATGTTATGGCTCTACATCCTTTCCATAGCACTTCTTCGTGACTAGCATCATGTCCCAGCGCCGATTTCACATCGACAGTACTACAGCTCAGCATTCTTTCCAGTAGCACTTCTTCGTGACTAGCATCGTCTAAGCTCTTGTACTACGAATCTACATCTCAATAGCTCTTCTTCGTGACTAGCATCGTATTCGAGTGATCTCTTACAACTCAGCCTTCAAGATGGAGAGACTGGCAATATTACAAGTCAGAGAGAACAGATATTGACCTACAGACCTCCCACCCCCACCCCCACCCCCACCCCCACCCCCACCTCTACACCCATACCCATACCCGCCCTCCACCCTTCACACCCACATCCATGCATACCCTCCACACATATCCATACGCACCCTCCACACCCACACCCATACCCATACTCACCCTCCACACCCATACCCATACCCATATCCATACCCACACCCATACTCACCCTCTACACCCACCCCTATCCCCCACCCCCCACACCCACACCCATACCCATATCCATACCCACACCCACCCCCCACACCCACACCCATACCCACCCTCTACGCCCATACCCATACCCACCCTCCACGCCTATACCCATACCCACTCTCCACACCCGTACCCATACCCACCCTCTACACCCACACCCACACCCATACCCACCCTCCACACCCACACCCATCCCCCACTCCCACCCCACCCTGCTTTAACCCTTTCGCTGCGTAAGGCTTCACTGGGCTGAAAGAAATCGTCTGGAACCAGCAGAGAGAGAGAGTGTGTGTTATTTTACCAACATTATTATTCATTATAATTTCCTAAAACACACACACACACACACACACACACACACACACACACACACACACACACACACACACACACACACCTTGCCAGTCATGCTCATTGTTTATTTTTACTCCATTGATAAGGTAAATCTAAGACGTGAACACCTGTAACTGAGGTGAGCGAAGTGTTTTGAAATTCTCCTAAGGACTGTTCAGTTTTTTTTATTTTTAATGTATTGGTCTGACTTCTTTCATGAGCAGCGTGAGGGTTTTATTATTATTATTATTACCGCCATTATCGTAGTTATTCTTAATTAGTTTTTTTTTTTTTTTTTTTTTTTTTTTTTTTTTTGCTGGTGGTCGGACAGTCAGAAACATTTTAAGGGAGTCATTATAATATAGTGGTTTTAAAAGTGGTCTAACCTATACAGTACAAATGATACTACTAATAATAGTAGTAGTAATAATATAATAGTAATGGAAATAATAATAATAATAGAAATAATAATAATAATAATTATAATACAATAGTAATAGAAATAATAATAATAATAATAATAAAATCTCATAGCTGAATAAAACTGCCAAAACTTGATAAAATAAACTAGACGTGTTTTCGGTTTGGACTTGGGCTGTAGGTCATTCATATTAACGGCGGAGAAGTTTGTCTTTTTTTCATAGCACTTCTTCGTGACTAGCAGCATATACTTGTGTTAATTTCTTGTTACAGCTCAGTATTGAGGAGGGAGGGGTAGCAAATTTGAGCCAGGTTTTAGTGAATAGAGTATTGAAGTCCTGATGAAAAACGAAGGAAAAAACACAGAGGAAATTCCCGTTTTAAAACAGACTAATATCATAGTGCGTGTTTCCTCTGTGAAGCCCTGTTGTTAGGTGGAGGTGATGCCTGTGTTAAGGAAGAGGCTGAAAGTGAACGTGGTAACAGAACGAGCTTAGATTGCCGTTTGCAGGCGATGGGGTGGCTATTAACTGAGATGACTGGCTGTGGTGCTGAGGTGAGAAGACGCGCGCTAACACAAACCCACATGCGCAAAGTACTCACAGTTAGGGACGCGGTTGCCCACTTTTTACTTTTTCCTCAATTATCCTCTGCTAGCTAATTTTCTAACGCTTCTGACACAAAACGTAAAGTCACAGTAAAGGACTTGAGCTTGACTTTTTCACCTCGACTATGTTCCTCTGCTGGTTAACTATCTGACGCTTCCACAGTCGTAATCATAGTTAAGGATGAAAGCTTGCCTCTTGTTTCAGCTTTCTTCTCATTTCACTGTCGGCTAATGTTCTGATGCGTCTACAAATGCAGTCACATTAAGGCGAAATCTTGCCTATTTGTTCACTATTTCGTCTCGTTTTCCTCTGCTAACAAATGTTCCTAAGTTGAGAGAGGCTTGGCATATTGCTCTGTCCGTAGGCGATTCTCTTTGATATAATGCTTTGTTGTTAGGGTTGTTTTGGCCCTTGACTCAGGTGAACGTGAACTTGGTGGACTGCAGGATGAAGTTGCCTCTCTCCTGCAGTCCACCATCGTTCTTTCGGGCAACAGGGAAGGAGTTCAAGCTGGCCGGTTTTACTGGAACCACGGCGCCACGCTCCAGCAGATACGACGCATCAGGGAGAGTGGCGGACATGCCGTGTGTATCTGGAGTAGACGCAGTGTAGCGGTAGACGAATTTTCACCCCAGACTGTACATTAATACGCACCGTTATGGTCAGTGTACACGGCCTAAAGATTCTCATAACATCGGAAAATGTTGCTGAAATAATCCTTCTTATTCAGACGAGTTCGAAGGAAAATCGCGTCGCTATATAAATTGGATTAATTGGTGGAACGTGCGAGTGCGGCGAGTTTCAATGACCTAAATAAGATCGTCCATCATAAATTGAAATGACATACTTGTAAGTCTATTTTTAGGCCAAGGTGTTGATTGAGTTGTTAACATTTTTTGGTGCCTTGGTTATCCCCTGAGAGAGAGAGGTGTAAATGAACCAGTGCCCATGATTTTACATGTGAAAACTCAGTAAAATGTTTGCGTGTGAAGAAGTGGTAGGGAGGAGTGTGTGTGTGTGTGTGTGTGTGTGTGTGTGTGTGTGTGTGTGTGTGTGTGTGTGTGTGTGTGTCGGGGTACGGAAGTGCATGGCGTGGTATGATTAAGTGAATAATTAATGTGTGTATGTATGTGTGTGTGTACAGCCGAGAATGTACTGTACGTGTGCAGAAGTAATAAAGGTATCACCCTGTGTGAAAATGTGGTCCCTGAAATTGTACACGTATGAAGATATGTACGTACAGCTGAATGTGTGCGTGTGCAGCTGGGAGCATGTGAAGGGAATGCGTACATGTGCAACTCGTAAGCATGCATACTTGAGCAACAGCAAGGCAGAATGCAGTCGTGTGCGTCTGCAGAACAGCTCACCGTGCATAGCTGTGTGTACCTGGCCTGACCTGTGTGCACCTGTTGATTAATTTCTGTTTTCTGTGCATTTTAAACCCTTCCATCCGAGGACATCATTAGCATTATATTCTTGCCAACGACGATTTTAGAAGTAGTAGCAGTAGTACCGTAATACTACTACTACTACTACTATTACTACTACAACTACAACTGCTACTACTACTACTAATGATGGTGATGATAATAATAATAATAATAATAATAATGAAAAATAATAATAATAATAATGATACAGTAATACTAATACTAATACCGTCTCACTGTCTTGAATACTGAGCAGAAATAGATTAACCTTAGAATATCACGCAAGTCACGAAGAAAGTGCTG
>NC_137052.1:2777560-2780060 GCF_032717465.1 Coenobita brevimanus | reverse complement strand
CCAGTCTGTTCCCCTCCCCCCTCCCTCCCTCCTTTCTGATCTCAGCCTCTCCTCCCTCCTTCCAGTACCACCCCTCCCCCTCTCTCCCCATCCTCTCTCCTTCCTCTCCCCCTCCCCCTCTCTCCCCATCCTCTCTCCTTCCTCTCCCGTTCCCCTCCCCTCCCCGTTCCCTCCCTCCCCCTCCCCCATCACTGGTCACTTTATACTGGTCGTCAGAGGAAGGCAACAGGTGGCTGGCTGGGGGGAGGGGGAGGGGGAGGAGGGGAATGGTGGGGAGGGAAGGGGAGGACAAGACGATGTGGTTAATGACGTCACTGCCTACGTCACTGCTTGGGGGAGGAGGTAGGAGGAGGGGGAGGATTAGGTGGCCAGACTGTCAGGGAGTAGGAGGAGGGAGAGGGGTGGGGATGGGAAGAGGGGAAGGGGTGGGGGTAGAGGGAGGAGGGGGAGGGGTGGGGGTAGGGAGAGGAGGAGAGAAAAGGGGTGGAGATAGGGAGAGGAGGAGGAGGGTAAAGGGGTGGGGATAGGGAGAGGAGGAGGAGAGGAAAGGGGTAGGGGTAGGGGGAGGAGGATGGGAAGGGGTGGGGGTACGGAGAGGAGGAGGGGCAGGGAGATATGGATAAGGGGGAGGAGGGAGCAGGACAAGACGTGGATAATGACGTCACAGCCTGTCACCACCACGTCACCGGGGGTCGTTGAGGTTGGGGAGGATATATGGAGGGAGGGAGAGGGGAGGAGGAGGTGAAGGGCGGGGAGATGGACTTCCTTGGAGGGGGGAGAAGAGGCCATAAGATCGGTCAGCATTTAGGACGAGATGGTGTTTGATGACGTCATTGTTTACGTCACCACTACGTCATTGCCTTGAAGGGGAAGGAGAGAAGACGAAGGAGGAAGTGGAGGAGGAGGAGGAGGAGGAAGGCTTGGAAGAAGAGGCGGAGGAGGAAGGCTTGGAAGAAGAGGAGGAGGAAGGCTTGGAAGAAGAGGAGGAGGAGGAGGAAGGCTTGGAAGAAGAGGAGGAGGAAGAGGAGAGGGAAGGAGGGGTGTTTGCCGGGGGAGAGGATAAGGAGACGCCGGAAGATTAAATAAAATAAATGCAGCAAATAAAACAGTAAATAAACCAATAAATACAGTAAATAAACCAATAAATACAGTAAATAAATCAATAAATACAGTAAATAAACCAATAAATACAGTAAATAAATCAATAAATACAGTAAATAAACCAATAAATACAGTAAATAAACCAATAAATACAGTAAATAAACCAATACAGTAAATAAACCAATAAATACAGTAAATAAACCAATAAATACGGTAAATAAACCAATAAATACAGTAAATAAACCAATAAATACAGTAAATAAACCAATAAATACAGTAAATAAACCAATAAATACAGTAAATAAACCAATAAATACAGTAAATAAATCAAATACAGTAAATAAACCAATAAATACAGTAAATAAATCAATAAATACAGTAAATAAACCAATAAATAGAGTAAATAAACCAATAAATACGGTAAATGTCAGTAAATACAGTAAATAAACCAATAAATACAGTAAATAAACCAATAAATACAGTAAATAAACCAATAAATACAGTAAATAAACCAATAAATACGGTAAATAAGTCAGTAAATACAGTAAATAAACCAATAAATACGGTAAATAAGTCAGTAAATACAGTAAATAAACCAATAAATACAGTAAATATATCAGTAAATACAGTAAATAAATTAGTAAATCGTTCAACATTCAACCCCTTCAGTGTGATAACCATTTTTTCCTATGCTGCTGCCATCAGGTGAATTTACTCAGAGTTTTAGGATTTTTAAAGGTAAGGGATTAGATACGTCATTATTATTATTATTATTATTATTATTATTATAGCATTGACTGTTAGTGGTCATTACTATAATGAAACAAGTTGTCTAGTGGTAAGTCTATCTGTCTATCTATCGCCAGACGCCTTAATCCCGTAAAGGGGCGGCCGTTACCCTCCGCCACTTGTTGACATGTAGGAAACACGTATGGGTTGGTTATATGGCTACCACCCAGCGTTGTAAATGGTTTCCTGGCTTACAGGAAACCACTAGGCTTGTCACTCAATGTAAAGCCGCCTTACAAGGAAAGAAGAGCACTAAAAGGTGACAGGAGAAATGGAAGGAATAGGAAGATAGGACAGACACAGAATAATAAAGGTGAAGGAAGAAGTAGGCAGCACTACATCAAGTGAGTGGATGATGCTCGCCACCACCTACCATGCCAAGAATGTAATATATATAAAACGTCATTGGCTTGAAGGGGTCAGGACGTGGTAGTTAATGACGTCACTGCCTGAGGGGGAGGAGAAGAAGGGGAAGTATAAGAAGGAAAGGAGGAAGGAGGGGAGAGGAAGAGCGGAAGGGTGGACATGGAGGGGCAGAAGGAGGAGGAGGAGGAGAAGTTGAGGAGGAGGAGGAGGAGGGGTAGAAAACGAAGAGCGGGAGAAGAAGAAA
>NC_137052.1:2752560-2775060 GCF_032717465.1 Coenobita brevimanus | reverse complement strand
ACGTGCTTTTGGTGGGAAGGGAAGGTAGATGAAAAGGGAGATTGTTATAGAGCACAGGTGTATGGTGTAGTTTCTCTCTCTCTCTCTCTCTCTCTCTCTCTCTCTCGCCGATTGACCAAGAGGGAAGGGAATAAATATTACCTCATTCTCTCCCTCCCATTTCCTCCTTTCTCACCCATATCATTATCTTCATTACCATAACCACCCCCATTACTACCATCATTATCTATTTGTAGCTCGACGCCCTAACCCCGCAACGGGTGGCCGCAGACAAAACGCCTCCAAGTCGCTCTGTCATCCACTATTTGACTGCCCTCCCCTCAGCTTACCCCTCCCTCATATACCTCTCAACGCTATCCCTCCACCTCATCCTCGGTCTCCCCCTCCCTCTCCCTCCCTCCACTTCACCTATATACACCCTCTTAGTCAATCTTTCATTCTCCATTCTCTCAACATGTCATTATCACTTATATAAATACACCTGTAAGTAATGTTACTGCTTTGAATTAGAACTAACCTAACCCAACCCAACCCGACCTAGATCAGCCAAACCCCTAACCTAATGTCTCCGAACTGAACCGAACCTAGTGTGACCTAACCTATCCCAATTTCTCCTAACCTAACCTAACTTAACCTCATGTCTTTAAATTTAACCAAAAATAACCTAACCTGGCCTCTTGTCCTAAACTTAACCTAAAATAACCTCATCTAACCTAACCTAACCGAACCTCATGTCTTTAAAAATAACCTAAAATAACCTAACCTGACCTCATGTCTTTAAACTTAACCAAAAATAACCTCATCTAACCTGACCTCATGTCTTTAAATTTAACCTAAAATAACCTCATCTAACCTTACCAAACCTAACCTTGTGTCTTTAAACTTAACCTAAGATAACCTCATCTAACCTAACCTAACCTCATGTCTTTAAACTTAACCTAAAATAACCCCATATAACCTTACCTAACATAGCTACACAGACACACGTAACAGATTTTAACCTAACATTAATGGGAGAGGAATTTTTTAAGTCTGCTTGATACGGTTATTATTTTTTATTTTCTTTATTTTCTAGTGACAGTCTTGAAACCTGTAGCTGTATTGAATTGACAGGGAGTGTGCTGGGTAATATTGCTCCTGACGGGAAGTATTGCATGTGACAGCTGATATTACCCCTGTAGTGAAAAAGGAGGAATATTTGCGTGTGAGGTGATACTTGAGAGCTTGACATCGGGAAGAGGATATTGTGAAGGTTAATGCAGGAAGTTGAGGAAATGTGGGTGTCAAAAGTTTCTTGGTTGAAAGGTATGTGAGAGTAAATTTATCATCATTATTTGTATCATTATCATCATCACCATCACCACCAGCACCACCACCACCACCACCACCCATCATCATCATCATCATCGTCATCATGCACCACCACCACCAGCACCCATCATCATCATCACCACCACCGTCACCACCACCACCACCACCACCACCCATCGTCATCATGCACAACAACCACCAGTACCCATCATCATCATCACCACCACCGTCACCACCACCCATCATCACCACCACCACCACCATCACCACGCATCATCACCACCACCACCACCACCACCATCACCACGCATCATCACCACCACCACCACCCATCATCATCAGCATAGTCCCCCTGGTCTGCGTCCCACTATCAGATAACAAGATACCGCTTATCGCCTGCCCACCAGCGACTTAGCCCACCTGGCCTAGAGGAAGATTACTCACCTTTAATAGTGTCCTCCTCTGTCTTCCTCCTACTAACTTCCTCCCTAGTAATTTGTTTCCAGTAACTTTCTTTCTAGTATTTGTTCAAGTAACCTCCTTTAATAACTTCCCTTCTAGTATTCTTTCTAGTAATTTTTTCTAGTAACTTCCTGTCTAGTAACTTTCTCTCACAGTTACTTTCCACTAACTTCCTCTCTCTCACTTTCTCTAATGATAATTATTGTTACCTCCTGACTTTAAAATTTATCACCTTTCACTAATTATATTATTTTAACTTCCAAATTTATGATAACCTCAATAAATATTTCTCTCTCTCTCTCTCTCTCTCTCTCTCTCTCTCTCTCTCTCTCACTACGCAAATACTGTTTCAACATTCAATCTCACAAACATACACTCATTATCTCTATCTCACACACACCCACTGTTTCACCCCCACTGACTTCCTACTATGTAAGTATGCATACCAGTTTCCTCTCTCTCTCTCTCTCTCTCTCTCTCTCTCTCTCTCTCTCTCTCTCTCTCTCTCTCTCTCTCTCTCTCACACACACACACACACACACACACACACAACAGTAACCTTTCTCCCACTTTCCATCTTCGCTTCTCTCTTCATCTCTCCTTCACCCCCTCCCATTTTTTCCTCTCCCTCTCTCCCCTGCTCCCCTTTCTCTCCCATCCCTTCCCCTCTCTTCCTCTTGATTCTGATTTACCTCTTTGTCACCCCACTAACCTCCTTTTCCCAGTAAATTTCCTCCCTTGAACCTTTCCTCTCCCTCTCCCTCTCTCCTTCTCCCCCTTCTCCCACTTTCTTTCACTTCCTCTTCCTCTCCCTCTCCCTTCTCTTCTCTCCTCCCCCCATCCACACAAATACCTCTTCCAAGTTTCCCTTTTCAAAGCATTCTCTCCCTTCCTTCTCACTCCAACCTTCCTCCTTTCCTCCCGCCCCTCCCCTTCCCTCCTCACCCCACGTTCACATACCTACCCCCCGCAAACATCCTCCCCAGTAACCTCTCTCTCTCTCTCTCTCTCTCTCTCTCTCTCTCTCTCTCTCTCTCTCTCTCTCTCTCTCTCTCCTTCCCTCCCCGCTACCAACCACCACAAACATCTCCCTCCTCCTCATTCTCTCCCTTTCTTCCTCCTCCCCTCTCCCCATCATTCTGTCATTCACCCTGCTCCCGACCCTTCTCCTCCCTTCTTATCCCTTCCTTTCCCTTCCCTCCCCTATCTCTCCCCTCCCCTCCCCTCCCCTCCCACCTGCCTCACTCCCCTTGCCAAACCCCTCACATTCCTCCCCCCCAATATTAAGCCAAACACCTTCTGTTATTTATGCTACATTCTTAACTAAATATAAGACAAGCACTGTATATATGAGAACTTAATTGTATGAGTGAATGGTAGTGCGTAAAGAGATCTGTGTGTGTGTGTGTGTGTGTGTGTGTGTGTGTGTGTGTGTGTGTGTGTGTGTGTGTGTGTGTGTGTCTCTCTCTCTCTCTCTCTCTCTCTCTTGCTGCTTAGGATTCAAGATAGAGAGATGGCAATTTTAGGCCAAACTAAGGTGAAAAAAAATAAGTATAATCCACATGATATAATCCCTCATTCTCTCCCTCATTCATACCAATAGCCTCATAGTTTTAGCCTACACTGGAGCCGCTCAGTCGTGGCCGTCAATATTGAATACAGTTCCGCGTAAACATTCCAGCCTAGTTCCCCCTCTCCGGCATCTGCATAGAAAACGGGCCCGGGATTTTTATTTTTTATTTTTCGAAAATATTTGGCGGGAGTTGATTTGAGGCATAATTGTTTGATGGAAGTTGTTGGTGGGGAATGATTGATGGAGATGGTGATGTATAATAATAATAATAATAATGATGATAATGTTAATAATAATAATAATAGTTTGCCTGTTATTATTATTATTATTATTATTAAACGGTGTTAAGGGCTGGTTAGAAATAATAATGTTAGCCCCAACACACACACACACACACACACACACACACACACACACACACACACAGGAAATTGATAACACGGGTGATAAGAAATGCAGATTAGTACAGCCTCTGATACCATCCGACAGGACTGGGTTAATCTCACAAATACTTTCCTGTGTTTGAAAATCTAACTCTTAGCTATGAGGCAGGTATGAATCTCCTTGGTTACTAGTCAGGTTAATCCTCCACACACAATTTAAATACTTGCGTTTAAAATTTAGTAACCCTTAGCAATGAGGCAAGAATGAGTCTCCTTGGTTAATAGTCAAATTATTCTTCCACAATCACAAGTTAAATACGTAAATTTTTTGGTTTGAAGTTCACCCTTAGCTGTGAGGTAGTAATGAGTCTCCTTGGTTACTAGTCAAATTAATTCTCCATTCTGAGTACACCTGGGGCTAGGGGGTCTTGTCAGGTGAAAATTAACAGACCATAGGAAATGTTTTATGGAGTTTGGTGCTATATAATTATTTTCCTTTTACTGTAACTTGCTCTTTACTTTTTTACTGTAACTTGCTCTTTTCTTTTTACTGTAACTTGCTCTTTTTACTGTAACTTGCTCTTTTCTTATTACTGTAACTTGCTCTTTACTTTTTTACTGTAACTTGCTCTTTTCTCTTTACTGTAACTTGCTCTTTTTACTGTAACTTGCTCTTTTCTTATTACTGTAACTTGCTCTTTTTACTGTAACTTGCTCTTTTCTTATTACTGTAACTTGCTCTTTTTACTGTAACTTGCTCTTTTCTCTTTACTGTAACTTGCTCTTTTTACTGTAACTTGCTCTTTTCTTATTACTGTAACTTGCTCTTTTCTCTTTACTGTAACTTGCTCTTTTCTCTTTACTGTAACTTGCTCTTTTCTCTTTACTGTAACTTGCTCTCTTCATTTTACTGTAACTTGCTCTTTTCCTTTTTCTGTAACTTGCTCTTTTCTTATTACTGTAACTTGCTCTTTTCTCTTTACTGTAACTTGCTCTCTTCATTTTTCTGTAACTTGCTCTTTTCTCTTTACTGTAACTTGCTCTTTTCTTTTTACTGTAACTTGCTCTCTTCATTTTACTGTAACTTGCTCTTTTCTCTTTACTGTAACTTGCTCTTTTCTTTTTTACTGTAACTTGCTCTTTTCTTTTTTACTGTAACTTGCTCTTTTCTTTTTTACTGTAACTTGCTCTTTTCTTTTTTACTGTAACTTGCTCTTTTCTTTTTTACTGTAACTTGCTCTTTTCTCTACTGTAACTTGCTCTTTTCTCTTTACTGTAACTTGCTCTTTTCTCTTTACTGTAACTTGCTCTTTTCTCTTTACTGTAACTTGCTCTTTTCTCTACTGTAACTTGCTCTTTTCTTTTTTACTGCAAGTTGCTCTTTTCTCTTTACTGTAACTTGCTCTTTTCTTTTTTTCTGTAACTTGCTCTTTTCTTTGTAACCTGCTTTAAAATTGCCATCTCTCTATCTTTAATGCTGAGTTTTAACGATGGATTAACGCTGGAATATGATACTAGTCACGAAGAAGTGCTACGGAAAGTTTTTTTTTTTTTTTCTCTCTAATTTGGCCTAAAAATGTCATCTCAGCTTCTTGCGTGGTGAGTTAAAATAATGAATTGATATAATGCTAGTCACGAAGTAGTGCTGCCGAAAGAATAACAGCGGATTAACGAAAATATGATGCTAGTCACGAAGAATTGCTGTGGAAATATACTCTTTTTACTTTAACTTGGCCTAAAATTGTCATCGCTCCATCTTGAATGCTGAGCTATAACAATGTATTAATATTATAACAAGATGCTTGTCACGAAGAAGTGTTGTGGAAAGGATACCTCTGGATTAACACTAAATATGATGCTAGTCACGAAGAAGTACTATAGAAAAGATAACGATGGATTAACACTATGATTTCATTATTATCATCCCCCTCCCCAGCACCACCACTACCATCATCATCATCATCATCATCATCATCATACACCACGACCACCACCATCATCATCATCACACCACGACCACCACCATTATCATCATCACCACCACCACCACCATCATCATCATTATCGTCATCTCTCCACCACCACCATCATCATCATCATCATCATCATCATCATCATTCCTTCCTTTACCACCACCACCACACCATCATCATCATCATCATCATCATCACCACCACCACCACCACTAACACAGATACCGTACATAGAGACATTTGAGTCTTTGTGGAGCGTGGAGACTGGCTAAGAGAGATTAAAACTGGTATTAAAGGTGATTGGCTGGCTCTGATACGGGGCACTCAGGGTGGGTGATGTAAGGAGAGAGAGAGAGAGAGAGAGAGAGGCAAGCTAAGTAGTAATATAAACAGCAAAACGTGATATTGTGTTAACTAACCAGACTGCTGATGAGAGCTGTCTTACTTTGGTTTCTTTTCTTTCTCTGTTTATGATTTCTGAACCCACTCCATTTATTGTGGTGGGAAATTGGTGGTGGTGATGATGATGGTGATGTTGGTGGTGGTGATGATAATGATGTTGGTGGTGGTGTTGATAATGATGGTGGTGGTGGTGGTGGTGGTGGTGATGATGGTGGTGATGCTAATGATGGTGGTGGTGGTGGTGGTGATGCTAATGATGGTGGTGGTGATGATCTTTAGATGATGATTGTGGTGGTGGTGGTGGTAATGAGGATGATGGTGGCGGTAGTGGTGGTGATGATGATGATGGTGGTGGTGGTGGTGGTGGTGGCAGTGGTGATGATGATAATAATAATAATAAAAAATAATATATACCAACCAAATGTCCATTATTTCACACAGATATGGAACAGAATCCTTGAAGAAAGTAGTAGCGTCTTCCAAGATCTGCACCAACACTAAGACGAGAAGGAAGACGTGTGTAAGGAAGGAGGAAGACGGGGGTGGCCATGATGAAAGGATGAGAGAGAAAACAGTGAGATGGGAGGAGGAAGTCGGCGGTATTACAAGTGCAAGGTAAGAGAGAGAGAGAGGGGGGGGGTGAGAAAAGGAAAGTCACCCTTATTTACAAGAATTGACCCAGTATAAGGTAAGGGTGTGTGTGTGTGTGAGAGAGAGAGAGAGAGAGAGAGAGGGTAGTGTCTTGTATTCTCGTCGATTAAAGAGCCTCCCAAACACCCATTCCTTAGTGATTTATCTTGCCCTCAACACCATACTAGTAATCTGTGTATTGCTTAAGTCTTTGTGTTACCTAATTATTTTCTTATTTAAACAAATGGGATTATTGACAAGCTCACAGTCTTAATAAATCGCTAAGGAGGAGGGGTTAGGGGAGCATCTTTCATAAGTAATTGCAGTTCTTAAGTAATTGCAATCCTTCTTAAGTAATTGCAATCCTGTCTTAAGTAATTGCAATCCATCTTAAGTAATTGCAATCCTGTCCTAAGTAATTGCAATCCATCTTAAGTAATTGCAATCCTGTCCTAAGTAATTGCAATCCTTCTTAAGTAATTGCAAATCTTTCATTATGTGAACTCGAGAGACTGCAGGCTGAGTTTTCCCTCCTTCTGCAGCACAATCAAGGTAACAGTGGAAATACATAAGAGAAAAAAAAAAGCATAATTCTTTCATAAAATCTTTCTTAAATATTTCATAAGGGGAAGTGTGTGGGGAAAAAATGTCTATTTACAGGAAGTGACGTCAGAAGTGTTTGTGACGTCAGCGTTTCTCTGTGACGTCAGCTCAGGAAAATTTTGGAAATGTCAAAAAAGAATGTTGTAATATTTTTTTCATTACACACACACACACACACACACACACACACACACACACACACACACACACACACACACACACACACACACCATCATAATCAGTCATCATCTTAACTTTGTCTTGCCATAGTAAGGCATTCTCTCTCTCTCTCTCTCTCCTTGACGCTGTTCCTAAGACGTGATGGTCAAGATATAGAAAGATTTATAAAGTTAGATTTAGATGAATTCTCTACGTTCGTCTCTAGAATTTTAGATTGTGAGGGAGGAGTGAGACTGGGAAATAAAAAGAAGAAAATGAGAGAGAGAGAGAGAGAGAGAGAGAGAGAGAGAGGAATATACATGGGTTTAAGATTTCGCACACTGGTGGAACGGTGTCAGAGAGAGAAAGAGAGAGAGAGACAGCACACAACACGAAGAGACAAGGGTTGAGTGAATGTGTGTGTGTGTGTGTGTGTGTGTGTGTGTGTGTGTGTGTGTGTGTAATGGCAAGGACGGGAGGGAGAGGGAGGTAACTGGGTACGAATTAAGTGTGTGTGTGTGTGTGTGTGTGTGTGCAACTAACACTCACATTTAATGACACTCGTTTCACTCGGCACATCCATATGAAACTTGGGTAAACTCTCTCTCTCTCTCTCTCTCTCTTTACTTGTCTCTTCCTTTTTAACTCTCACTATCTTTAATTCTCTTTAATTCTTTCTAATTTAAATATCGTTTAATGAAACCCTTAAGCCTAGGAACGTCGTCTGGATTTATTCTTTTTCAATGTATTTTTTTTTATTGCTATCAGTTGTGGTTGGAAGAGTTTTATGATGATGATGATTGTTATTATTATTGTTGTTAAATTATTATTAGTCATTATTATTATTATTATTATTATTATTATCATCATTTCTGTTATTATTATTATTATTATTATTATCGTTTTTGTTTTTTGTTCCTTACAGTATAGGCTGGAAAAGTAAATAAATATAGATAGATTAGGACGCAGAGGTAAAAAAATAACCATTATATATTTTTTTTGTTGGGGACGATTTTATTTTTATTTTATTTATTTTTTGGGTCATTATTTTTGCCATACTGACACGGAGATAATTTTATTGAGAAAATCTGAATCAGAATTGAAAAATGTTTCTGTAATGATGTTATAGCTTCTTCGGTATTTTTTCATTTGATAATAATAATAATTCATCCATCCATCATCCAGTCCTATATCACCCATTGAGCGTAGGAACCCGGGGCTAGGCAAGTTGGTCCTGATATTTAAGGTGAGTGAAAAAATAAATAATAATAATGATAATAATAATAATCATCATCATCATCATCATAACAATGATAATAGTGATAATAATAATCATCATCGTCATCACCATAACGAAAATAATAATAAAAATAAAATAATAATAATAATAATAATTTTGGCTAATCAGGTAACTCATGTTTATATACTCTAATTGTGGTTGATTTAAATAATTGTGGTTATCGGCGCACATGATAATTTTTTAAGTAATTGTGGTTGTCTTAAGAAGTTGTGGTTAAGTAATTTTGGTTGTTTTGGTGTGACCTTTTAAAGACTTGGGCAAAGATAATTGTGGTTGTTTTAGAGTAATTGCGGTTGTTTAAAAAATGGGCTTGTTTTAGATAATTGTGGTTGTTTAAAAATGGGTTTGTTTTAGATAATTGTGGTTACTTTAAATAATTGTGGTTGTCTTAAAGTTATTGTGGGTTAGGTAATTGTGGGTGTGGTGAATAATTGCGGTTGTTTTTATTACGTCTAGATATAATTGTGGTTGTTTTTATTACGTGTAGATATAAATGTGGTTGTTTTTACGTTTAGATATAATTGTGGTTACCTTAAATACTCGCTTTAAATAGTGGTTGTCCTAATGTTGGTCCTTAATATAATTCTGATTGTCCAAAATTATTGTGGTTGTCTTAATAATGGTTTGAAAATAATTGTGGTTGTTTTGAGAAATTATTGGAAATGTTTTTTTTTATAATTTGGATTTCCTTCAATAATTGGGATTGTCTTAAAACACTAATGGTTGTCCAAAATAATTATGGTTGTCTTAAAACACTATGGTTTACTGTTGTCTAAAAATAATAATGGTTGTCTTAAAACACTATGGTTTATTGTTGTCTAAAAATAATAATGCTTTTCTTTTACTAATTGTGGTTGTCTTAAATTGATAGTGGTTGTCTTAAAATAATAATGGTTTTCTTGATTGTGGTTGTCTTAAAATGCTGTTCGTTTTCTTTGGTGACTTGGGTTTTCATAAATAATTAGTTTTATTAAATAATTGTGGTAGTCTTGATTTTGGTTGTTTTGATAATTGTGATTCTTTGAAAATTGTGGTTGTCTTAAAACACCAGTGGTTTTCTTGGATAATTTTGGTTATGCACTGTTAATTATTTGGATCGTTTGTTCGTCGTGGATAATTATAGTTATTTTTAATACTTGTAATTATCCTGGTTGATTTTCTTTCCCTCGATAATTGCAGGTCATTAGCGTGGATAATTTTGGTTGTTTGGTTGATCCTGGTTCTCGTGGATAATGGTGGTGGTTTTGGATAATTGTGGTTGTTTTTGTTTATCTTGGCCTTGGATAATTGGACTGATAATTTTGGTTGATTTGGATAATTGTGGTTGTCTTGGATAGTTGTGGTGATAATGTGGTTGTTTGTGGTGATGTGGATGATTGTGGTTGTTTGTGGTGGTAATGTGGTTAATTGTGGTTGTGGTGGTAATGTGGTTAATTGTGGTTGTTTGTGGTAATGTGGATGATTGTGGTATATTGTGGTGGTAATGTGGTTAATTGTGGTTGTGGTGATAGTGGTTAATTGTGGTTGTTTGTGGCAATGTGGATGATTGTGGATAATTGTGGTATATTGTGGTGGTAATGTGGATAATTGTGGTGGTCTAAGTGATGATGGATAATTGTGGTTGACGATAATGTCTTGGATAATTGTGGTTGTTTTGAGTGATTGTGGTCGCCGTGATAATTGTGGTAGTAAATGAATATTGGTGGAACTACCATACCCAAACTCCTACCATAACTCTTCTTTAAGTCACTAAAATCAACCAGCCAACTACCATTACACCCCAACTACCATAACGACCAAGCAGACTACCATAAGCAACTACCATATTCGAACTCGGCCAGCTACCAAAACTCAACCAGCTACCATAACAACCCAACCAACAACCATAACTCAACCAGCTACCATAATAACCCAGTCAACTACCTTAACTACCATAATAACCAGCATTCCAACCACTTAACCATACAACCCAACCGACTACCACAACTCAGCCTCCTACCATAACAACCACCTACCATAACAACCAAACAGTACCATAACAACCAAACAGTACCATAACCAGCTACCATAACAACCAAACAATGACAATCTAAACATCAGCAACCAACCACCCAAGCGAGTAGTGGTATTATTGTCTGGTCTCAGCAACATTCAGGTCAGCACACACACACACACACACACACACACACACACAACCATATATTCATCCTCAGACACACACACACACACCATATAAATAATACTCATCACACACACACACACACACACCATATAAATAATACTCATCACACACACACACACACACACACACACCATATAAATAATACTCATCACACACATTCAACACAAAAACTTATCAAAGTACACACACACACACACACACACACACACACACACACACACACACACACACACTTTGCCACCCTGTAAAAGAAAACACGAGGTAAAACGAGAAAAAACGAGAAACCAATGGACATTATTTTACCTGAGGGGCAGTAGATATAGGGAGGCAGCGACAGAGCGCTTTCTGTCGAATTTGTAATGTGATTTCACGAGGATTATACGGCACCGGTGTTTGTGTGTGTGTGTATGTGTGAGAGAGAGAGAGAGAGAGAGAGAGAGAGAGAGAGAGAGAATCCGTATGTTTGTGTGTTTATAAGTTAGGGGAAATTGTGTGTGTGTGTGAGAGAGAGAGAGAGAGAGAGAGAGAGAGAGAGAGAGAGAGAGAGAGAGAGAATGTGTGTGTATGTATTTATAAGTGTTGGGAATTGTGTGTGTGCGTGTGTGTGTGCATTTACTGTTTGGCGTTTTCGTATCTTGTTGCAAAAATGCGCTGCGGAATGGTAAATAAACCCAACTTTTTTGCGTGTACTTATTTCAGTTTTTACAGGCTGTTGTGAATTTGCTCTATTTTTATTTTTGTATTCTTGTTGAAAAAAATGTGCCATTGAACGAAAATAGACCCGGCCATTCAAAGGTATTACATATTTGGGGGACTGCAGCCTTTGTTGTCGATATGTTGCTATTATTGAAGCTCTTCCACGGACGCTTTCGTTATTGTTCGCTTTTGTTTACATTTTCTCCTCCAGTCTTGCTATCATCCCCTTCCCCCCCAGCGTAGTGTAAGTTTTAATAAATTGAAAACCGTAGTGGAGGAAAGAAATAAGGCAGAGCAGCGAAACACGTAACGGTCGATGGTGGTGTGAATAATGTATCCCTCCTCCTCCCCACCCGTCCTCCTCCCCTCCACCATCCTCTCACTACGATATTTCTCGTTTAAGTGCCAAAGCCCGCGATAAAACGTAGAATTAATACTGCGAAAATTACCGCCCTTTTGTAGAATGAATTGTGCATGAAAGGGAGTGGAAAAGAGAGCAGCAAGGAGTGAGGAATTAGGGATGAAATGCACGGTCATTACCAGACGTGTTTATAACCACCGTCAGACACATCTCTATCTGGGTACTCGGAGAAACATTTGCTTTGCCTCGCCGTTTAAGTGGTGGTGACGAGGCAAGAGAGAGAGAGAGAGGTGGTAGTGGTGCAGTGGGAGAGACGAGAGGGAGGGTGCGAGGCGGGAAGGGGAGAAAGGAGGGAAGGGGAGAGAGGGAGGGAGGGAGGGAGGGTGAGAAGGGAGGGGAGGGTAAGGGGGGCTGGCAAGGAGGGAGATGTTCCACTGGTCTCTGGTCTTCAACTTTCACATCCCGTGTACCCTAGATAATTTTACGTCAGTGATGAGGTTGTGGCAGTTTAAATGGGCTTCTAATGGCTGATATATTCGGTGTTTTCCCTCTCGCTTCGTGTATGGTAACAGCTAGGGTTGCCAAGAACCATTATACTAGCCAGCATTGATACAGTTTATGGTACAGTGGGCGGTAAATACAGCTTATAAACAGTTCAGCCCATTATTGGAAGACTATATAACACGATGATAGTAATGATATACGAGGGTATTGCTCTTCTACGTATAATTATGCCTGTGACGTCACAACCCCGCACCAGCTCTGTCGCCATCTCTTCCCCCTTCTCTTGTCTTATTTCTCACAAGCTTCACCACCTGCCCAAAACTTGTCCCAAGGTCACCACCCCGCTACCTCAGCCTTCATGACCTCCCCTGACCTCGCACACAAATTTTCAATCTCGTTTGGCAAATAAGGACGCGCTCCTTGACCAGAGGTACCTCTTCTTGGTTGAGGGTGGAGGGAAACGTGGGGGGGTTTGGGCGGGTGTGGGCGGAATGGGCGGCTTGGTTGTCTCCAGCATATGGCCACCTCCCCGCCCACCTCCCTGGCTCCACACTGATCCCTGGTCAAGCACGTGTTGGCCCACAATGACCAACTTAGGAGGAAACCTGTTCGGGAAAAAATTCCGTTGGGTGACAGGCTTAACAAAGGCGTGCAAGGAGTAGGCCAAGACTGTGTTTAAGGTTGCTAGCGGACCCTTGACAGCTTCTCCACTACCTTTCACGCCAACCTCTGTCAACTGATTACATAATAGTGGAATTACATAGCCATAAAGGCGTCTTACTAGAGGGGATAACTTTGAGCGAGCATAAGGTTGGCGGGGCGAGGCCGGGGCGAGGGCCACATGGTCGATAGTGGCCCCACCGTCGCCTAGAAAACGACCTTACCACCCCGCCACGATGACGGGCTCTAATGTTCGCGAGTCTTATCTTCACTCAAATGTTGCAGGCGGAAATCTGGATGCCACTACAGGGGGTTTGTCACTGGCTCTTAAGTTGATCTGAAGGGAGATGGAAAGTTTGTGGTGTTTTGAGCTTGTAAAACATGGGCCGGGTTTGGCGTTGGGGCTTCAAAAGTTTTGGCGGGGTGAGAGGCGGAGGTTCCCAGACAGTGTTGCCACGGCTCCTCACACGCCATCACTCTCTCACACGCCTTCCTTACATTTGCCAAAATACCAATCAGGCGAGTGAGTGCATTGCTGTGCAACAAGTAGCCCTCACAGCCACCTTGACGCACAGCCGCCTCTGTTGCCCGCAGGGGGGGGAGGGGGAGGCAGGAGGAGGAGGAGAGGGAGTAATGGCGTATCATGGGAGACGGGGAGAGAGGTGGAGGGGGAGGGGGAGAGATATCCAACAAAGGCGTCCACCACAACTGGTAGTAGTTTTTACCTGTTACAACAGTATCTTGATGCGCCAGTTACCGTTAATTATAAAAGGGTTTTGTGTAATTTTGACTAATGCTGGGGGTAGATTCGGCAGCGTTGTGGGCTGACCTACAACATCCTGTACCGAGACGTGACGTGGTGGCGGTGAGGTGGTGGCGTGGTGAAGGAGAGGGTTTGTGCCTCCACGCCCGTTCACCACTACGCCCGCACGCCCACAAACGCCCAGACAGTCATCACATATTCATGGTGCAGTCTCTCGCTGTTGCCCGCCTGCACTGAGACCGGGAAATCAATACGAGATGTGGCAGCCGCGCTTTAGTTGGCCGGCGGTACTACAGGGAAACGGGACAACCATGCCTCTCCTGCTGCCTCACCCCCTGCCTACCTGCCTGCCTCACCCTGCTACCTCACCTGTCCCATGTATTGTCAATAATCTCAAACGATGCAGGATTACGTGGGTGGGAATTTCTCCTCCTCCTCACCCTTTACCTCCCTTCTCTCCCTCCCTCCGTCTCATCCCGTCCCGTTACTAGCTCCACGTTCACACCCCTCCCTCCCAGCTGCCCTCCCATTGTTCTCTTGCTAGTGTGGTTCGCTAGCAACCTTCCCTCCTCTCTCTCTCTCTCTCTCTCTCTCCTGAATGTATCCTACCTTTTCCTCTCCCTGCCTACAACTTTTTTCCTCTTAACTTTTTGCCTTCCTCGACGTGCTTCCCTTTCTTCTACCCTCCTCCTCCTCCTCCATCTCTCCCCTCTTCCTCCTCCTTCGTTTCATGCACTTTTTCCGTTCCCTCCCTTTCCTCTGTGTTCTCTGTTCGTATGTCCCTCCCTCCCCCCTCTCTCAGTTTTATTTTCACTCCCTCACGGTATCCTCTCTCTCTCTCTCTCTCTCTCTCTCTCTCAACTAGCTTACACCACCACCCTCACTTCATCTCTCTCTCTCTCTCTCTCTCTCTCTCTCTCTCTCTCTCTCTCTCACAACTAGCTTACACCACCACCCGCACTTCACCCTCTCCCCTCCTCACCTCTCTCTCTCTCTCTCTCTCTCTCTCTCTCTCTCTTACATCACAACTTTACCCTCCGAGATTGTCGTCAAATGAACGTGTTTGTAAATAATAACAGTTCACAATCTCTCTCTCTCTCTCTCTCTCTCTCTCTCTCTCTCTCTCTCTCAGTCCAATGGGCCACTTAACTCCAAATTCTTACTCTCACTCTAAAAATCTCACTCTTCATACTATTACTCCAAAATATTTATTACATCAAAGAACATCACTCCAACTCCACATTCTCACTCCAACTTCACATTCTTCAACTCCACATTCTTACTCCAAACATTCTAACTTCAACTCCACATCCACACACAAACTCCACATTCTCATTCCAACTCCGCGTTCCCCACCTCCACATCCTCACTCCCCTCCACACAACACCCCGTTAAGCGCTAGTTTCACCTCTCACTCCAGTCCAAGGCTGTTAGTAATTCCTGTCACTCCCACACCACTCCTCTCAGCTCTCACTCCATCACGCTCTGTTTCACGCTGTTTTCACTACAAAGCCGTTCACTCCAAATCCTCACTCCAAAGCAGCTCTTAATGGCACTTCAAATTCTCACACTCCAAACCTCACACTCCAAAGCAGCTGTCAGTAACTTTCACTCCGCATCCTTACTGTCACTCCACATCAGCTCTTACATTAACTCCAAATCCGCTCTCTCTAATTCGCTGTCAACTACCATCACTCCATATCGTCACTCACTCCTAATTCACTCATAGTCACTCCAAATCCACACTCACTCCATATCCAGTGTCCTCGCTCACTTCAGATTTACTCTCAGTTATTTTCACTCCAAATCCTCGCTCACTTCAGATTTACTCTCAATAATAATCACTCCAGATCCAACATCACCCCAATTACACTCACTCCAGATCCCCTCGGTCATTATCACTCCATATTCACGCAGTCACTCCAAGAACACAACAAATCCAACATCACTCGCCCCAAAATCACTCCCAATAATACTTCACATTCTATCACTCCAAATTCACCCTGTCACTCCAAATCCACTGTCACTACTCCAAATACTCCCTCCAAATTCTCACTCCAAATCCGTTTTTCAATAATGCACTCCATCAAGGTAGCCAGCCACTCCAATATCATTAATATCCTCACTTTCCTCCAAACAATTACCCTTTAAATACAGTGCAAGGCTGCCTCTCACCTCAACATCTAAGTCTTCTTGTACTCCATTACCTCTCTCTCTCTCTCTCTCTCTCTCTCTCCACCCTTCTTCCTTTCTTTCTTTATTCCTCCCCTCTCTTACTCAATCACCTGCTCCCCTCTTCACTCCGCTCTCTCTCTCTCTCTCTCTCTCTCTCTCTGCACATACAAACCTGCATCTCTGCGTCTATCTAATCATCTATCCATTTGACTGTCTATCTGTAATCTATCCATCCAGCCTGCCAGCCACCTCCATGTCATCCATCCATCCATGTATCTATCAGTTAATCAGTCTATCAGTCTGTCTACCTATCTATTTATATCTATCTGTATATATCTCTCTGCATGTCTATCTACCTGCCTGTTTGTATCTATCTGTTTTTGTCTATTTCCCTACCCGTGTCTATCGCTCTATCTATTTATCTATCTATATCTATCTCCCCTCCCTGTCATCTTCCTTATATTCTCGTTTTTTTTTCCAATTCCCATTTTCTTTCTCTGATTCTCTTCGCTATAGTGTTTTATTGTTGCTTTTATTCTCGCTCCCTTCCTTTGTTCTCTCTCTCTCTCTCTCTCTCGTCAATTTCCAACTTCCTTTTTTCCTTCCTCCTATTTTTCATTTCTCCTTCCTTCCTGCGCGTCGTTTTTTTCTTTCATTCCTTGCACCCCTCCTTCTTTCTCTCCATTCTTCCTTCCTTCCATCCTTCCTTCGCTCCCTCCTCTCCCTTCCTTTTTCCTTCCTTGTTTCATTTTTCCTTCTTTCCTTCCTTCTTTTCATCCTTCCGTCCTTTCTTCCTCCCTTTTTTCCCTCTTTCCCTCATGTCTTCCCTCCAATCTTTTTTCCCTTCCTTCCCTCCCCTCCCCTCTCTTCCACTTTTCCTCCTTTTTTTCGTTTCATCTTTTTTCCTTCCTCCCCTCCCCCCCTTTTTTTCCTTCACCTTTTCCTCCGCTCTTTCCCTCGTTTCATCCATCCTTCCTTCCTTCTTTTTTTTTCTTTTTTTCTTTCATACTGGCCTGCCTTTTTCTCTTCGTTGTCTTTCTCTTTTCCTTTACCATTTTCAGTCAGGCGTTCACTTCCCCCCCTTCCCTGTCTGTCTGTCTGTCTGTCTGTCTGTCTGTCTGTCTCTCTCTCTCTCATGTTATCAATCCATTCCAATATTTCATTTCTCTCTGTTATCAATCCATTCCAATATTTCATTTATCTGTTATCAATCCATTCCAATATTTCATTTATCTGTTATCAATCCATTCCAATATTTCATTTCTCTCTGTTATCAATCCATTCCAATATTTCATTTCTTTTTTTCTCTCTCTCTCTCGTTATCAATCCATTCCAATATTTCTGTCTGTCTGTCTGTCTGTCTGTCTGTCTGTCTGTCTCTCTCTCTCTCTCTCTCTCTCTCTCATCCCGTCACGAACACAATTTAATGTGATTCACTTCCTCTTCCTCTCGGGGGGGGAGTACCTGGAGGGAAGGAGGGAGAGACCTTGGAGAAAGAGAGAGAGAGAGAGAAGGAGGAGGAGGCGAGAAATAAGTGAATGTCGAACTGAGAGTAAAGAATATTATAGGTAAATAAAACGAGAGAGAGAGAGAATAAAAAATCAAATGGAAGAGAGAGAGAAACGCTTACAATGTTTGACACACTTTAAAGCGAGTATATTCTCTTGATTTAGGATTGAGAGGGCGCTGCGTCTCTCTCTCTCTCTCACTCTCTCCTGTCTTCCCCCTCTTCCATCCTCGCCTCTCAACCCTTCCCTGCTTTTCTCCTCTCTCCCTTTCCATACACCCTCCCCCCTACTCACCTTCCCCTTCCCCTCCCCCCTACTCACCTTCCCCTTCCCCTCCCCTCCCCTCCTTTCCCTTTCCCTTCCCCTCCCCTCCCCTCACCCCGTATTGTGCATCTCATATTCCCTCCCAACACCGTTTCCCCTCACTACTATCTCCCTTCCCCCTCCCTCCCCTCCCCTTCCCTCCCTTCCCAAACCCTTCCGCCTCTTTCCTCTCTCCCCTCTCCTTTCCTCCATCCCTTCCTCTCACACTTTCCTCACATACCCGCATTTCCTCTTCATTTCTTTCCTCCTTTCCTCTTCCTTCCCCTCCTTTCCTCCCAGATAGCCTTCTCCTTCTTCCTCTCCCTTGTCCTTTCATTTCCTCCCTTTCCTGTCTTTTCTCTCCCTCCTTTCCCTCCCTTCCTCTCCTAAACTTGTCACCTTCCTTTCTCTCTCCATTTTCTCTCACTCTGTCTCACTCTTTCTCTCTCCCCCTCTCCCTCCTTCTTTCTTTCTCTCATTCTTTTCTCTCAGTCTCTTTCTACCTGTTAGCTTCTCTATTCTGCTTCTTTTTCCTTTTCTCATTTTTCTTTCACTTACCTCCTCTTTCCCTCCCCTTCCTCCCTCCTTTCTCTCCTCCCTTCCTCTCCTTTTCCCTTCCAACTCATCTCTATTTTCTCTTCTCCCATTCCTTCCTTTCTCTTCCCTTCCCTTCTCTTCTTCTTCTCCGTCCAATCCTTTTCTCACTTATCACCCTTTTCCCTCCCCTTCTTTCCTCCTACTTCTCTCCCCTTCCTTCCTCCTACTTCCCTCCCTTCTCTCCCCTTCCTTCCTCCTACTTCCCTCCCTTCTCTCCCCTTCCTCCTACTTCCCTCCCCTTCCTTCCTTCTACTTCCCTCCCTTCTCTCCCCTTCCTTCCTTCTACTTCCCTCCCTTCTCTCCCCTTCCTTCCTCCTACTTCCCTCCCTTCTCTCCCCTTCCTTCCTCCTACTTCCCTCCCTTCTCTCCTCTTCCCTTCCAACTCATCTCTATTTTCTCTTCTCCCAGTCCTTCCTTTCTCTTCCCTTACCTTTTCTTCCATTCTTTCCAGTCCTCTTCCTTACCTCTCCTTTCCTCTTTCCCCTCTTCTGTCCTCTCCAAGATCGCCCTCCATTTCTTTTCCTTTATCTCTCGTCTTTCCTCTGCCCCTTCGTTTCCCATTCATCCTTTCCTGTAAAATTTGCATAAGTGGTTTTCTATATATCATGGTGGTCCTTCTCACTTTTTCCTGCCGGCTTTGGATGTAGATAGGAGCAGTCTTCTTTGTCACTTCATTCTTTTTTACCGTCTGTGCGTTTATTATTATTATTATTATTATTATTAGTAGTAGTAGTAGTAGTAGTAGTAGTATTGATGTGAAATTTGGTCAGGATACCACCACTACCACCACCACCACCACCACTACTACTACTACTACTACTACTACATCATCATCATCATCATCATCATTGTTATTATTATACAACCCGGAACGGACTAATAAATGTGATGATGCCCGCTTTCCTCTTCAACACTCCCTTCCTGTTTTTCCCTTACTCCCACTTCTCTTCTGCCTCTCCTCCCTTAGCAGTCCCTCCCTCACCATCATTCCCTTCCCTCACCATCATTCCCCTCCCTCACCATCATTCCCCTCCCTCACCATCATTCCCTTCCCTCACCACCATTCCCCTCCCTCACCATCATTCCCTTCCTTCACCATCATTCCCTTCCCTCACCATCATTCCCCTCCCTCACCATCATTCCCTTCCTTCACCATCATTCCCTTCCCTCACCATCATTCCCCTCCCTCACCATCATTCCCTTCCTTCACCATCATTCCCTTCCCTCACCATCATTCCCCTCCCTCACCATCATTCCCTTCCCTCACCATCATTCCCCTCCCTTACCATCATTCCCTTCCCTCACCATCATTCCCTTCCCTCACCATCATTCCCCTCCCTCACCATCATTCCCTCCCTCACCATCATCCCCTTCACTCTCTTCCATTCCTCTCCCTTCTCTCCACCTCTTTCCTTCCTTTCCTCCCTTCCCTCCCCTCTCCGTTGCTCTTCTTGCCTCTCGACTGCTTCCTCCCATGCCCTCCTCCTCCTCTCTCTCTCTCTCTCTCTCTCTCCGCTTCTCACCCTCCTCCTTCCCTCCTTCGCCTCCTCCCTCTCACCCCCAATCCCCTCATCCATCTTTCTCTTCCCTCCCCACACGCCTCTCTCCCCCTTCCATGTTTTCCTCGTCCTCTCTGTCTGTCTGTCTCTCTCTCTCTCTCTCTCTCTCTCTCTCTCTCTCTCTCTCTCTCTCTCTCTCTCTCTCTCTCTCTCTCATCCCCTTCCCCCCTCCTGTGTTTACCAGAGTTTGTTGCGGTGTTTCTCGCCCCCTGTAACCGTCTTCATGTGTGTGTGTGTGTGTGTGTGTGGTGTCTGCTTGCGTGTGTGATTGTGTAAGGATTCTGTCTGTCTCCATGTGTGTGTGTGTGTGTGTGTGTGTGTGTGTGTGTGTGAGAGAGAGAGAGAGAGAGAGAGAGAGAGAGAGAAATGAAATAGTATTAGGTACGCACATGGAGTGAAATACACTTGAAGACGAAGTCTGAACACACACACACACACACACACGTAGACGAAAGGGGAAAATACACACGAGACACATACACAGGCAGACCAAGAGAACACACACACACACACACACACACACACACACACACACACACACACACACACACGCAGTTCTCTCTATACAACAACCTTTTTTTTTTTACGTACTTTGATATAAGATACTCCAGCTTTGCCTGAAAGTTTGTTTGTGTGTTTGTTTTCTGTGTTTGTGTTCAGTTCCTGTTTGGATGTGTGTTTTTTTCCTCTTGTTTTTCTTGTACTGTGTAAGTTGAGGTGATGTGTTTTTATCTTGCCTTTTTGTGTTTTTACTTGTTTAATTTCAGTGCTTGTTTTCTTAGCCTTTTTTTTTTTTTAATTTGTCTTGTATATGTAAGTTTTGCGTCTTTGTTCTGTATTTTTATGATTTTTAAAACTATTTGTGTTCTTGTGTTATTTGGTTTTTTATTTCTCTCCTATTTCATGGTTTTGTTTTCGATATTTTCAGTGATCCTTATTCCGGTTGTCTTTTTTTTATATATAGATTCGTCACTTTTTTTTTTTCATTTTTTCTGTGCTTTTTGGTTGGTTATTTCTCTTATTCTTAGCTCGTTTTTTTCATTCGTTTTTTTCCTTTTTTCGTTGTGCTAATTTATTCGTCATTCGTGTTTTCTCATTCGCTTTTTTTTTTGCCTTTTTCGTTTTGTTGACTTGTTTTATTCGTCACTGATTTTTCTCATTCGTTTTATTTATTAGTCACTCGTTTTTTCTCGCTTTTTTTCAGTTTTTTATTCGTGTTATTTTTTATTCGTCACGTTTTTTCTCGTTTTTTTCATTTTTTTTTCATTCGTTTTATTTTTTATTCGTCACTCGTTTTTATCGCCTTTTTCTAATTTCTATTCGTCACTCGTTTTTTTCTCTTGCGTTTATTTTTTTGCTCTTTTTCGTTTTGTGGTTCTTTCGGAGGTTGTTTTTTTTCTTCATTTTTTTGCGTGATTTTAATTCCCTTTTTTTATTCATTGTCTTAACCTCTTCTGTTTTTTTCTCGCTTCTAATTTTGCATATTTATTTTATTTTATTTTTAGTTTTGTTATATTTAATTACTTTTTTCCAGTGTTCTCGTACCTGTTTTATTTCTGGCCATTTTCCGTTGTTGGTCTTCTATGGTCTCATTTTTTTTTTTAAATTCATATTTTGATTTTTTTTTCGTTTTTATTATTGGGCATTTTTTTCATTTTTCCTTTTCTAATTTATCTTTATCTGCCTGTCCGCCTTTCTGTATGTATCAGGGTCTGTATGTCTGTATCTATCTGTGTACCGTATCTGTCCGTCTGTCTGTCTTATAAAATCTCTGTCTGGCTGTGTATATATATCTCTCTCTCTTATCTATATCTATGTCTGTGTATCTAATTGTTTTTTTTTTTTATAGATTTTTCGTGTATTTTCTTCCTTTTTTTTATTTTTTTGAATCTCTCTAAGAGGGTGTATGTAGGTGAGGTGGAGGGAGGGGTAGACCGAGAATGCGGTGGAGGGATGGAGTTGAGAGGTATATGAGAGAGGGGGGAGTGAGTTGGGGGGAGGGTAGTCAAATGGTGGGTGACAGCGACTTGGAGGCGTTTTGTCTGCGGCCACCCTTTGTGGGATTAAGGCGTCGGGCTATAGATAGATAGATACAGTAGATAGTTTTTTCTGTTTTTCGGATTTTTTCATTATTCAGACTGCTATGACTCAACCGGAGAGAGGGGGAGGGGAAGAATGGGGGGAGTGGAGGGAGAAGAGCAACGGAGAGGGAGGAGGAGGGAAGGAAGGAAAGCGGTGGAGGGAATGGTGAGGAAAGGAAGAGAGGGAAGAGGGAAAAGAGAGCAGGAGAGAAGAGAGAATAAAGGAAAAGAGGAAGGAAGAGGAACTTAGAGGAAAGCAAGTAGCATCATTTTTATAACCTCTTTCCTGGTGGTTTAATATTTACCGATGATGGC
>NC_137052.1:2747560-2750060 GCF_032717465.1 Coenobita brevimanus | reverse complement strand
GAGAAATTGAATGGACGTGTGTTTGTGTCTGATTGGGGGGAGAGAGAGAGAGAGAGAGAGAGAGAGAGAGAGAGAGAGAGAGAGGAAGGGGAAGTGAGATAGCGAGATAAAAGGTGATTCTCCTGAAGAAGGATGCTGAGAGAGAGAGAGAGAGAGAGAGAGAGAGAGAGAGAGTTGCCTACATCCTCTCACCTGGGAAAGAGAGATACTGAGGCAAACAGAAGACTGTGTGTGTGTGTGTGTGTGTGTGTGTGTGTGTGTGTGTGTGTTACTGGAGAAAGACATGGGAAGCAGGGAGAGAGAGAGAGAGAGAGAGAGAGAGAGAGAGAGAGAGAGAGAGAGAGACTACACCTCTATATTCCTCCTCTTCCCCAAAAGGGATTAAAATCGTGGGTGTGTTTGTCTGTCTGCGTGTACGTCCATTTCGTGTGTTTGTGTTTGAGTGTGTTTTTCGTGCCTGTGTTGGTGTGATTCGTGTATGTGTTGGTGTTTGGTGTGTATCCTCGTATGTTTGTTTCTTGGCATGTATATATGTATGTATGTATGTATGTATATGTGTGTGTGTATGTATGTGCCTGTATATCTGTGTATGTATATGTATGTGCCTGTATGTGTGTATGTATATGTACTGTATGTGTGTATGTATGCCTATATTGTGTCTGTATGTATGTGTGTGTGTGTGCCTGTATATCTGTGTGTTTATATGTGTGTGTGTGTGCGCGTGTATATGTGTGTTTATATTTTGTGTGTATGTATGTGCTTATATGTCTGTATGTATGTTTGTATGTGTGCATGTATGTATGTATGTGTGTACGTGATAGTGACAGGAAAACGTCTTCGTCAACCCCTTCACCACGATTCCTCCTCCTCGCCACCTCCAGACGATTTTCTTAAGCTGGTGTGTGGTGGAGGAGGAACACTTGTATGGGTTGCTGAGGGGCCGCGAGGGGCAAGGAAACTCGGCCCGCTAGTCTCTCCTTAACATCTTTTCCTGAGCGATTCATTTTCTTATTGTCCTCTGTGTTATATAAATTATTGTAATGTCACAATACTTTGCATAAACCTCCCTAATATCTTTTCCTAAGCGATTTATTTTGTTGTGTTACTGTCCTTCGTGTTATATAATTCGTTGTAATATCACCATACTCTGCATAAACCTTCCTAATACCTTTCCATAGCGATTTATTGTGTTGCCTTTCTGTCCCCATCTCTGTTGGCTAATTCCAATATTACCCATGGTCAACATAAATAACGTACAAAAGGATATTAACCAGCCATATCCAAAAGTAAATCGCTAAGGAAGAGGTGTTAGGGAGCTTCCTTAACCGACGAGATTATCAGCCTCTCCCAAACCTAGACCCATATTCTCGTCAGGTAAGGAAGCTCCCTATCACCTGTTCCTTAGCGATCTATTTTTGCATATGGTAATTTAAAATCCTTTTCTACTCTGTGCAGAATATGGTGGTATTGGAAGGATTTATGTGACAAGAGGACAGTAAGGTGTAGTAAAGAAAATAAATAGCTTGGGAAAAGGTGTTACGGAGCTTCCCCAACGACGATAATGCAAATTGTGGAGTAATTGCAGATTGTTGAATAAGGAACCAAGCAACATCATTTATAGTGGTTGGATGATGATGATGATGATGATGATTGGTGGTGGTGGTGGTGAAAATGGTGAAGTGAAAAAAAAAAGTTTCAATAATGATGATGATGATAGTTGTGGTGGAGGTGGTTGTGGCGGCGGGCAATACAGTAGTTATGATGATGATGGTGGTGGTGATGGTGATGATAAGGATGATGAGGGGGATGATGATGATGAGGAGGAGGAGGATAAGGATGATGATGATGATGATGGTAAGGATGATGAGGGTGATGATGATGAGGAGGAGAGGATACTGGTGATGGTGGCCAGAAAGATTCATGTGATGGTGATGACGATGGTGGTGGTGGTGATGATGATGTGTATCTTTTGCTTTCGTATTTTCCGTATTTATTTTTTTTTTGGATCGTGACCACCCAGTTTATAGTAATGATAATGATGATGGTGTGTGTGTGTGTGTGTGTGTGTGTGTGTGAGATTCTCAGTACAGGTCTGTGTATGTGGATGTGCATAGTAAAAGCATTGACCATTTTGACAAGGTGTACATGTGACTGGCTGGCACGTACGCACGCACACATACGTACACACACAAACATTTTAAGTAGTCACACACACACACACACACACACACACACACACACACACACACACACACACACACACACACACACACACAGCTGCTCTCACTCTCACACTGGAGGGGGCAAAGGAGGAAGGGGGAGGGAGGGGGGAGGGGAGGGGAAGAGAGGGGGGGAGAAGTATAATCTTTCTTTCCTGCATACGCTCGTTCCCCTTACCTCACTCTCTCTCTCTCTCTCTCTCTCACACACACACACACACACACACACACACACACACACACACACCATACGATTTTCTTCAGCAGGGGAAGTAAGTGTT
>NC_137052.1:2742560-2745060 GCF_032717465.1 Coenobita brevimanus | reverse complement strand
GGTAACATTATATTATTTAGATGTAAATGAGAAAAAATATTCGAGAGAGAGAGAGAGAGAGAGAGAGAGAGAGAGCACACGACTCCAACGAGGTGCTCTCACTTTAATGCCAATATGAAACACTTCCTAGTCATAGAAATAAAATAAGATAGTAATGATAGGATTAAAGATTAGAGATAAAATTGAAGTAATGATAGGATTAAAGATTAGAGATAAAATTGAAGATAGTGTTACATGGATACACAGACACTACAGCCCCCAAATATTAACTCAGAGTCACAGATGGAGAGAGAGAGAGAGAGAGAGAGAGAATGAAGAGAGAAACAGTGACAAACCTACAGAGAGACAGACATACAGAAACGAACAGACAGGCAGGCAGACAGACCGACAGACGGAAGCGAACAGAGACAAACAAACGAACACACAGACAGAAACGAACAGACACACAGACAAACTGACAGAAACGAACAAAGACAGGCAAACGAACAGACAGAAACAGACTGATAAACAAACAGACCAAAACGAACAGACATACATACGTACATGCCTACATACAGACGAAAACCTACATACAGACAGACAGACAAATGAACGTATACAGACAGACAAACGAAGACGGACATTCATAGACAGACAGACATACAGTAACTAACAGACAGACAGACAGACAAACGAAGAGACAGACATGCATAGACAGACAGACAGACAATAACGAACAGACAGACAGACAGACAAATGAAGAGACAGACATGCATAGACAGACAGACAGACAATAACGAACAGACAGACAAATGAAGAGACAGACATGCATAGACAAGACATACGATAACGAACAGACAGACAGACAACCGAAGAGACAGACATGCATAGACAGACAGACATACAATAGCGAACAGACAGACAGACAAACGAAGAGACAGACATGCATAGACAGACAGACATACAATAACGGACAGACAGACAGACAGGCAAACGAAGAGACAGACAGACATACAATAACGAACAGACAGACAGACAGAAGCCTACACAGATACCGCGTGGGTGCACTGTAACCTTTTTTGCACGTGGGTTTGTATGTTTGGCCCTCCTTTTGACCCACACGGTATCAGATCCCATCCTGTTCCAAAATATAGAGATTAATGGAAAGGCACACCAGTTTTTTTTATTAACTGTATTTTTTTCATCACTTTATTTTAGTTTATTTTTCGTATCACTGTTTTTCATGTCATTTTACTTTATTTTTCATATTTTTATAAGTATTTTTCTTTTATTTTTCGTAACACTTCCTTATTTTGCTTTATTTTTCATATCTTTATTGTACTTTATTCTATCACGTCTTTATTTTGCTTTATTTTTCATATCTTTATTGTACTTTATTCTATCACGTCTTTATTTTGCTTTATTTTTCATATCACTCCTTTATCTTCCTTTATTTTTCATTTCACATCTTTATTTTATTTTTTCATATCACTTTATTTTTCGTCACCTTTTTATTTAACTTTATTTTTCATATCGCTTCTTTATTTAACTATTTTTCATATCACTTTATTTAACTTTATTTTTCATACCACTTTATTTAACTTTATTTTTCATATCACTTCTTTATTTAACTTTATTTTTCATATCACTTCTTTATTTAACTTTATTTTTCATATCACTTCATCATTTAACTTTTTCATACCACTTTATTTAACTTTATTTTTCATATCACTTCTTTATTTAACTTTATTTTTCATATCACTTCATCATTTAACTTTTTCATATCACTTTATTTAACTTTATTTTTCATATCACTTCTTTATTTAACTTTATTTTTCATACCACTTTATTTAACTTTATTTTTCATACCAGTTCTTTATTTTATTTTTGTCATTAGTATTTTTTTTTATTTTTGTCAGCACTTTATTTCTTGGCCTGTATTATTTTTGTCAAGTCTGTGTATTGTCTGTTTGTTGTCTTTACTTATTGTCTGTTGTCTTTATTATTGTCTTTATTGCATTTTTTATTATTTTTGAGAGATCACATGATGTTTTCCAGTCACTGAAATGTCTGTTTCTGTTACATATATTTCTTTAGTAATTCTCTGTGTCTCTCTCTCTCTCTCTCTCTCTCTCTCTCTCTCTCTCTCTCTCTCTCCATTTTCTTTAGTTCTCCATTTTCTTTAGTAACTTTTTCTACCCTTTTATTTTATTTATTTATTTTTTTTTTTTGGGGGGGGTTATGGCATGCAAAAAATAATACTCGATTTTTCTTAATATCTTCAGTGTGTGTGTGTGTGTGTGTGTGTGTGTGTGTGTGTGTGTGTGTGTGTGCGTATATATTTTTTTTTGTAGGCTCAAGTTTATATGATATGCGAAAAATAATATGATGGATTTTTTTACATGTCATCAGTATCATCATTTTTTTTTTTTTTTTTTTTTTTACCTACAACCTTTTTTCTGGTGTTTTTATCATACTTGTTTTTATTATTGTTTTTTGGCTTCCTGTTCCTATGGCATTC
>NC_137052.1:2735060-2740060 GCF_032717465.1 Coenobita brevimanus | reverse complement strand
CTCTCCAGGCGATTTTATTCAGCTTGAAGTTTAGCCTACAACATTTTATAAGCCAGTCAGGTCCACAAAATAAATCGCTCAGGAAGAGGTGTTAGGGGACAAGAATACGGGTTCTCTCGCTTCATCTCTCACCGATCGATTTCCTTGCTCTTTCCAGACGATTTTATTCAGCATGAAGGTTAAATAGCGTACATTTTATCAGCCAGCCAGATCCACAAAATAAATCGCTCAGGAAGAGGTGCTGGGGGACAAGAATACGGGTTCTCTCGCTCCCTCTCAGCGATCGATTTTATCCAGCAAAGGGAGTATTGTTTTTCACCAACCCCTTTGTCACTCGAGCGATTTTCCGAGGTGAATAAAATCGTCTGGAGGTAGAATGAATGGAATATAGGTAACGCCCTCGTGCTGAAGGGGTTGGGGTGAGAGTGAGAGCGAGTGACGGAGTGCCTTAGCGTGAGAGAGTGTAAAGGTATGAGTGAGGGTGAGAGAGAGAGAGAAAAACAGCTGAGAAGAGTAGGCATGTGAGAATGAATGAGGATGAGAGTGAGGTTCAGTTAGAGTAAGAGTGTGGGTGAGAATGAATGAGGGTGAGTGGAGTTAAAGTGAGAGTAAGAATGTGAGTGAGGTTGAGTTAGAGTGAGGGTAAGAATGTGAGTGAGGTTGAGTTAGAGTGAGGGTAAGAATGTGAGTGAGGTTGAGTTAGAGTGAGGGCAAGAATGTGAGTGAGGTTGAGTTAGAGTGAGGGTAAGAATGTGAGTGAGGTTGAGTTAGAGTGAGGGTAAGAATGTGAGTGAGGTTGAGTTAGAGTGAGGGTAAGAATGTGAGTGAGGTTGAGTTAGAGTGAGGGTAAGAATGTGAGTGAGGTTGAGTTAGAGTGAGGGTAAGAGTGTGAGAGTGAGAATGAAAGAGGGTGAGAGTATGTTAGAGTAAAAGAGTGTGAAGGTGAGTGAGTATGGTAGAGTGAAAGTGTGAGAGTGAGAGTGAAAGAGGGTGAGAGTGAAAATGAAAGAGGGTGAGAGTGAGTATGTTAGAGTGAGAGTGAAAATGAAAGAGGGTGTATGTTAGAGTGAGCATAAGAATGAAGTAGCAATGACGAAAGCAATGTCCAGATGTATACAGTGTAGGTGGGTGAAATGACGAATTAACTTGACCCACTTCTACATTAAAATCCCCTTTCTTCAGGACGATTTATTCAGCTGAAGAGAGGCTTTGGGACCTGGAGGGATTAGATAGACTCTTCCTCAATCCCCTCACTGCTAAGAATCCTTGAATAAAATCGTCTGGAGGTGGAGGGGGTCGGGGAAAGGTGTGCTTGATGACTTCTGTTTAGATCTCATATATATTTCGCAAAAAGGTGTGGAATTTGCAGGAATGGAATAAAAATGTTCTCTAGGGTGAAGGGGTTTGGAGAGAGAGAGAGAGAGAGAGAGAATAGTAAGGAGTGAATGGGGTAAGAATGATTTACTGTGTGTGTGTGTGTGTGTGTGTGTGTGTAAGAGAGAGAGAGAGAGAGAGAGAGAGAGAAAGAGAATAGTAAGGAGTGAATGGGGTAAGAATGATTTACTGTGTGTGTGTGTGTGTGTGTGTGTGTGTGTGTGTGAAAGAGAGAGAGAGAGAGCTTGCAAAATCAGTGTGATAAATATAGGGAAAATTGTGTGTGTGTGTGTGTGTGTGTGTGTGTGTGTGTGTGTGTGTGTGTGTGTGTGTGTGTGTGTGTTAGAGAGAGAGAGAGAGAGAGAGAGAGCCAGGGGTGTGTAAATATGAATGTGTGTGTGTGTGTGTGTGTGTGTGTGTGTGTGTTAGAGAGAGAGAGAGAGAGAGCCAGGGGTGTGTAAATATGAATGTGTGTGTGTGTGTGTGTGTGTGTGTGTGTGTGTGTGTGTGTGTGTGTTAGAGAGAGAGCCAGGGGTGTGTAAATATGAATGTGTGTGTGTGTGTGTGTGTGTGTGTGTGTGAAAATGAGTGTAAGAGTAAGCATGTGAATTAGAGAGAGAGAGAGAGAGAGGCCTGTAGCTACGAGAGGAGGCTGGGAGTGAAAGAGAGCAAGAACGAGAGGGAGAGCGGATGGAAAAAAAGAGGGAGGGAGGGAGAGAGACGGAGGGGAGGGGAGAGAGAGAGAGAGAGAGAAAGGGAGGGAGCGTGGGAAGGGGGAGGGAGGGAGGGGAGGAGTGGAAAGAGGTATAGAGGAAGGCGAGAGGAGGGGTGGGAGGAGGGGGAGAGAGGGGAAAAGAGAGAGAGAGAGTGGGAGAGATAGGGGGGATGAAGTGAGGGGAAAAGCGAGAGAGAGAGAGAGAGAGAGAGAGAGGCTTGCTTTGGGCCTACCCTCCCTTTTCCCCCTCGCCCTTCCCCTCCCTCCCTCCCCTACCTAACTCCAAAATCTATAATGTAGACGTCACCCCCCTCCCTCTCTCCCCTTCTCCCTCCCCTCCCCTCCCCCTCCCCTCCCCCTCCCCCAAGCGTAATGTATTCATTGTCGACTCTGTAATTATAATTTTTTCTCGTATTTTTAAAAGTGCGCTCGCGTATGATGGCGTTGCGAGTGCGGGCCGAGTGAAGTAATGAGGGATTTGGCGTGAGTGATGAGCAGCGCTACTCGGCAAAAAACGGACCAAATGTATGGGAAAAAATGTATAATGAAAGGTAAAAAGATGAAGGGACTTTGCGAAAAAAATGAAAATAATGAATAATGAGAGGCAATTAAATGGACGACGAAATGTATGAGAAAAATGTATAATGAAAGGTAAAAAAAAAATGAAGGGAATTTGCGAACGAAAATGACAATGAAAAAAAAAAAAAAAGAATAATGAAAGGCAAGAAAATGGACAAAATGTATGGGGAAAAAATGTATAATGAAAGGTAAAAAATGAAGGGAATTTGTAAAAGAAAATGAAAATAATGAGAAAAATGTATAATGAAGGACAAGAAAATGGACGAAATGTATGGTGAAAAGTGTATAACTGAAAGGTAAAACATGGACGAAGTTTGTGAAAAAGTGAACGAAATTTGCGAAAAAACGAAAATAATGAAAAAAAGTTTAATGAAGGACAATAAAATGGACGAAATGTATGGGAACAATTGTATAATGAAAGGAAAAAAATAGACGAAATTTGTGAAAAAATGGACGAAATTTGCGCAAAAAGATAAATTAATGAAAGAAAAAAGTATAATGAAGGGCAAGAAAATGGATGAAAATTATAATGAGGTGGATGTGCAGTTTGTTTTTGTGCATTGAGAGAAGACGTAGACACTGCCTTGTCATTCTTGCGACATGTATGGCGATTGGAAAGTATAACAAGAAAAAACATTAATGCATCATACAATTTCGTGGCGGCTTAGGTATGATGGGATATATGACAGGAGTTCAAAGGAAAGCCAACAGCAACAGCCCTATTAGTCCTTTCGAGGCTGTTTGGTATAGGGAAGGTTACAACGAACAAAACTATTTCTTCAGACAAGGATAGGAAAGCAGGATATGGTTGTTGAGAAGGGGTGACATTTCAGGATAAACTCACTCGTAGTAGTAGTAGTAATAGTAGTAGTAGTAGTAGTAACCTCCTGCAACTACTACTGGATAAACTCACTCGTAGTAGTAGTAGTAATAGTAGTAGTAACCTCCTGCAACTACTACTACGAGTTTATAAGGTACCAATAGTGCTAAAATGGTTCCTCAGCTCTCAGGCAGTTGTATGAGATTATTACACGCGCCTGAGAGAGAGAGAGAGAGAGAGAGAGAGAGAGAGAGAGAGCTAACCTCCTTATATCTTACTTCCTTTCTGCATTTAAAATAAGTCATAGGAGCCAAGGGGAGTGAATCAATCTCTCTCTCTCTCTCTCTCTCTCTTTCTCTAAATCCACAATAGAGAGAATCATCTATGGGCAGCGAAACATACCAAGCCTCTCTCAGCTTTGGAATATTAGCCAGCAGAGGAAAGTGAGAGGTGGGTGAGGTGAAATATTAGCCTAACTTTTGTATCAGCCTGTACCTACCAAATGTTGTGGCAAAAGTATCATAGTTTGGGAGGAAATAGTTTTGTGTGTGTGTGTGTGTGTGTGTGTGTGTGTGTGTGTGTGTGTGATTATATGGCTGTGTGCCGTTCGTGTGCGTGTTTGTGGAGGCCTACGTGTTTTTTCTTATATATGTCTGTGTTGTTTGTACCTGTGTGTGTGTGTGTGTGTGTGTGTGTGTGTGTGCTCTGATTTGGTGGGGAGGGGAGGGGGGGAGAATGAAAATAGAGACGAGGATGATGTGGAGTGGCAGGTAGGAATCGGGGGGGAAGGGGGGGAAAGAGGGGTGGGAGGGATGACAGTACGAGAGGTGGAGGTATTGAGAGAGAGAGAGAGAGAGAGAGAAGGATGTGAAATGGAGGGGAGGGATGGAAGTGAGAGGGGTAAGGGAGAAGGATGGGGAGGGAGTGTTAGGAAAGGATGGGTGAAATGAAAGTAAAAGTGAGAGTAAGGAAAGGAAGGAGGGATGGAGGAAAGGATAGAGGTGAAGGAGGGAGGGATGTGTATGGGGAGGAGGGGAAATGGACGGAGGGGGTGAGGGGTGTCAGTAAGAGGGGTGAGGGTAAGGGGTTGGGGTAATTTTTTTTATACTGGTACTAAAATGTTCATTAAAATATTGTACTTTAATTATAATGCATTTTTGTTGTAATAATGAGTTAGACGATGACAAGGATATCAGTTAAATGAAGAGGCTATAGTACTGTCACCTTAACTTGGCTCATATTTACGTCCTTTTGCTGCTTATTTCAATACAACCAACAGAGAGAGAGAGAGAGAGAGCGTTTACTTAGCTGCTATAGGTTAATCTAGAATTTTGGATTTTTTTTTAATTTCCTGTATTATCTTTATTAGTCTATTATCCATTCTTTTATTTTCCCCTCCAGGTGAGTAGGAGCCCTCGGCCAGGCGACTTATTCCGGATTTTTAAAGGTGAGTGACCACTGGCGCATCCTTGAGTAGCATTGAGTTATTATTATTATTATTATTGTTGTTGT
>NC_137052.1:2610060-2727560 GCF_032717465.1 Coenobita brevimanus | reverse complement strand
CCCTATCAATATTTCCCAGTCCCGGGTTCAAGGTTAGCCATTCGGTTCAAATTTTCGCGCCTTTTCTGCCCCCGCATTTTCGCTTATGTGAGTCTCTTTAGCACTTCTTCCCATGCTTATTAGAACGTAATATTTTAATGTTAAAGCTTATTAGGTTCATTATTTTCCGGTCCGAGTTGAACTTTCGCCGTTCGGTTCAAATTTTCGCTCCTTTTCTGCATTCGAGCCTTTTTCTGCATCCGCATTTTCGCTAACGTATGAGTTTTTAGCATTTCTTCATTCAAGATGGAGAGGTGGCATTCTTAGGCTAAATGAGAGCGAAAAGAGTATTAGGAGTGATGGTAATACAGTAGATGGCAGTTTTAGGCCAAGATAGAATTAAAAGATTAAAAGAAATGACTATTAGACCACGTTAGGATGAAAGAGTAAAGAGCAATAGATGGCAATTTTAGGCAAAGTTAAAGTATAGGAAGTATGGCAGTGGATGGCAAGTTTAGGTGAAGTTTGAGTTAAAAAAAAAAAAAAAAAAAGCCATCAAAGACCCGGAGACTATGCCTGAAGAGTATTGACAGTACTATCATGATTTTTAGTTTTGCGATTGTTAGGGCATGCATTAACAGCCTCTCTCTCTCTCTCTCTCTCATCATTAGGTGTATTTCGGATATCCAAGGTCAGCAGTGCAAAGCTTTTTTTGTCGTTAGTTTTATAATTACGTCATTTTGGAAAAACAGACGGTAAATCCAAAGGTAGCTTTGAAATTTGAAGTTGTGAGTTCGTATTTTTGAAGTGAAGAAACAATTTTTGGCTTATCTCGCATCGTTCAGTAGATTAGTTCCGGATTATTTTACTGCTACTACTGGTACAATAATAATAATAATAATAAATAAGATTATTATTATTAGCATGGAAGATTAGACTCGAGAAATCCAACGGTCTCTATAGCTTGTTTGAATTTTGGCTATAGTTTTAAATGTGAAGTAGAGACGCGTTTTTTTTTTTTTTTTTTTTTTAACGCTTGATATACATGCAGAGATCAGTAACAGCGCAGGATTTTTTTTTTTAAATTGTCTTCCTGTTTAGTTTAATTTTTAAGTTACCCATCTCTAAATTTCATATAAAGAAATTAACGATTTTTTTAAATATATATTTTACATGCAGCCTTCATTATGTTAGCACTTTTTTTTTTTTTTTCCTTGTAGCCTCGAGAGATCCAGTGATGTATAGGTAATGTGCATTTTTTAAAAGGAACAATGTCAAGTTAATAAAATAAGCAGGGATTTTTTTTTTTTAAATTAAGCTTGATATTAATGTAGTGTTCGGTAGTTTATGCCAAAATTTCTTTGAACTCCAACGGTCTCTGTAGCCAGTGTAAATTTTGAAGTCATTTTGAAGTAATGAAAAGCAAGGAATTTTTCATTTAATTAAGCTTGATGTAAATGCAGCGTTCAGTAGCTTGGCGCAGGATTCTTTTGTGGGGATGGAGGGCGAGTGAGGCAGACAGGCAGGTTGGCTGGAGGGAGGTAGGCAACCAAACCTCTCTCTGCCTCTCCCACGCTCTCCCACTACCAAGAGAGAGTGAGAGAGAGAGAGAGAGGAGCGCAGTGGGGTGTTCATGCAACCCCGGGTGACAGTTGACTGGTGCATGGTAGCCCCGACGGCCCTCCATCTTGCCCCCCACCCCCCTCTCGGTTCTCCCTAGTTGCAACCTCACACCATATGGCTACTCGGCTCCCTTAACCTCCCACACCAGCCTAAAAACAATGATAAACCCGGAATTTTGAATAAACTCCGGTATTCTAGGCCCAAAACGCGCAGACGTAACTCAAACGTATTAGGCCGGGCCGGAACTTGAAGGGAAAAAACGTTAAGAGGCGGCAACAAGAGATCAAAGTATAGAATGAAACCGAAATGAAAACAAACCGTGCGAAGCTAGGAACATTGAGACCTAATCAGCGCATGCCTCTCACCCTCTCTCTCTCTTCCTTCTTTGTGCCCCGTTTCTATTTTTATCCACCTCGTCTTTTTACCTTCTAGCATTTTTCTCAGCCGTAGGAGAGAGTGAGAGAGGTCAATGCAACTTTTATGATAGGAAAAGGAAGATATGTGACAGAACAGAGGTGTTATGGCGCCACCTTCGTACTTGCTCGGCCCAGAGGAAACTTACACAACTGACCGTGTATTTTTTCGCCACTTCGGACGCCATCACAAGGCCGTTGTATATGCGCGCCGCTTAATACAACGTTCACCTCCGCGTTTCATACACCAAATACCGTTTCAGAATTTAGAGGACCGTTTAGCGAAGGTGTATTTTGTTTATTGTAATGGAAGATGCCGTATGTTATTATGTTTATTTTGAAAGGGTGAGTCGGGATGATTCAAAGCGGATCAGGCAAGTACCAAGACACTCAGACATTTAATTGGTTCTCAATGGCGGGAACCACGTGAGCAAAAGCTACGTCTCTCTTCTCTCTCTCTCTCTCTCCACGCTAGAGTGTGTTGTGGTGTGGCTTACGTAACACATGACGGCTCTCACGACCCTGTGTGTGTGTGTGTGTGTGTGTGTGTGTGTGTCGGGTACGTTTCACCCAAAACCCTTTAACTTTGTCATGGCAGGAACAACTCAAGCATTCTCTTCCTGCAAATGATAGACGATTTTAACATTAACTTTTATATGACGAACATCGTATTCTAGTTATAATGTGTTGATATGTCTCAGTGGCAGAAGACATTGCTACAGGTCTGCATCCTTTCCACAGCACTTCTTCGTGACTAGCGCCGTATTCTAGTGTTACTCTTGTTACAGACAGCATTCAAGATAGAGGGAGGGCAAGGGTACGGCAGGTTAAAGTGAAGATAGTATAGTTTGAAAAAAAAAAAAGTGAAAGCAAGAATAAAAATTATGTGGTAGCAACTCTTCCTTAGCGATTTATTTCCCCATTTCACCTCAGTATTTCCATGTATGCTAGTAATCGTAAATATTCTACATTGGATCAGTACTACCCATATAAACACTCGGCTGGTTAATGGCCTTTTGCTTGGTATCTATGCAGCGTGTGATGATATGAAAGGATTTACACGAAGGACAGTAAGGTATGAGCAAAATAAATCGTTTTGGAAGAGGTGTTACGGGGTAATGGCCTTTTGCAGGGTATCTATGCAGCGTGTGATGATATGAAAGGATTGTATAACGAAGGACAGTAAGGTATAAGCAAACTAAATCGCTTTGGAAGAGGTGTTACGGGTTAATGGCCTTTTGCAGGGTATCTATGCAGCGTGTGTTGATATGAAAGAATTGTATAACGAAGGACAGTAAGATATAAGCAAAATAAATCGCTTTGGAAGAGGTGTTACGGGTTAATGGCCTTTTGCAGGGTATCTATGTAGCGTGTGTTGATATGAAAGGATTTACACGAAGGACAGTAAGGTATAAGCAAAATAAATCGCTTTGGAAGAGGTGTTACGGGTTAATGGCCTTTTGCAGGGTATCTATGCAGCATGTGATATGAAAGGATTTACACGAAGGACAGGAAGGATAAGCAAAATAAATCGCTTAGGAAAGTGTTATGGAGCTTTCTTAACCGACGAGAATACGGACTTAGGTGTTGTGGAAAATAAATGAAGTTTTACCAAGTCTGTGATAAGTATTCAGGTTTCCTAAAACCTTTTCCTTAGCTATTTATTTTGCTTATAACTAATGCCATGTATATATCCCGTGTAGCATCAATGGAAACGCGATTATAAGATACGAGTTTATAGAAGTGCGAGGCAGTATGGAGATTCAGGAAGCAAAATAAATTGCAAAGGAAGAGGTACTAGGAGAGAGATCAAGAAAATGCTGCCAATTGTGTGTGTGTGTGTGTTGCTAGGAAATGTATCGAGAATACTGCCATTGTGTGTGTGTGTGTGTGTGTGTGTGTGTGTGTGTGTGTGTGTTTGTGTGTGTGTGTGTGTGTGGTGCTAGGAAATATTATCAAGAGAATACTGTCATTTGTGTGTATGGTGTGTGTGTGTGTGTGTGTGTTACGGTTGGGTGCGTCTACCATATGATGCGGTTGATTCGGTCCAACATGGAATTCGGCTTATGAATACCACAGCGTAAGATTAACCCCCGTATTATTATTATTATTATTATTATTATTATTATTTATTATTATTATTGACGAGTCACATTTAGTCAGCATAGGAGATATTTTGAACTAGAGGGATTAATATATACACTTTTATTTACTGATTATTGCTGTACTTCAGTCATTTTAACTTGGTGATATTCGTCCCGTTAAAGCATATTTCCCGTTGATCAGTGGCGGGATACAGTGCTACGGCTCTGCATCCTTCCCCCTAGCACTTCTTCGTGACTAGCACCGTATCCTAGTGTTAATCTCGTGTTATAACTGAGCGTTCTAGATGGAGAGATGGCAAATTTAAGTCAGGTTGGTCTGCTGCCGTAGTGGGTTGATGTGAGCTTTTGAAAAACAGAGGGAGGATGGTGAAGTGAGTTTGTACAGAAAGGAAAAAGAAATGGAATAATAATAATAATAGTAGTAGTAGTAGTTGTAATAATACCGTTGATAATAATCCCGGTAATAATAATAATAATAATATAATAATGACAGGAGAAAAAAAAATTTTAACGGGATGAGGCCCCGTAGCACCCCATCCTCAGCGATTTATTAATTTTATTACATCTCATATAGTTCTCACATCGACATGGTTTGTATCAGTAACAGGAGAAACAGGTGTAATATGCACAATAAATCGCAATTGAAAGGTATTGGGGAATCCTCAAAACCACCAAGAAAACGACCTTAGCAATCCAAGAGGAAAATGAGGTATAATGTCCAAAATAAGTCGTTGAAAAAATGGTGTTAAGAAATTGGAGTCACTGGATATGCGAACCCCGAACTGAACGCAGGGTCAAGTTGGTGTGAACGAAAAACTACGTAAGAGAGGATGGCAGGAAGTGTGGACGAATAAATATGAGACGATAGAGGAAAATGAAGTTTAATATCCAAAATAACTCGCAAAAGAAGAGGCGTTAGGAGATCAGAGCTACTCGGAATGCGACCCCTGAACTGAGCACAGGTTTGAGTTGGTGAGCGAAAAACTGCAGAAGGGAGGATGGCAGGAAGTGAGCGTGACCGAATAAATAAGAGACGAAGTTGTCGCGGCAGGAAGCGTCATGGCGGGCTTTACGAGTTTCCCTATACGCTCGGCTTGGGATAGTTCGCCACTTGAGGACAATTCGCCACTCATCCCTGACACGAATTTTACGCGCCAACCTACATGATGAATCCCAGTACGTTCGAGTTACGAGTATTTTTATTATTATTATTATTATTATTATTATTTAGTTGTGAAAAACCAGAATGGATTTGTACGGGATAGTTCCCTACTTGGACAATTCACCACTCATCCCTGACACTATATGTGCTATCCCAGGAGTTCGCATAACGAAAGTTGAAACGTTCGTGTTGAAATTGTTCCACCTGATCTTAAACCCATTCGAATCTCGCCAACACGGGATAGTTCGCCACTTGAGGACACTTCGTCACGGTATAGTTTGGCACTTGACACTTCGTTTCTCATCCCTGACAATTATACTTGCTCACCTATATCTCTCCTAGCACGTTTGAATTCAGCTAATTTTTACCTGCAACTTAAATTGAACGAATGCACTTGTGGTTAAAATAATAGTTGATAATATAGGTACAGTAGCATGTAAGGCTTCGTTGCACCTCTTCTTCAGCGATTTATTTTGCTTATTTCTCCTTAGCATTGTCTTGGAAGATGCTTTTATTGTTTTATTATCGACAGTTTGCATCAGTAATATACAAGAGGATATGGGGGTCTTGAATTTGGCTTTTTTTTTTGGGGGGGGGGGAAGGAACGGTTTGCGGGCTCCTGGCCTTTTCCTTCTTCCTTGAATTTAAACAAAAAAAAAGTTGCTAAGGAAGAGGTGTTAAGTCATCTTTAAGGCCACTGAGAACACGACCCTTAAATATGAGAGGAAATTGAGGTGTAACGTAAAATAAATCGCCAAGGAAGAGGTGTTACGTAATCTCGAAAGCCGCTTAAAATACGAAGTGAAGTGCGGTGGCGAAGTATCATGTACCGGAAACTCCCGCGCTCAGAATCCCCCGCCCACATTCCTACCCAAACATACAGGAAACACGCGATGCATTGGGAAATATTGTAATGAACGTTTTTAGTGCTGATGATGCGATATTAGATAGATTATGAGATTATTAGAAGTTTTTAATACGGGGAAATAGAGGGATTAGTGTAGCTCACTCATGCTTGGTACTACTCTTGAACCCGTATTCTCGTCGGAAAAAGAAGCTCCCTAATCCCTCTTCCTTAGCGATTTATTTTTGAATTTGGCTGGTTAATACCCTTCTGTACGTTATTAGTGCAGAGTATGGCGATATTGGATTTACGTAACACGGCGGAGGACGGTAGGGTGTCACGGGAAAAATAAATCACTTGGGAAAAGGTGTTAGGGAGCTTCTTTTTAACCCTTGCATTGTGGGGATTTAGTTTTGTATTCAGGCTGACACAAGACGATTTCATTCAATTGGAAGTGAGTCATAGGAGCCTGGGTGTTCAGATGCCCCTTAGATCCATATTCTCGTCGATTGAGGAAGCTCCCTTACACCTTTTCCTAAGCGATTTATTTTACTTATTACACCTTTGTGGCATAACGTACGAAAGGATACTAACCAGCCATATCCAAAAATTAATCGCTAAGGAAGAGGTGTTAGGGGACCTCTTTACCCGACTTTTGATAGTCCGTTCCCTATGTCACCAACTCAACACTTCGGGGCTAACACACACACACACACACACACACACACACACACACACACACACACACACACACAAACTTCATACAAATACTTCATTCACTGTATGCAGTATTATATTTAAGTTAAAGTACCAAGCCATTCGTAGTAGTAATAGTAGTAGAAGTAGTAGTAGTAGTAGTAGTAGAAGCAGTAGTAGTAGTAGTAGAAGTAGTAGTAGTAGTAAATTAGGAAAATAGTGCATCTCTAAACTGGACTATATTTTCTGTTGACATTCGCGCGCTATCAGTGTTTGTGATGCAGGGGAGGGGATGGAAGGAAGTGCAAATAATCAGAATCCTGTTGAAGATTAGCAGAGATAAGCGGGGAACAAGCCCATAATCTCTCTCTCTCTCTCTCTCTCTCTCTCTCTCGTGACGGGTTCGCATGAATATGATTTGTGTAATAAGCTTTCCGTATTTCGATAGTGTATGACGGATGTATTTTGGAGTTAGCAGTTTATACGCCATTACCGTTAACCGATTTGTCTAGTATCTCTCTCTCTCTCTCTCGTGACGACTTTGCATGAGTGTAAGTTGTGTAATAAGCTTTCCGTATTTCGATAGTGTATAACGGACGTATTTTGAGTTAGCAATTTATAAATGATGGCTAGTATCTCTCTCTCTCTCTCTCTCTCTCTCCCTGGTGACGAATTTGCACGCATATAACTACCATAATAAGCTTTCTGTATTTCGATAATGTTTAACGGATGTATTTCTCAGTTACCCATCATAATATACGCCTTTACCGTTATACAATATGTCCACAATCATGATCTGGCGTTATGAATTGCATTGTAGTTTGGCGTATTGATAGATTGCGTATACAGTATAGTATTTCGTGATATGATATACACGCATTATACCGTATACCATTGTAGGGGATATATTTCCCGGTGACTGATTAGAATATATTTAATTTGTATATCGATAGTTTACATATTTAGGGGCTACGTATTTTGATTGCGTATATCGTATTTCGCAATCAGGTGTCACGGTGCACTCAGATACCGTTATCGGCGACATATTACCTGATAAGAGCTTTGTATGCTTATAATTTGCGTCTCTACTGCTCGAAGCTTTCCGTATTGCGACATTTTGTAACGTATTTCGTAATCAGCAAAACCCTTATAGGTGATGCATATTCTGATGTGATTTTGCATGTATATATTTTCCATCTCTTTTATAAACTCTAAGCATTTCGTATTGTGACAACGTATTTCGTAACGTATCTAGTATTTCGAAATCAGTAAACTCCATTATAGTTTTTTTTTATATTGCTGATTTGCATACCTATAAGTTTGTCTATAATATACCCAAAGCTCTCCGTATTGCGAAATTTTATAGTATTTCTTAACGTATTTTTTAACGTATTTAGAATTCCGAAATGAGCAAAAACCATTATAGTAGATGTTTTTTGCCGAGAGACTTGCATACATAACATTGCGTGTTGTGCGATGTTATAGCGTATTTTTTTATAACGAATTTATTATTTTGAAATCAGTAATAGCCATTATAGGTGATGTTTTTTCTGATAGATTTGCATATGTTTAATCTGCTTATTGTGAGAGTTTTGTAACTTATTTCGTAACGTATTTTATAACGCATTTAGTATTTCGAAATCAGTAAAAACATTATAGGTGTTTTTTTTATTTTCATACGTATAATCTGCGTATTTTTTAGTTTTTGTATTTCGTAATGTATTTTATAACGTATTTATTTCGAAATCAACAAAAACCATTATAGTTGTTTTTCTGATAGATTTGCTTACATATAATTTTGCTGTCTAATAAGCTCAGCTTTCCGTATTGCGTATTTCGTAACGTATTTTATAACGTATTTAGTATTTCGAAATCAGCAAAAAAACATTAAAGTGGTTGTTTGTATTTCGAAATCAGCAAAACCCATTAAAGTAGTTGTTTGTTTGTGTGTTTGTTGTTTTTTTCTGCTGATTTGCATACATATAATCTGCACACCGGACAGATGCCTCGCTGTCTCGCCATCCATCAATCCTGTTTGCTGTTTGTTGTCGCCTCTCTCCTGTCTATCAGTGCCCCGTATCTTATCGTATGCCAGGGTACGAGGGTCGGCGTGGGCTTAGGAGGCTCCGTAACACCTTTTACTTTTGCGATATAGTCTTACGCCAGATTCTTCCCTTTTCGTGGTAATCTGCGTTTCTCTCTCTCTCTCTCTCTCTCTCTCTCTCTCTCTCTCTCTCTCTCTCTCTCTCTCACACACACACACACACACACACACACACACACACACACACACACACGACTCATAATATCCGAGCTTGTTTATGTGAAGGATATATAGTGAGTGAGAATAAGATAATACTGTGGCCCTACATCCTTCCCACGGCACTTCTTCGTGACTAGCACCTTATTTCCCGTAGCTCAGTGACAGGATAGGACGATACTTTGCTCTGCATCCTTCTCACAGCACTTCTTCGTGACTAGCATCATATTCCTGTGTTAATATGTTGGTATAGCTCAGTGGCAGAAAAAACACAATGCTACGGCTCTGCATCCTCTCCATAGCACTTCTTCCTGACTAGCATCTCATTTAGGCGTTAAATATTGTTATAAATCAGGATTCAGGTGGAGGGGTGGCAACTTTAAGCCAGTGTAAAGTGAACAGAGTATAGTGTGCAATTAATGTGCTTATATTTTAGTGTGGTCAATTAGTGTGCTCATATTTTAGGGTGTAGTGTGTTCAATTAGTGTGCTCATATTTTGGTGTGTTCAGTTAGTGTGCTCATATTTTAGAGTATAGTGTGTTCAGTTAGTGTGCTCAAATGTTAGGGTATAGTGTGTTCAGTTAGTGTGCTCATATTTTAGGGCATATTGTGTTCAGTTAGTATGCTCATATTTTAGGGTATGGTGTGTTAGTGTAGGTGGTGGCGACCATCATCCACTCACTTCATGTATTGCTGCCTACTTCTTCCTTAGCCTTTATCATTCATTTTCTGTGCCTGCCCTCCTTTCTTCCTATTTCTCCCATCTTTCCTGTCACTTCTTATTGTTTTTCTTTCCTTTACAGGTGGCTTTACATTGATTGACAAGCCAAATGGTTTCCTGTAAGCCAAGAAACCATTTACTACGCTGGGTGGTAACCATATAACCAAACCATACGTGCTTCCTACGTGTCAGCAAGTGGGTTGGTGGAGGGTTAGTGCCCCTCCCCGTAAAACAAATAACTCAAAGTCAAATGGCCACCTCTTACGGGATTATGGCGTCTGGCAATAGATAGAATGTTCAGTTAGTGTGCTCATATTTTAGGGTATAGATGTCTGATAATTTATATGTTCAACTACACCTTTTTCACTCAAACTTGGCCCAAAATTGGCACCTAGCATGGACTAAAATTTACACTTGTGGAGCTTGAGTACTGGGTTCTTGTGATAGATTTACACTTGGATATGATGCTAGTCACGAGGAAGTGCTATGGAAGAGATGTAGAGCCGTAGTATTGCCTTATTCCGCCACTGAATGTCGTGAAATAAACCGCTAGGACGAAAATCTGGACCAAATTAAGATAAAAGAACTCTAATGTGCTTCTGTTAGCCAAACGATTTAATGGGCTGTAGGTATTTGGGAAATTGTATGTGTAACTATGAGGGAGGGGGAGGGCAGTCAAATGGTGGGTGACAGCGACTTGGAGGTGTTTTGTCTGCGGCCACCCTTTGCGGTATTAGGGCGTCGGACTATAGATAGATAGATAGATAGAGGACTATTATTTATTCTCACTTAGGAAACGTGATGAGCCCCGCTCCTAGTGTGGTATTATCCAGTCACACGCAATGCACACTTGAACGCATATTTCTTGGGTATGTTTTACAATTTCGTTTGCATATGCTGGTACATTCCCCTCTTAGTAAGCTTATTTTTTTGTGTACCATCATCACTTATGTCCACTGTAATAATGTGTAACCTGAAAAACTATTGGAACTGGTTTTGTAGAGTCAAAAGTGAAAAAAAAAAAAAATATATCCCTTAGGCTTTCTGTGTTACCTGGCGACAGAGGATGTAAGGTATATGTGCTTAATATTATTTCACTTCCGACTCGAAGGAAACACGCCCGACCCTTTTTCTTATCACAATGGGCGTAATTGATGATGGTACCCGATAAGAACGTTAGATAGGAGGAAGGTTTAGCAGCATTTGGAACCAAAAACTGTAAAATATACCCAGGAACTTTGCATGGAAGTACTCATGGCCTGTGATTGGATTGTGATACATGGCTGGGCGGGGTCTGTCTTGCGTCCGACCACAAAATAAATACTATTGTGCGTATATTAGGCTACTGATATATGTGCCGTAATATATCAGTGTTATTTTAATATTCATAATTGTATAAGCTGATGGTATAAACTTAAATTCTCTCTCTCTCTATTTTTTGTTGCTTTCTCATGCTACCTCCAGACGATTTTATGCAGCTATGGGAGGCCTTGACAGTATTCGCGTGCGTTAAGGAAGCTCACTAACACCTCTGTTATAGCGATTTTTTAAGGAAATAGCTTGTTTATATCCATTTGTACTTTATGCAGAATATGGCGATGTTTAATGGATTTTAGTGTCACAGAATAAGAGCATAAGATTTGATTAGCAGAATAAATCTCTTTAAAAAGGGGTTAAGGAACTTCCTCAACCGACAAGAATACGGGGCCCATATGTAGTGAAGAAACTATTAATGACCGGTGTATTTAACCCCACCAGTGCGAGGTGATCGACTGGGACATAATTTATTTTCTGCAGTGTTATAAACTTAGAGCTGTTCCTAATAAAACATATAAACTAGAAAGCGCACAGAGAGCGCATACCTCCGCCAGTGCCATTGCCTTTTAAAAGGATCCGGATCCGTGGATATAGGATCAGGATCCGCCTCCAAATCAGTTCTTTCTTGGTCCATAGCGCACCTTTCCAAAAAAAATTCATTGAGAACTTTGGGAGGTATTGTACGGGATACCCTTGATTCGGATCATATTATTATTTATTTCATATTTACTTGTGTTAATTTATTTCCCCCGGTAACTATATGGCAAGGCATGTAGGTCAGAAGTGAAATAGTATTGTCTGGTAACGACAGGTTGTGTACTGGTCTGCAGCAGGGTTAGTCTTCCAGGCAAGGCATCTCAGGGTTTGGAATTGGTTCGTGTGACGTCACGCAGGCGACCTATGTTTTCGAATGCCAGTTGCTAAGTAGTGTCGTATAATTTATAAAGGCTCTAACATGCTTACGTGCTTCGGCCTGGGTCACCTGTTGGTGGTTCTCCACGTTGCTCGATCTCTGGCAGCCTCCCTGTTCAGTCCCTAATCCCTGAGGTCACACTCTATGACTTCGTCCCAGGTCTTTTTCGGTCTTCCTCTCGCAAATTTCTCCTCCGACGTTCATAGTTCTCACCTTCCGCACCCAATCGTTATCCTTCATCCTCTCCACATGTCTAAACCATCTCAGTCTACGCCATCTCATTACAACACCAATACATTCCAGTCCCATCCTTCCTCTCAACCCTTCAGTTTATCGTGAATAGCTAAGGAAATATTATCTCTTTTTAACCTAGAACGGTGATAGATGAAAAAATAATACCTGACCAAGCATGGAACTGTTTTTTTTTTTTTTTCCCCGGTAATTGGTCTTTGAGTAAAACTGTCCGCCAGTACCAGGAATTAAAAAAAAATGTCCATACAGAAAAGGTTAATATCATCATCGTCACATCCACCACCAGCACCATCATCATCATCATCATCATCATCATCATCATCATCATCATCATCACCACCACCATCATCATCATCATCATCATCATCATCATCATCATCATCATCATCACCACCACTACCATCATCATCATCATCATCATCATCACCCTATCCCCCATTCGCACTGCCAGTATCCGCGATCATAGAAATAGTTATAATTATCAAATCGCTAATAGAATAGCCGAATGTGGCGTGGTTGTGGATGCACGGTCGCCAAATGGGTAATATTCACCTTCACTATTATTATTATTATTATTATTATTATGAAAGGGTGTGATGTGGAGGAGTGGGAGGTGTAAAGTGTGTCAGATCGGGCATGAATGGGCGAGGAAGATGCAAGGAAGGAGTTGCTTTGTTGATGAATGAGGTGTGGCAGTGTGGATTGAGAGACTACAAATGTGTCAGCTCGAGATGTATGGATGTCAAGTTGAAGTTTGAGAAGGTTAAAGTGGCAGTGATTGTAGCGTATGCCCGTGCGATGACAGGAGTGAGACAGAGAAAGGTTTTGGGATGAGCTGGATGAAGTAGCAGGAGATATGGCCAGGAGTTATGAAGTGTTTGTAATGGGTGATTATGAATGGGAGAGTAGGCACTGGTGAATGATATAATGGGTAATAATGGGGTACCAGGAGAGAATGATAATGGGAAGCGACTGAAGGACATGTGTCAGGAAAGGAGGTTGTGCATTTCTCATTCTTACTTCAGACATAAAGATGCACATAAATATACATGGGTACATAAGGAATGGAGATCATGTATAAAGGAGCCTGATTGATTACGTACTCGTAGAGAAATCGATGCTGGGAAGTGTTGCTGATACGAGGGCCGTGAGAGGACGATGTGGAGGTTTGTCAGATCATATGATTGTGGTAGGCAAACTCAAGCTGAGAGGAGTGAGGTGGACCATGAGAGAGAGGAGCAGTCAAGGAGAGAGACTGAATGCCGAGAAGATGAGGATTAAAGAAATGGCAAATGAATACAAGGCCAAAGTAGGGGAGGAGTTAGAATCAGTGAAGTGGAATGAAATGAATCTGGACAACTTATGGAATGCATATAGGGATTGCTTAGGAATGCGAAAGCGGTATGTGGTGTGGCAAGAGTAACAACAAAGGAGAAAGGTACGGCATGGTGGGATGAAGAGGTTAAGAGAGCAGTGAAAGAAAAGAGGAAGAAATGGCTAGAGTGATTACAGGACAGGGGTTCAATTGAAATAAGAACTGAATATAGTGAGAGCAAGAAGCACGTAAAGAGACTAGTGAAGAGGAAAAATAAGAAGATAAATGATAATCTAGGAAGAAAAGTGAATGCAAATTATTCCGAAAATAGGAAGTTATTCTGGAAAGAGGTGCGGAAATATAGAAGTGCTAGTGGAAAGAAACTTGGTGTAAGGGATGTAAGTGGTAGATTATTAATCCATGGGGATGAAGTAAGGACCAGATGGAAAGAATATTTTGAAAGTCTAATGAATGGGAATGGAGAGATCAGAACGGCTGAATTCATGATTGTTTTGGGGGTGTACAGAGAGGGAATGCAGTGCCAGGAGACGTGACTCTCGCACAGGTGAAGAACGCTGTGAAACGGCTGAAAAATGGGAAAGCAGCTGGTGTTAAGTGTAGTGGAGAGAGCGGAATGAAGTGCTTGTTGGAGATATGTAAGAAGGCATGGATGAGTGAAATTGTGCCAGCAGAGAGGAAAAAGGCAGTGATTGTACCCCTGTACAAAAATAAAGGTGAGCGAAGTGAGTGCAAGAATTATCGTGGCATAAGTTTATTGAGTGTGGTAGGGAAGGTATATGGAAGAATTGCTATACAGAAAGTAAGAGAGGTAACATAAGTCCTAGTGAGTGACGAACAGGGTGGCTTTAGAGTGGCAGAGGATGTGTGGATCAAATATTTACAGTAAGACAGATAGTGGAGAAGGCATGGGAGAAGGACTAGAAGGTGTTTATGGCATTTATGGATCTGGAAAAAGCATACGACGAAGTAGACAGAGAAGGATTGTGAAAAGTTTTGCACATGTGTGGTGTTGATGGTTAGCTGCTAGGTGCCGTCAAGAGTTTTTATGATGGTAGTGAGGCATGTGTAAGGGTTAATGGGCATCTGAGTGAATGGTTCACGATCGGTGTGGGTGTGCGACAAGGTTGTGTGATGTCCCCATGGTTGTTCAGTATATATATATATATATATATATATATATATATATATATATATATATATATATATATATATATATATATATATATGGATGAGGAGATGAGAGAAGTAAAAACACGAGTAATGGAGAGAAGGATGGCGTTAGTAATGAATGGTGATGAATGGAATATTTCAAATTTGATGTATGCTGATGATACAATACTCCTTACAGATACCGGACAAGAGCTTGTTAGTTTAGTGCAAAATTTTGCTGATGTCTGTGAGCGTCTTGCCTTGAGCTCCCTTACACCTCTTCCTTAGAGATTTATTTTCAGATATGGCTGGTATTCATTATTCACTCACACTACCATTATTATTTTATTCTCGCTACCACCAGGGCCCGTATTCTCTTCAGGTAAGGAAGCTCCCTAGCACCTCTTCCGTACCGATTTATTTTTGGATAGGTATGGTTAATATCCTTTTGAACGTTATTTATGCAGAGTATAGCGATGTTTGAAGATTTCATTTTTTTATATATATTTTATACAAGGAAGAAGGAACCAAAGGCCAGGAGCCCGCAAACCGTTCCTTCTTGGGGGAAAAAAAAAAAAAAAAAAAGAGAGAGAGAGCCATCTTTTACACGGAGCTATAACACTGGCACTTATGATGCTAGTCACGAAGCAGTGGCATGGGAAAGATGCAGAGCCGTATCATTGTCTTTTTCCGCCACTGAGCTTCGTGAAATAAACTGTAAAAGGACGAAAATACGGGCCAAATTAAGGTGAAAGAACTATACCGTAACACTTTCTCCATAGCGAATTATTTTTTGTAGTGTGTGTGTATGTGTTTGTGTGTGTGTTTATATCTTCTAATAATGACATGGGTTGCATAAGTAGCACACGAGAATATGTTACGGTAAGAGATATAGAAATGCTAGTCACGAAGAAGTGTGAGGTGGTTGTGAGGTGAGGCGTGTGAGAAAGGGATGGGTGGGTGAGCTGGTAATGTGACACCACACACACACACACACACACACACACACACACACACACACACACACATTAAAAGTAAACAAGGCCGATATTCTCGTCAGTTATGGAAGCTCCCAAACACCTTTTCCTGAGCGATTTATTTTACGTATTGCACCTTATTGTCCTCTTTGTTAACATAAATTCTTCCAGCTTCTCCATATTCTGCATAAATAACGTACCAAAGGCTATTATACCAGCCATATCCAAAAAAGTAAATCGCTAAGGAAGATGTGTTTGGGAGCGTTCTTACCAGACGAAAATACGGACTTTCTTGGAATTTTTCTTCTTGGTATTTTTGGTATTTTTTTCCTGGATTTTTTCATGGTATTCCTTTTTTCTTGATATTTTTTTCTTGGTATTCTTTTTTCTTGGAGTTTTTTCTTGGTGTTCTATTCTTTTTCTTGGTATTTTTTCGTCGTATTTTTTTCTTGGTATTCTATTATTTTTTCTTGGTATTTTTTTCTTAGTATTTTTTTTTTGTCTTGGTATTTTTTATTATTCTTTGTCTTGTTATATTTCCCTTGGTATTTTTCTTCGTTTTTTTTCTATTTTTTCTTGGCATTCTTTTTTCTTTGTATTATTTTCTTCGTATTTTTGTCTTGTATTCATTTTTTCTTGATATTCTGTTTTCCTCGGTATTCTATTTTTCTTGTTTTTTTTTTCCTTTTTCTTTTTTATCTAGTGTGCACTGGCTCTAACTGGTGTCATACTAGTGTGAAATTAGCCAAGCCTGTCATGGAACCAGCAGTGTGGAAAATGAACAGTATGACTCACTACCTACTGTTAACCCCTTGGTCCCGGCGTGTGTAATGATAATAACAATGATAATGATGATAATAATAATAATAATAATAATAACAAGGTTGGTGATGGTGATGATGATGATGATGATAATGATACTACCACTACTACTTCTGCTACTTCTACTACTACTACTACTACTATTACTACTACTACTACTACTGCTGCTGCTACTACTACTACTGCTACTACTATTACTACTACTACTACTAATACAGCAAGGTTAGGCACGTTGGAACAACAGGTAGTGCAAAATATTTATAACATTTACCGGAAATTTGGTGTCTCCAATCGATTTTTTTTTTTTTTTTAGGATAGACTTTTGGTGGCAGTTGAGGAAGCCCCCTAACACCTCTTCCTCAGTGATTTATTTTGCTTATTACACCTTACTGTCGTGGTCTGTGGTATATTAGTCATTCAGACGTCGCCCTACCGTGCATAAGTAACGTAAAAAAAAGGATAGTAACCAGCCATTTCCAAAAGTAAATCGCTAAGGGAGAGGTGTTAGGGAGCCTCCTTACCAGACGAGAATACGAACTCAAGACAGTAACGCTCGGCATCCTTTCCATAGCACTTCTTCGTGACTAGGACTGTGTTCTTTGCATTCAAGATGGAGAGAGAACGAAGAATAAAGAAGTGTAAACAAATATTCAAATTCATAACGTTAGCTCAAGAAAGTTTGTAAATATGAAACGTTGGGCCGTATTTACGTACTTCATATCCTTTTTTTTTTTTATATAGTTTATATTGTTGTTAATATTGCTCGTGAAAGGATCCGAAAAACAGAATTATTTCCGAAAAGATTAAACTGGCATTGGGATTTTTGTGTATGCTGGAAGTTGGTTTAAGATTATTTATAACTTACCCTCCTTGAGGTTTGAGTAGGACTGTCCGGGACTGGTGGGAGGGAGGGATACCGGGGGAGGGAGGAGGAGAGGTGGGGAGGGGGAAGAGGGGGAGAAAGAAATCAGGGAAGGCTGGGAGGTGAGGGGAGGGGAGGGGAGGTAAGGCGGTGAGGGGAGAGAATGGAACTAGGAGAGGGTGAGAGGGAGAGAAGGGAAGGAGGGCGGGAAATTAGAGGAGGGTGGAAGGGAGAGAAACTAGAGGAGATAGGGAGGAGAGGGGAGAGAAAGAAACTGGCGAGGGGATGAAAGGAGGGGATGAGGGAGGTTTGGAGGAAGTGGAGGGGAGGTAGGGAGTTCAGGAGAGTTGAAGAAGGGGCTGTAGGGAAGGGATGAGGGGAGAGAGAGGGACGGAAAATTGGGGAAGGTGAGGGGAGCTAGCGAGGGGAGAGGAGGTGAGGTGGACAGGGTGAGAGGGGAGCAGGGGAGAAGGAGAATCGAGGAGAGGTGGTCAGGGGGAAAGGTAGTGGAGGAAGGAGGGAGAGGGGAGGGGTAGGGGGAGTTGGGGTAGCGTCCTATACTACTTTCCACAGTGAGAGTGAAGGGGTGGGTTGGCCTTGTGTGGTTCTGGGACGGGCAGGCAGAACGCACCCACTTACTCCTGTCTCCACCTTGGACGCTATAGTAGTGGAGGGGGACGCCTTCACGTGGTGGCACCCATATAACCAGGCAGCTCCGCCGGCTGGTTATACAAACGTCCTTCAACTCCTTCCCAATCCCCCGGAAGGTGGATTGTGGAATACAGAAGGGTATCATACTACTACTACTACTACCACTACAACTACCACCACCACTACTACTATTGCTACTACTACTACTACCACTACTACTACCAGTACTACTACTACTACTACTACCACCACCACCACCGCCGCCGCCGCCTCTAGTTACACTATCAGCTGGTCTATAGTTCTTGGTAATTTGTCAGAATTTCGTCATTTTGCAACAAATTTCCCAAAGCTCAATGGCCAACTAAGACTGGTTAAACATCCTTTCCACAGCACTTCTTCGTGATTAGCACCATTCTGATGTGGCAGTCCCTTGTGGCACCGAATAATGGTGATGATGATAATAATAATAATAATAATAATAGTAATAGAAGTAAATGGAGAGGTGGCAGTCTTAAGTTAAAGTAGTATAATAATTGTCTTAGGCAGCAAGAATGAATCTCTCTCTCTCTCTCTCTCTCTCAGTGAAGGGTCCATGAACGGTTAGCCATGGAGCCGTAACACCTCTTCCTCACCGAGTCATCCTCCATACTATACCTCACTAGTCTCTGCATTATTGATATCGTTTTCTTTATCTAACATATATTTGAATATTTACGCTCAGTATTGGATGAATATTAGGTTAGATTGATCTGAATTAAGCAAGCTCCCTAACACCTCCTCAGCGATTTATTTTTGGATATGGGTTGTTAATTTCCTTCTGTATATTATGTACGCAGAGTATAGCGATGTTTGGAGGATTTGCGTAGCACAGAAGAGGACAGTAAAGTGTAATAGACCAAATTAATCACTTAGGAAAAGGTGTTAGAGGCTTCTACAACCGACGAGAATCTCATCATCTTAGTAATATACTCCTTTCACTTTAACTTGTACCTGATTTTCGTCCCTGTGCAGCATATTCCACGTAACTAAATAGCAGAAAACATTGCTACGACTCTACATCCTTTCCATAGCACTTCGTGACTAGGATTTTGTCTACTGTTAATCTCCTGTTACATTTCAGCATTCAAGATGGAGAGAGGATTTTGGGGGGGGGCAGGTTAGTAAAAACAGTATAGAGTAGGTGCAACCGTGAGAGGGTGAACGCGCCACAAGTAGGAAAAAGAAACGAGGAAAAACCGATTAAAAAAAAAAAAATGCCAACCCGACCAGTTTTAATATCGTTTCATGAATATCATAGATGTGAATATTTATGAGCGTATTAACTTGATATATGCTGAAGTAGACTGTAATTAAGAGGTGCTGGAAAATCTATACTCTGTTTACTCTAACGTGGCTTAAAATTGCCGTCTTTCCACCGTGAATGCCTAGTTGAAACAGAATCTATAGTGTTTTTACTCTTACTTGGCTTAAAATTGCCGTCTCCCTATCTTGAAAGCCTAGTTTTAACGAAATATATTCTCTTGTTACCCAAACTTGACTTAAAATTGCCGTCTCCATCTTGAAGCCTGGTTGTAACAGTAGATTAACGAAAATGTAATGGATTGAGTTGTTGCTGTCTTAATGAGCCACGATCAGCAAAAAGACGAAAATCTGGGCCAAGTTAAGGTGAAAAGAGGATAGTGTATTATCGGCAGCTTCGTAGCAGTTATGCCCTAGCTATTTATTATGCGTAGGACACTTCATTGGTGTTTCATGAGTTAATTATAGCTCTTTAACATCGACCTAGTTTGCATCGGTAACATACAAGAATAAATATTACGTAGCCAAATACAATACGACTGTCTCATGAAGTATTTTGTTGCTTGATATTTGTATACTTTTATTGCCAACATAATTTGAATCAGTGACGTGGAAGTGGATAGTAAAATGTATTGGGCTGAGTAAATCGCCGAGGAGTTGTAACGAAGTCTCCTTAAGCTGACTAGAATACGAAACCCCGTGAGGTGGGACGGTTGGTTAGGCCTATGAGAGCTAGCGGTTCCCCCAGCCTGTTATTCTCTATCTTTACACAGGACTGGTTGATACGTTTTGCATAATGTCGTATTAATTGTTAAGCTTGGGACGGATAACTGTGAATTAGGTCAGAGTTAAGCAGGAATATAATTTAACATGGCTGGCGACCTCGTTTTTCAGCTTATGAATTCAAGTATGATGTGCGTTACAGACATCCACACCAGCTGTATCAAATGTATATACCTTTTGTTGCAAGCACTCCGTTACAAATTGTCCGAATCGCTACAAATGATATGCGTTGGACGCGAAAATATTGGAGAGGAGTGAGAGAGAGCGCGAGAGGTAGAGAGCGGGCAGCCTTCACCTCCCCCCCCCCCCCGCCTTTGCCAAACGTTATATCTGCCACACATGTTCCCTTCTCCCTCTGTCCTCCAAGAGGAAACGTTTTCCTTGCTTGCTGGGGTTGCGGGGAGGGTGGCGAGGGGGCTACGGGATCAAGCAAACTGTACCATTTACATCGAAAGAAATGCGTAATTCTAATAATTAAGGTTAGGCTTCCTTTGTTCTCTCGGAGTTGACGGATGTGGCGGGGACTGGCGCAGCGACTGAGTTAACAGCTCTAGCATGACATACTAGTCACAGTCAAAACATGAGGGTTAAGCTGTGTTGATATGGTGGCCATAATACAACGTTAGCAATGTCATTCTGCAATATATCAGTAACATCACATGCACGTTGAGCCGCCCTGCGGGCCAGGCAAAAATTTACCACAGATGTGCCTCAGCCTAGGTTGGCTGGAGAGCTGATTGGCCCGTGAATAAAAGGGCTGCACGAGGATTGGACGACCGAGAAAGAGGAAGTCTCCCCATTGGCTGAAAAGTGAACCGGGATGACGTGTCCACCAATGAGATCCTCGGCGTCCCCAACACCAATGTTACCAGACCAGAAACGCATCTTAACACTTGTTTAATCTTATTTATCCTGCTTCTGAGACGCTTAATATTGCTTCAAATATTTTCAAATAGTACATGTTGCAAGGGCAAGCAGTTTGGGCGGCGTGGATGTAGGACAGGGCGCGAGTCGAGACGAGGAGTGAGGGTGTGAGCGTGGTGGGTGGCTGGGCTTGTGGCAACGATGGCTGGGCCCGGCCTGACGTGAGCCTCGCTGTTGTTGAGTCTCCACCATGGCCGCCGCCGCTATGAAAGACCCCAGGACTTTCTTTGCAGAGGGCACCGCCGCTCAGTTTGACTATGTGTACAACTTATACGACGAAGCGGTGAAACTGAAGGCAGAGCAGAAAAACAAGAAGCCAGAGGAGTTCTTGAAGCTGGATAAATGGTGAGTTGAAGCGAGAAAAGTAAAGCATGTCATTGAACCTTACTTTGTGCTAGCTGGCCAGCCTCGCTCTCCCATGAGAACGGCACAAACGTCAAGCTTTTTGTATTTCCCGCCCGCTGGAGGTCGCGGCTGTTGTTTGTGTAGTGGGCGAAGGAGTTGTGTGATGTTTAGTGATGATCTGGTGCCCCCGGGCGCCCACACTGCCGCCCACGGCCGCCCGCTGCCACACACTTGGCAACACCGCGCGACCCACACCCACCACAATTTATATTTCTGTTTTTCATAAGTGCCCCATTTTTTTATACACGTGATTGTGATGAAGCGACATGTGGTGCACGTGATTACTTGCACGTGTGAGGGTGGCGGGCGTGAGGGGTGGGGTGGGGGTGAGGATGGAGAGGCAGCACGCGGCACGCGGCCACTCAGCGCTGCCGTTCCCGCCGCCACCGCCACCACCCGTCGCCGCCGTCACCGCCACCGCCACCAGTCTCTGCCATGCCCTTGCCACAGGCCCAGCCTTTTATATACCATGGCGGATCAACAGGGAGGGAGGGGGCCCAGGGAAGGAGGACCATATTTTTTCATGCATGGCCTTTAAGTAGAACCCTCACTTTGACGAAGTATTTAAAATAAAAATCCATTATCTATAATTAAGCAGTGAAAATTAGGCAGCCTGTGAGCGCCTTCGCCTTAGGAAATTTTAGAGGTCCTCGCTCAGTGGTAATCATTATTTTATTGTAGCAATTATACATTTGAACGGAAACCAGAAATGCAGTGGAAAATTCCATTGTTAAAGTTAACCTCAGATGAAAACTTTTAATTTACGGTTATAGAATAAAAAGGTAATATCCTTTCTAGCAACCAGTACTTAGCTACCATAATTTTAAAGGCTTGGTGATTGTCAGTTGATAAAACAAGGAAAGTTTTGGACCCCCCTTTAACAAGTGGTGGGTCATCCCTTGCAGCCTTAACCATTGCACTGAGGGACACAGCACCCTAATGTAGGTGGCAGGAGGAGGCACCAGATATCTAGGTCAGTCTACCCACCAAGGAGACCTTGCTTGTGCTGGCAAATTTCTCTTTGGTTAGTGCTGGTGAATTAAATCATCCCATTAACTACTTAATTCATCCTGCATACCAAGGAGATAATGGATTGTGCAGACAGTTTTCACATATTTAGTGCGTCTGAATTGTGAATGTTTTCATCCCCTCTGATTTTAGCTTGTGTAGATGCTGGTATATGTTTGTGCCAAACTTTTGTTTCTGTTTAATGTTTTCTAGTTGAATCATCTGTAATTTGCATCATCATCATAGCTTATGTTGATGTGTGTTGTGGCTGTGGAGGGTTTAGTGAAGCAGCAATATATATGACTTCACTTTTTTAAGCTTTGTACCTTTTTCACAGGATAATTTAGTTATTTTATGCATGATGATTATATACTGCTAAAAACACTTGTATTTTCAAAGAATTGCAGTGCACTTAGTACAGTACTTAGGAAAAACCTGGCTGCTTGGATTTTTGGTCCAGTGCTTTTGAGCAACTTAGAATTATACTTGAGAGTTGTGATACGGCATTAAGTAAAATCTTGGTTTAATGTATAATGTAAATATTCATCAAACCCAGTGGAATGGCAAATGTAAAATCCTCATAATGGTTGTGATTATTGTCCATTGTACAAAAATATGGTTTGTAGTGAAGAGAGTGAATGATACACAAAACATTTTAGTTGCATGTTGATTATTCTGCCAAGTTAAGCTGTTCAGTCACTCAACATGGAGGGTGATTGCAGTGATTTCAAGTTGTGTTACAAATGGTAAATTGTAATACTGTACTATATATCTTCATGGTTGATTACATTAAGTGAACTATTTTTATAAATGGAGCTGTGCGGTATTCGTAAGTATTTAGCATATCTTCATGGTTGATTACATTAAGTGAACTGTTTTTATGAATGCTGATGTGCAGTATTTGTATGTAGCTGGGTTAGTGTCAGAAGTACAGTGTAAGAACAGAAAAACTGTTAGTGTCAGAAGTACAGTATGCTGTATTGTGGATATGATTTTCGCAAATATTTTTGAATAATTTGTGCAGAAAAAAATATTTAAGATGGTTCATTCATGGCTACAGAATTATGGAACTGGTATTCTACAGTAAAGTGCATACTGTACCTGCTAATATCACATTTTTGGATTTGACTGTGGCATCACAAGTAAATATTTGAAAATGTATTTCAGTTGTTCAGAGTGCTGGCTGTTGTAAAATAACTTTGTTGCTGTTAAATTGCAAAAAAATTGCCCATCCCTATCCCTGACTAGTATTGACTTGTACATATGGTGAAAATTGTATGCACAAGGGTGTTACCACAACACTGCTGGGCTTGTAAATCTTGAACATGGCCAGAACCGAGTGACTGTTGTATAAAATTTTTCACAATTTTGTATGAGTGTGACAGTTTAGCTTGGAGGCCATAGGAAGTTGCATATTGTTGTACGGTCAGCTTATCACTGGGTATGTGACTGCAATCTTTATACTTTATTTATTATTACGATGTTACTCATTGTCAGATGAGAGACATGGGGTCCCAGGGCTATGCTGCTCTACTATACAGACATTAAAGGCATGATAAATTAATCGAGTACCCTTAGTGGTAATGTATTATGTGACTCCCTGAAATACATCTTAGCAACAGGTAGACAGTTTGTTAAATCATTGGAAAGAAAAATTGTGGCATTGGAATAAAAGGGAATACTCTTTGATATCACAGTGTAAACAGTGTACAAATACTTGAAACTGTAACAGGTAACGTTAAAATAGTCGCTGAAATACCCTCCTGTTCTTTGGTGTAGATAAAATTGGGTCATGGAAAAATACAGTAACTTTGTTGCTTATGTTTTTGGAGAGGAAAAGCATATCAGGGAGCAAGCCAGCCCAGATAATCAGTTGCACTTTTTTTTTTTTTTTTTTTTTTTTTTTTTTTTTTTAAAATTATTATTTTTTAGGTACATGTTATATTTAAAAATAATAATTGTACCACATAACTAATTATTTTTATTGATATATGCTATCAAACATTTGAAATGATACTGGTATTTAGGAGTTGAAAAAGCTGTAACATAGTACAGTACACTATTAAAATGCATGGAACAATTCAGAAGTGCATGTTCCTTCATGGCTTTTCAAAGATGCCAGACTAAAGCCTTAAATATTATTTATCATGCTTCGTTAAAGTGTGAGAATGTTGATGTACACTGTAACCTCTAGAAAATCATTAAGGATTGTCAGAGTTGCCAGAATATTGCTCAAACATTAAGCAAGACAAAGTTCAAAGAAATGCTACCTTTCCTTACATCTCAAGTGTTCTCAGTGTCTACAGAAGGGAAGGTGTTTGGTACCTGTGTTCTGAAAGTCATTGTATTGGGAGGAGGGTTTAATGAGTCCAGAATGAAGCAAGAATGATGCATTGGATATGTGAAGCAATGCTAGATGACAGGATATTGTCAAAAGAATTGAAAAGATAGCTGAGAGAGGATAGCCCCAGAAAAGAGTGGTAATGTATTATGTGAGCAATAAACCATAAAGACTCCCTGAAATACATCTTAGCAACAGGTAGACAGTTTGTTAAATCATTGGAAAGAAAAATTGTGGCATTGGAATAAAAGGGAATACTCTTTGATATCACAGTGTAAACAGTGTACAAACAGTGATAGTGTGGATGTGTCAGGAGGATGGACGATGTTGGCTGCTTGATAAGGTGTAGAAGCATTGAGGTACTAGGCTGTTGACAGGTGGACTGAGAAGGACATGGAACGAGATGGTGTGTGTTGACCTAAGATCTAGAGATGCTGTATTGCTAGAGGGCTGATGCAAAGCAGCGAGGTGAAGAAGTGCTATCAGGTGAACCTGTCTGACACGTCATGTGAAAAATTGACATAAACCTGAAAATAATGAATCTCCAATGCTGCTTTCTGGGGAACAAATATAAAACCAAAAATGAATCTCCATTGCTGTGGATGCAGAGCAGAATTAGAGTAGAGTGCTGCTTTACATTCAAAGATGGACGAGAATTGTATTTTCATACACTTTGCATGGTATGTAACATGGAAAACAGCTAGAGTCATGAGTGTGTTGATCCACTGAAGTAATGTGATTTAGGTGTACAGTAATATGTGGAAGGGAATGGATATAATGTTAACCCTTTCATTCTGAGGGTTTGCAGATAAAGCTTATTGACCATGAGTGAGTTAGTGCTTCCAGTTTAAATATCGGTATATTTTGAGAATATAATGACTCACAAATTTTGCATAATCACCATTCAGTTATATTAATACAGTCCACCATACTGTGTTGGTTTTGTGCTGTTATATTTTCATAGTATTTGCCAGCATGCATTATATACATACTTCATTTGCTTGGGATGTCGATCTTCCAGCTTGCTTAGTTAGTTACTTGGGTCATGGTTTAGTTCAGTATAGCTTTAGTTTTTATGTTTGTCAAAAAAAAATACAGGAAATGAGATTTTAACATATAACTAAATTAAAAAGAAAAAAATAATGACAAAGGAAATCTAAAAGCTGTATAAAATCGTGTATAATTGTGTTCAACAGTTCCATGATGGTTTTGAAACACCCAGAGACCTTTAGGAGGTTTTACTGAACAATACATACTGGTATATGATTAAACTGGTTGGAATCACATTATTAATTTGGAATGCCAAACCTGTTAAAGTACAGTACTGGCAGTATTGACAGCCAAAGAATGTGGTGATTGCTTATTTTATACAGAATCATCAGTTTTTGTTTTTAAATTATCTTAGTAAGAACAGTTTTTGAGTTTGTCTACTGTTTTATTTTTTATTTTTGGTAAACTCGGGGTGTTTACAGAGGATCTCAGCCATTCTACTGGATAAATTAGTCCTCTTTGGAATTGACTAATATCACCATTCATTTACTTTTTGGTATGGTGTACATTATTTTTTCTTACAAAATACAATTTAACTTGCACTGTTGTCTTCATTTTTTATAGTTTGCTTTATTATCAGCATACCAAAATGTAACTTTTCCCAGTAACTGGTACTGTAAACTGGGGGAAACTGGCAGATGTGTTTTAAAGGCAGCAGTGGACTTAACTGTAGTTGGTAGTTTTTCTGTAGTTTAGCTTGGACAAAAATTTAAAAAAAAAAAAAAAGAAAGAAAAAGGGGGGGGGGGTTAAGGAAGGCCTTATTAAGTTATCTGCTTTTTACTGTTCACTCATCTTAAATGTCAGGACCAACTTGCCCAGCCCCAGGCTCCAATGCTCCTCATGGGGCAACACAAAATTGAATGATGGATGGATGGATAGTGTTTGTTGCGTACTTTCTTTCCCAGGTTCAGTTCCATTGTCTTATTCAGTGTATGCTACTAGTACAGTGCTCCTGTAATGTACCAATATATATTATATTGCACTTGCCATCTCCAGACTTTATTCAGCTCTGAACTGGAGAGGATGGATAAAACTTGGTATACCCCTTCTGTATGAGACCCCAAAGCTGAATAAAACCATCCAGAGGTAGCAAGAATAAATTGGTAATATATCACCAGGTTGAAGAGTTTCAGTTGTAGTTTTGAGCACATGCCCTTGGATCCAGGTTCAGGTGGTTTATTTTATGTTTTTCTATAACCAGGTGCTATAATCCTACAAGGGGTGGCCATTTGTCTTTGAGTTGTTTTATGGGGGGGAGGTACTAACCTCCGCCATCCCGTTTGTTAACACGTAGGGAACATGTATGGGTTGGTTGAATGGTTACGACCGTGCATTGTAATTGGCTACCTGGCTTACAGGAAACCATGGGGCTTGTCACTCAGTGTAAAGCCACCTGAAAAGGAAAGAAGAGTAATAAACAGTGACAAGAAGGATGGGAGAAATATATAAGAGAGGAGGGCAGACACAGAAAAAGAATGATAAAGGTAAAGGAGGAAGTAGGCAGCACAGTATCAAGTGAGTGGATGATGGTTGGCACCACCTACCACTGTTTGTTTTGATTTACATATATAACTACCAGGCAGTATTATTCAATTTAGGAGAGGCCTCTTGCATTGAAAAGGTTCATTAGTGTTGTACCTTACTCTGCAGTTCAAAAAGTTTATCGTCCATCCATCATCGAATCCTACATTGCCCCATGAGGAGCGTAGGAGCCTAGGGCTAGGCAAGTTGGTCCTGACATTTAAGATGAGAGTGACCAGTCTCACTCATCCCTGAGTGGCATCGTGTTACCAATAAACCCCAACCACCCCTTGAATGTAAACCTACACAGGCTCAATCCGATTGGAGCGCCTTAATTACCCACGAAACCACCAGATGCCATAATTTGGTTATATGGTTACCATCCAGCCCAGTAAATGGTTTCCTGGTGTACAGGAAACCATTTGGCTTGTCACTCACTGTACAGTAGAGTCACCCATAAGAAGAAGGAAGAGAAAAGAATGAAGGAAAGAAAGACAGGAGAGGGAGTGTAAAATCACCTGTAGGCAGAAGGAAGAGGATAGAATGAAGGAAAGGCAGACAGACGAGGAAGGAAGGAAGAGGGGAACTGTCACCCGAGTGCAGCACTTCATCGAGTGATTAAGGTGACTAAAAATGTCAGGTGGGATTGTGAGTAAAATGAAAAAGATTTTTACGGTTTAAGGCATTTACAGGCAAACCTAATTATGAGCTATAGACATTATTGTCATCATCATCATCATCCTGGCCATTTCCTCCTGTCATAGGATGTAATGCAGTAGGATCCAGTGAACATGGAAAGAGAAAGTATGAAAATGGGAGAACAATCAGTAACATGCATAGTGAAATGGACCACTCAGTCATTCACATTTTTAAGCTGTCTAAATCATGATTTAATCTCAGACCCAATGAGCCCCCCCTCCCCTCTCTCCAGACACATGGGAACTTCCCCCCCCCCCCAACACAACACTAAATTAATTGCATTGTTTACAGGTACCAGCAAGAATTACCAAAGAAGATAAAGGCGAGAGGGAAGGATGCCCACCTTACCCATGAGGAGCTTTGCCTTTGTATGAAGTGGAAGCTTTCAGTAAGTATCAAACCCTGTGGTGTTGGAGAGGGATACATTTAAGCTGAGGCACCAATATTATTGATGTCCAGTTATACAAACATCCCTCACCTCCCTGGCTCGCAAATGGAAGGCTGCACAAAAGGGAAGCTTTAGCCAACAGTTCACCAGGTTCAGTCAGAGGAGTTTAAGGCAATAATAATAACAGCAAGAGTATCACTGTGTGTGTTAAACTCACTAGTTATGGTATGCCTCTTATGAAGTCTTCATGATGGACCCCCTTCCCCCCCCCCCCCCAGGTCAAAAGTATCTCCTGAGCTGTATATAATGGTCAAGGTAAAAAAAATTTGCTGGAAAATATAATACATCATTAGAGGGAAAAGTTTAAGGAGGCATTTATATGAATGAGTTAATTTTATGTAGATGCAACTGACCAAGACCTACAGCTTCTAATACCTTTAATATCTTACATTGATATTGATCATACTAATTAGCTCAGTTAGAGGTGCCAGATCTGATGCTAAGAAAGTATTAAGAATATCTGTCCCAGTAGCTTAATGTCTTTATTCCCAGTACAGTACACCGAATATTGAGCATCCCTCATTCATACCATTTACATGTACATTATAGTATATATTCTTTCCCTGTTCAGAGTTCAAATACTGCTCTTATTCACTATAAAATTTCTCCTTTTGCACAGTTCCAAATTCTTTTATTAACTCCAATTTCCTTTCCTCATGCACCAGCAGCACAGCATGATGGAAAATGAGATTGCAGAGTTCCACGTCCTAGAATGACTCCCATTCTCACTTTTACCTCAGTACCCCTACCATTTTAACATCAAACAGTTATGGGCTTGACACAGCCCTGTTTCAGTCTTCCATATTAAACCTTTGACTGCTAGGATTTTTGCATTTGAACCATTTCCTCTGGTTTTAAACATAATTTGTGTGCGCACCAATAGCAGAGATGATTACTTCAAAACACCAGCAATCTCTCAGCATCCCTCACCATATCTTTAAAAGAGAGAGAGAGAGTGCCCTGCTGATGTGATTGTTTTCTTGCATTCGTCTGAGTTCATGCCCAGATAAGCTTGAGACCTCGGCAGTAACAGCACCAACACCTACTCATACCACTAAGCTGTTGCCTTATTTCCACCCTGCATGCCTTATGTTCACCATGCACTGCCTTCCTAATTATTTACCATTCTTCCCTGACTATTACTGTAACTAACTATTCTGAGTAAAATTGTCTGGTATTGTGTAGAACAGAATACAGCACTAGTGTTGTCTTACCTTTGAAATGGTTAATGGTAGCAATATTGACACTGGTTGGTCCTGGGATTTATACTCTCAGCAGAATAAAATCTTACAACTATAGCTGGAAGTTGTACGAGAGAAGGCACAGCCATGTGAGGGTTAACTAAATGTGTCTGTGTCATAACTGCCTGACCTCTTTGCAACTGCCAATCTTAAGCCCATTAGTCCAGTGACGTAATTGCTAGAAACTGATGGGAAAAAAGAAATGTAAGATGTACAAACAAGCAGACCAGTATGTAATTTATCTGTCTATTGCCAGATGTCTCACTCCCATTCGGGGTGGCCACAAACGATCGCCTCCACGTTGCCCTGTCCCCCGCCATTTCACTGCCCTGCTCCCAACTCACACACCCCTCTCTCATATACCTCTCCACCCCATCCCTCCATCTCATCCTCGGCCTCCCCCTCCCTCTCCCCCCCTCCACCTCACTCACATACACTTGCCTCGTCAGTCTTTCACCCTCCATCCTCTCCACATGGCCAAACCACCTCAGTGTGTTCCTCATAACGCTTCTTATCACATTCACATCCACACCACAACGCTCCTTTATATCCTCATTCGTCAGCCTGTCTCTCCATGTGACTCCACAGGCTGCTCTTGAATAACTCATTTCCACTGCTCTCACTCTTGACTTGTGTCCTTCCAACAACGTCCAAGCTTCACTTCCATATGTTAGAGTTGATATCACAATACTGTCGTGTAGTAACTTTTTCGCTTCCATGTTCACTTCCCTGTTTCTTATCACTGCTTTCAAGGAACCAGCAACATTTCTTCCCTGCTGTACCCTTTCAAGCACTTCACCCTCCAAACCTCCATCCTTACTTATCACACTACCCAAGTACTTAAACATACTCACATTTTCCAATTCCTCACCATCCAACCTCGCTGTACGTTCACTGACTTCACCTCTCTCAAAGACCATCACTTTACTCTTCCTTACATTCACCTTTAGATTCCGTTTCTTACACATTCTCCCGGACTCATCCACCAAGCCTTGCAGCTCCCCTTCATCTTCACTCAACAACACAGTATCATCTGCAAACAACAGTACAGGGAGTTTCCAAACTCTACCCTCTCTCACCAGGGTGACTCCAGCATCCACTAGCCTACCTTGTACCTCTTTTATTACCCCATCCATGTCAGATTGAACAACCATGGAGACATGACACATCCCTGTTTCAACCCAACCTTCAGAGAGAAAAATTCACTAAGTTCACCATCCACACGCACTGCAGCCTTAGCACCATCATACATACTCTTCACAGCATTCAGCAACTTCCCATCTACTCCATATATTCTTAATACTTTCCACAATCCTTGTCTATCCACCCTGTCATATGCTTTCTCCGAATCCATGAAAGCTGCATACAACTTCTTTCGCTTCTCTAGAAACTTTTCCACTAAAGAGCTAAGAATGAATATCTGATCTACACAACCTCTTCCCATCCTAAAGCCTCCCTGTTCTTCTGCAACTAATTCCTTTGTTCTTTCTCTAACTCAGTCAATAAGTATCCTACCGTACACTTTTCCTTTTATACTAAGAAGACAAATGCCCCTATGATTACCACACACTTCTTTTTCCCCTTTTCCTTTGTACAAGGAAATAATTATACGTGACTTCCAATCCTCCGGGACTCTACCTTCCTCCCAGGCCAATCTGCACATCTTCCACATCCATTCTACTACTATCTCTCCCCCATGCTTCAGCATTTCACCACACACTCCATCAATTCCTGGGGTTTCCCCAATTTAACTGTCTTTTTTGCTTTCACAACTTCTGTCCTACTGATTTCTTCCTGTCTTCTCACCTCCCTCCTTCTCCCAGCCATTCTCCAGCCACTTATACTCGCATTACTTCCATCCTGTATGTTCAGCAGTTCCTAAAAGTGTTCTCCCCATCTGCTCACTTTTTCTCCCTTCTCCACTAGTAATCTACCATTTTTATCTTTCACTCCCCTGCTAACTTCACTTCCACCCTGTCTGACTCTCTTCACCTCTTTTTCCAGAACATTTTCTTACAGTCCCTCCACTTTACACTCATCCAAATTCCTCATCCACTCTCTTCTTACTCTCTCTTACTAATCTTTTCACCTCTCTCTTCCTTTCTACCTACAACTCTCTACTTCGTCCACGCCCCTGTTTCTCATCCATTCATTGTATGCTTTCTTCTTTTGTGCCACAGCCTGTCTCGCCTCTTCATTCCACCACGCTGTTCCTTGCACCCCCCTCCGTCTTCTCGTCATCCCACACACATCACATCACATGCTGCACATATTTCATCCATTCATCCATCATCCAATCCTACATTGCCCCATGAGGAGCGTAGGAGCCCAGGGCTAGGCAGTTGGTCCCGACATTCTTCTGTGAATATCCTGCACACACCTTCCATGTCCCCCATCTGCTCCAATTCATATTTGCCCAGTCGTCCTTCCACTTCTTTCTTATATTCTGCCATTTTCTCATCCTCTTGTAACCTTTCCACTCTCCTTGCAAATACTCCTTCCCGTCCTTCCCTTCTTCTATTTCTCCATCTAATTTGGATCTTGATTCTGGCCGCCACCAAGTAGTGGTCAGAAAGTCCACTTCCCCAACCTCTATAAGCTCTTGCATCCATTACACATCATTGCATCCTTTCATCCACACACACATACTCAATCTTTGCCTTCCTTTCATTCAGTTCACCACCCACCCTTCTCATCACTCGCCATGTATACCTGTGGATCATTTTATGCCTGAAGAGGGTATTGGTTATCACCAACCCCCTTCCAGCACAAATATCCACTAGTGCACTGCCATTCTCATCTGTCTCAGCAGGCACACCCCACTCACCAACTATTCCATCCACCTTCACATTCCCTACTTTACCATTCATATCACCGATCAAAAACACTCTCTCATTCCTTCCAAACTTTTCCATGCACACTTCCACATTTGTCCAGAGCTCTTCTCTCACTCTGCATCATATTTCTTCTTAATGAATCTGTTTTGGGGCTGTTCATGGTACAACTGATATTTTCAGTTGGTAGGAAGCTAAACCAAGTACCCAAACCACCTAATTACTTCCCAGAAGTTGCCAGAAACTGTTGGGTGCAAAGAATGTAAAATTTGTGTGAGAGGTTCAGTTTGGTCTTTGACTCCACATGAGTGAATGTTTCCTGTGTGAGTGTGGCTAGTTACCAAGGTTGTATCTGCACTTCACTCATGTGACAGTATCTCCCAGGGACAGTGGTATCCACCCATATACCACATAACTTACCGGCTGTGCTCTGGTCTTCAATGAAATCATATGGTAGCAAGACTGTTGGGTATAGACTTTTACTTTGGCACAAGGGGCTATGCTTATCATTTTATTTTCACCTGCAGTTTCTCCACTGAACATTTCAATTTCCATGTCTGGATGGCATTAACAGTATGGTGCCAGAGATATAATGTATGCCAAAAATATACAAAAATAGGAACTGATGTTTAGTGTTTGCAGTACAGTATTAACCCGTAGGTGGATTAGTACATACATATACTCACTCCGAAGCACATCGCTCAGGGTTTAGTATGTGGGTATACCTTTGGTATTTGAAAATCTCGCTTGGTCATCAGTCCTCTGGAGCCCATAGAAAATGGAGGAAACCATTGCTCAGGTTGCAGGGAGGATATATATGCTATACTGCCCACCTACCCCATCAAGACTGGTAGCTATAAACTGATTGCCAACCAGGAACGAGTTAATAACAGTGTACCTTAGTACCTGTAGCCTATCTTGTAACACTGAACTGTATTTGGTATATTTGAAGCAATGCTTCAGTTACCAGGATGTGTGAAAAATTAGAGATTTCTTCATAACATGCAGTGCTTTCTCACTGGTTTGTCAGATAGATTGCTGTGCACAAAATGGAGTTTATTAATTGGGGATTACATGATATAGCATGCTATTTTGTTTATTAATTGGGGTTTGCATAATATAGCATGCTATTTTGTCATTACTGACCAGTTGGGTTGTGCAATGCGGGATCATGTTTAGCATAACTTAAATTCATGTATATTCCTGTGATCTGGCTTACCTTGCTACTAATTGGGTGCCTGTTAACACATTGCTATAATATTGGATGTAACTACCAGTATATTGCATAATAAGTTTGATTACATTCATAAAACCAGTAGTGATGAGGCTGGTAGTGCATGTTAGATAATCATTAGGAACTGTGCTGAATCTTGCCTGGCAGCAGAGATATTAAGAAGTGTACTGTTACTCCATATCCTGACATTTGTATTCCCATGCCAGCACTTTCTTGAGGTTTTGACCCTTGAAGTGTAGGATATAGACTCACAGACTACCACTTCTTTGCTATCCTTATCTCATTCTAGTAGTTCATTTACTCTTCTAGGAGCTGCCTAGCACGAGCCAACTGGCCTACTGCAGTTATCCTCTCTTCTTATGTTCTTGTGTTCTAGGAGCTGCCTGCATGGGCCAACAGGCCTGCTGCAGTTATCTTATGTTCTTATGTTCACTTCAAGGCAAGAAGTTTGTATGTATTTTCCTCATTGTACACATAAAAGCCTCTCACATCAATACCCAAATGTGATGTTTTATGTGGGGGCAAGCCACATCTGTAATGACAAATTGTGGTGTCATTTGGCAGTACAAATCAGTTGCCCTTTGATGCAGTAGGTCATTAAGCTCATTGTTTCATTCATTCACTTATTGGTGCTGGAGACATGTCAGTCCAATTGTTCTATCACCTTCTTGCAAGGAGTTAGTTTGTTTATGTTGCATACACAGTTCCTTATATTTGCACTGTGTAATAGTAAGGAGGTTGTTACATTGTCACTTATTTTACAGAAATAGTGAAATTATCACTTGATAACAGCTGAGGTATTGGAAATGAGTGTGGTATTTCCCACCATCACTAACTCAAGAGTTGCCATTGATCGCCAGCTAGTTCAGCATGGACGTTGGGCTACTCATGCAGAGACCACAGAAGTCAAATATCTTTAAAAATCTCTCGTGATAGTTATTGATATACTGTACATAAGCTCTTCGTGATATTATTATGTAGTAGTTATACTAACATCCTAGATATGCTTTAATGCGATAATGCAGGAAAACATTACTATAGAAGCCGTGAAAGCACACCAGATGTGACAGCATTCATCACATATTTACAAGTCTCTAGCTACACCTTTTGTTTGAAACAAAAATATAATTTAGTTTTCGAAAACAACATCGCTTCATTTCCAAAATGCTAAAGAAAATCTGCAGAGTTTTTCATATGAAAATTGTACAATGTTTAAAGCTGAAATCATGCAGAAATGAGACTGCTGGCCGAAATCCGACAATGCCGAGGGCTCCAAAATACCGTACAAAAAGTCAAAACAACACTCCAGTGGTGTAGCCTGAACAAGGTATTCCTCTAGACTTTAGGAAAAACTTCAGTCTAGGCACTGTGCACTTTTCTATGCAACGGTTTTCCATGACCTTTGTACAGCAGGTCCAGCGGGGCAGTAGACACACGTGTTTGTTATTGTTTATAATCGTAACGTACAATCTTCAGCCGTGTCATGCTAATATTTCTTATTGAAGAATCATTACATGGTTCTCAGAACATTATTTATTTTTATTTTGATGGACAAATACATGAAGTGGATGTAAAATAAAGCTAATCGATATTTAAGGAAGGAAAGACTAATAACCGTCCCAAAATCGAGATGGTGGACAGCACACCATTTTTTTATTCTATTTGACTACATTATATTACAGCCTCTCTTCCTTGCAACAGTGAGTAAAATAATGTTATAATTTCTCCCTTTTAGTGACACAGAGGGCACATAAAATGAACAGGGCTTAGTTGACCGACTTTGATGTTGAAAATTAAACGGTCTGGTGAAATGTGGCAGTTTTTCCTTGGTTAGTGACATCGGGAATTGTGTGGAAATGGTTGTATTGCACATAACATTGTTGTGCAAGATATGGGCTGTTTCCTTTTAGTGCATTTATCAGAGGATAAGAACAGAAGTGTGTTACATACCTCATGTATGTTGCTTTTGGATCATTCTGCCGATTTATTATATTTGCCTAACTTTATTTACTTGATACCAGTTTGCGTAGCTGCATAATGGAGCTGATTACTATATTGTCGACTACTGTGTGTCATTTAGCAGCAGGTGTTCACATTGTAGAGCGTGCTTTTTGAGTAATTAGTGGGTTTCCATTGAACTAACACTCATATCCATCACCCCTTCCTTTCTGTCCAGTAGAAAAGCTGTTTTTCAGTTTACAGGCCCATAAATTTAATATGCTAGTACTGATTAAAGTGTTTTCCTGGAATTTGTTTCCTAAATATATACAGTATTGCTATCTATCTATCTATCTATCTATTGCCAGACGCCTCAATCCCGTTTGGGGTGGCCACAAACAAATCGCCTCCAAGTCACCCTGTCCCCTGCCATTTCACTGCCCTGCTCCCAACTCACACCCCCCTCTCTCATATACCTCTCCACTCCATCCCTCCATCTCATCCTCGGCCTCCCCCTCCCTCTTCCCCTCTCCACCTCGCTCACATACACTCTCTTCGTCAGTCTTTCACCCTCCATCCTCTCCACATGGCCAAACCACCTCAGTGTGTTCCTCATAACGCTTCCTATCACATCCACATCACAACGCTCCTTTATATCCTCATTCGTCAGCCTGTCTCTCCATGTGACACCACAGGCTCCTCTTAATAACTCATTTCCACTGCTCTCACTCTTGACTTGTGTCCTTCCAACAACGTCCAAGCTTCACTTCCATACGTTAGAGTTGGTATCACAATACTGTCATGTAGTAACTTTTTCACTTCCATGCTCACTTCCCTGTTTCTTATCACTGCTTTCAAAGAACCAGCAGGCTTTCTTCCCTGCTGTACCCTTTCAAGCACTTCACCCTCCAAACCTCCATACTTACTCATCACACTACCCAAGTACTTAAACGTACTCACATTTTCCAATTCCTCACTATCCAACCTCGCTGTACATTCACTGACTTTACTTCTCTCAAAGACCATCACTTTACTCTTCCCTACATTCACCTTTAGATTCCGTTTCTTACACACTCTCCCAAACTCATCCACCAAGCCTTGCAGCTCCCCATCGTCTTCACTCAACAACACAGTATCATCTGCAAACAACAGTACAGGGAGTTTCCAAACACTATCCTCTCTCACCAGGGCCACTCCAACATCCACTACCCTACCTTGTACCTCTTTTATTACCCCATCCATGTAAGATTGAACAACCATGGAGACATGACACATCCCTGTTTCAACCCAACTTTCAAAGAGAAAAATTAACTAAGTTCACCATCCACACACACTGCAGCCTTCGCACCATCGTACATAGTCTTCACAGCATTCAACAACTTCCCATCTACTCCATATATTCTTAACACTTTCCACAATCCTTGTCTATCCACCCTGTCATATGCTTTCTCCAGATCCATGAAAGCTGCATACAACTTCTTTCCCTTCTCTAGAGACTTTTCCACTAAAGATTTAAGAATGAATATCTGATCTACACAACCTCTTCCCTTCCTAAAGCCTCCCTGTTCTTCTCCAACTAATTTCTCTGTTTTTTCTCTTAACTCTGTCAATAAGTAACCTACCATACACTTTTCCTTTTATACTAAGAAGACAAATGCCCCTATGATTACCACACACTTCTTTTTCCCCTTTTCCTTTGTACAAGGGAATAATTATACGTGACTTCCAATCCTCCGGGACTCTACCTTCCTCCCAGGCCAATCTGCACATCTTCCACATCCATTCTACTACTATCTCTTCCCCCATGCTTCAGCATTTCACCACACACTCCATCAATTCCTGGGGGTTTCCCCGATTTAACTTTCTTCATTGCTTCCACAACTTCTATCCTACTGATTTCTTCCTGTCTTCTCACCTCCCTCCTTCTCCCAGCCATTCCCCAGCCACTTATACTCACATTACTTCCATCCTCTATGTTCAACAATTCCTTAAAGTGTTCTCTCCATCTGTTCACTTTTTCTCCCTTCTCCACTAGTAATCTACCATTTTTATCTTTCACTCCCCTGCTAACTTCACTTCCACCCTGTCTTACTCTTTTCACCTCTTTCCAGAACATTTTCTTACAGTCCTCCCTCCACTTTACACTCAAATTCCTTCCAAATTCCTCATCAACTTTCTTCTTACAGTCTCTTGCTAATCTTTTCACCTCTCTCTTTCTTTCTACATATAACTCTCTCTTCCGCCTCTCAACTTCTTCCACGCCCCTATTTCTCATCCATTCATTGTATGCTTTCTTCTTTTGTGCCACAGCCTGTCTCACCTCTTCAGTCCACCACGCTGTTCCTTGCACCCCCCTCTGTCATCTCTTCCTTCCACACACCACATCACATGCTGCACATATTTCTTCTGTAAATATCCTACACACACTTCCACGTCTCCCATCTGCTCCAATTCATATTTGCCCAGTCGTTCCTCCACTTCTCTCTTATACTCTGCCTTTTTCTCATCCTCTTGTAACCTTTCCACTCTCCTTGCAACTACTCCTTCCTCTTGTCTTTCCCTTCTTCTGTTCCTCCATCTTACTTGAATTCTAATTCTGGCTACCACCAAGTAGTGGTCAGAAAGTCCACTCCCCCAACCTCTATAAGCTCTTGCATCCATTACACATCTTCGCATCCTTTCATCCACACACACATAATCAATCATTGCCTTCCTTTCATTCAGTTCACCACCCACCCTTCTCATCACTCGCCATGTATACCTCATGTATTGCTGAAATGTTTTATTTTTGTGTCCAGTGTTAACCGTTTTGTTCATTAGCTGATGTTTGTTCTTTGCAGCGTGGCAAATTTTCTCCCAGATTAAAGGACCTAATTCAAATGAACACTCCCCGCCTCTGTATTACTGAAACTAAAAAAGCTTTCCGTGCTTTGATGAAGAAGGAAGACCTGCCATCTGCCATCCAAGCCTTATGTAATTTGAAAGGTGTTGGTCCTGCTATGGCTTCAAGTAAGTGTGCGTTGCATTTGTTTTCTAAATGCATTGCCTGTGACGGTTTTAGAAAATGCAGCTGATGTTATGGTAATAGTGATTTTGATACCCTTACGATTTGTTAAGAGCTTATTATTACACTTTTCTTTTTCCTGGTGTGTGCAGTGAGCATTTTTGTGAAACATTAAGCCTTAGAATATGAAATGACCATCTATCAAGTTGATTTTTGCAGTGGTACCCAGAATATAGGTAAAGTAATAATCTTTATAGTGAAGATGAAGTTTTGGTTATGGAGCAGTAGTCAGCTCTTGGAACAGTCTTTCTTAGTGTGTCCCTCTGTCCATGAATTCCAGCCAACCACTGTGTCCATTCATCTTCAAATTATTGGCTCTTGTGTGTTTTTATCCGTAAATAACTTAAGATAAATAAATGATTTTGCTCATTACATATGCAGATAAGAGCATTATAAATGAATTGCCAAATGTGAGGGTTTCATTCCAACTGCAGTGCGTTTGGTGCGAAACCGCAAAAGTTTTAACTACTTATTTTGTTCCCAAGACCCCCTGAATATGGTGTTTTGCTGTTTTCTACTATTGGTAATCAATATGAAGCACTTTAAGTGGTTAGAAGGTTTATTTATAGTATTAACTTACAAATACAGTACTGCACAGCAAAACTTCAACATACAAATACGTAAACACAAGGCAACATTCCGATGCCGATTGGTTTCGGGACAATTCGTCATCATCAATTTGCCATCACAGCAATAACAAGACAATTCACCGTCATTAATGAAGACAACTGTGGGTAACGCTAGAATATAATTCAAAGGCGAAATAAGTATATTTAATAGAATGATGGGGAATCATTAAGGGTGCGAATTGTCCTGACGGGGAATCGTCCATGTTTTGACAGGGAATTGTCTGACGGCAAATTGATGACAGAGAATTGTCTCGGAACCCACCGATCATGGGTAATCATATAAATCAGGTTAACTGGTTACAAGGCTTTATAATGCTTTAACTTTATTTAAGTGCTTTAACTTATATACCAAATTGTAAATATTTAACTTACAAATTCAGTACTGTGGAAAATCAGTGCAGCGAATCTTTAACGAACAAATAAAAAGGGCAATATTCCAACGCCTATCAGGTAAACTGGTTATAAGACTTTATTTCTTGCTTTAACGTTATTTAATAGTACTTTAATTGTACATAAACTTACCGGAACAGTAATGTAAATATTTAACTTACAAATACAGTACTGTGGAAAAGCAGTACAGCAAATCATGTGATCAAAACAAACCGTGCGCGCAGCGCTGATGTTCGAGGATTTGGCCTTTCAAAGGCCTCTCGCGTAAATTTATAGTTTTCGTAATGGTTCTTTAATCTTACATTGTCTTATACATGTCCCAGCACTAACCACGCATAATTGTGAGCGCATTCGGGAAGAATGTGTTCGGGGTGAGCTTACTCTAATTTTAAAAATCTGTTTACATATATATATATATATATATATATATATATATATATATATATATATATATTTTTATACTCCTAAGTACTGTATGAGAACATACAAGGAAATGATGTTTGTGTGGTAGTTTGAAGAAACTCCATAGTTTGAGGTATTGAAAACAAGAGCTGGTGTAGTGGATGCAGTTGTGGGCCCCTGTTTTAGTTGTTTTAGTGTTCTCAGTGTCAGGTTTCTTTATTCCTTGGTATCTTCTAATATTACAGAGTCCCCAAAACGATGGAGGTGACATTAGAGACACTGTCTTCCTTGTGTATTAGATTAGTGTTATTTTAATATAAAGAAAATGTATTTGGCCAGTTGTATAATATCTTCTTCTTGTCCAGAGTGCCACCCAAATAACTGAGGTGATGTTTGAGAGAATGTCGTTGTGTGTCGAGCACCAAATTTAAATCTTATTTGTCTAAGGTAAGTTTTTGTAAAATAAAAAAGTTAAATGTTTGTGTAAGATTTTTTTTTTTTTTTTTTTCCGCCCCCCCAGCAATACTGACAGCTGGTAACCCAGAACTATGTGGATTCATGGCTGATGAGTGTCTCCTGGCCATCCCAGAAATTGAAGGAATTGACTACACCACAAAAGAACTTCTAAACTTTGTGGAACAACTTAAAGCAGCAGCTAATAGATTAAACAAAGAAGGTAAGACACAGTACTTTGTAGTTTTAAATGGTGCTCAAACACTTCCATCAAAATCTAAGTAACCCCATGCCAGACATGGGGTAATCGTAATCGATTACAGACGTTTGTGTGATCATAATTGTAATCGATTACTTAGGCATTTTTTTTTTAAAGTAATCGCAATCGTATTCGATTACTCTCATATTGTAATCCTAATCATGGTTACTTTTATGATTACAGGGCCCCAGTTAAGTTATTCTTCCACAAATACTCGTCAAGAATAAAATACTTTAGTTCAGTGTCAAACAGTCAGATATACCCACCATAAAAGTCTATAAGTAATATGAGAACAAAAGTGAATTGTAGGTTATCATTTAGAAGCTTCCATATAATATCCCACCCAAGCTAGAATAATATCACCTGGGAAGATCTCAGTTGGTAGAAAAGTTAATAGAATGAAAGGGTCAAGGACAAAGTGAAGAAAAGTCTCGGTGCTTGAATTAGTAACCCCTAATGCGCGGCCATGAACAGTCGACCTCCCCCGGGTGGCGGGGTTGTATCGCAGTCTGAGTACCTGTAGGAAAATATTAGCCAAAAATCAGAGATTAACCCTAGAACATTATACTTGGTATGGCAGATAGTACTTACATTCAGCTTTCTCCAGAGACAGGTGTTGAGCCTTCGTGGACTACCCAAGGACTTGTGGAAACTTGCAAAGTTGGGTAACCAAATCTTCACTTTCACACCTCCAGCAGCCCGGTTTCCCCTCTACCACAGCCTCATTCTGTCACAGTAAATTTTATACTACAACGTACAGGTAGATTGGAATCCGTATTTGTACAATAAGCACTGAAAATAAGGCTAAAATCAACGGAGTGTACGGCCGACATGCAGCGCGGTGGCGGTCTTCCCGTCACTCAACAAACATTTCCATTTTCACAGCTAAAAACATGTATACTACATTATTTTCAATCATATTACTTCCCAAAAGATCACTGCGGCGCGCTTTTTATTCTGCCTTATGCCCGTCACTTTATTCTCGTTCCTGTCGGCCGCTCGCACTGACTCAGAAGAGCTAGAACTTGCCATAATGTCACTTTGAAAGCCTGCGGTAAACTGATGCTAAACGGGCAAACCGTGCAAAAAAAAGCTAGTGTTACAACTGGGGAAACAAGCGTTTCCTATTAGCATAAACTGCTTGTGAGAGGAGAGCGCAGATTTACAGTTCTGAGCAGTCAGAGCGCTGCCATGTATCACAGCCAGGCTGGCCGGGCTGTGGTGGGGGGGGAGGGGGGGAAAACGCGATACTGTACTTGGCAACAACGGAGGTCAGTAGTACAAAGGTAAAGTACAGTATGCTAATTGTAGCTAAAGGATGGTGGTACTGATAGACAATACCAGCTGGAACATCCTTGCCCGCGTTTATTCAAAATTAACTCAAATCGCAAACGCGACGCTCCGCCGTTATGTCCTTTTTGGCGAGCGTCGCAAACGTGACGATCCGCGTTTAAGGGGTTAAAGCACATTTGTATTGCAATTTGGCAAAAAAAATAACAACTTACTGGACATAGCACTTGACAGTATATTTTTATCCAGAGTAACAGTTGCCATAGGTTCTGTAGAGCTTAACTCTATGTTCTTCCTTATGCAGGCAAATCATATTGAAATGATTTGCATGTAAGATATTTATCCCTAGAAAATATCAGGTTTATATTACTGGATGATGTTTTTGCTTTTAAAAACTAACTTCAGCCTATTACTTAATCAGTGGCCAGTATAAAAGAAACGTGCTCATAATTATATAGTGCATAACAGTACATGTAATCATGATTACTTCGTATGTAATCGTAATCAATTACTCTTACTTTTACTGTAATCGTAATCTGAAGTTTGCAAAGTAATCGTAACCAATTACAATACCCCTGTAATTGCCCCATGTCTGCCCCATGCCCCTATGATTGAGATTAGCAATACAGGACTGGATCATAGAATCATCATCATTATCCAGACCTCTTTTCCCACCCTAGGGCTGGGTGAGGAGTAGCTCCCGTTTCGCCAGCTGTCAGGACCTGGTCCTGACCATCTCCCTTTGCTAAACAGTTTCAGTGCTTTCACTTACACAGAGAGTAGGCCAGCATGCTCTCTAGTACCTCTACCATCTTCACTTACACAGAGAGTAGGCCAGCATACTCTCTAATACCTCTGCCATCTACTGTCTGCACCACACTACATGCACATTAGATATCACACCTTCTGTTTCCATTCACCCTTAGCAATGGCTGCTACATTAACATCAGAAAACGCGGTGGTAGCTCAGATTGCCACCGCCAGTAGGGAAGGGCTGGAGGCATAGGGTATTTCCGGTCACTACCGAGTAACTGTGCTGACAGTAACTATTGCAAACACAGGTCATGCTCGTCAGTGGAAAAGCGCGGGTTTGGCCCTATGCTTCACCTGTATCCATTGTCATAGTACCAGTTTGAATTCAGTTCGCTTTTTTCTTCAGTCAGTATTCCCTCTGGCTCTGTTCCTCACAGAATCCCAAATCTCTCCCTCTACTGAAATATGCCCATTTGTTTTCCTGGTTACCATTTCCTCACAAACTTCCGTATCAAGGGTGGCACCTGTTGTTACATCAGATCTTAATGGACTGGTTGACGGTTGATTTTTTTTTTTTTTTTTTTTTCTGTAAACAATTTATTTAGGTGATAAATGCGCCAAATTATATTATGATAAACAAACCAAAATAAATATTTGGAGATGCAAGCCTTCAAAATTGCACAAAAAGGGGTTGATGGCAGCACGAGCCTCGAGTGACCATGACGTCATGAACCTGCCAAGCCGAGAGACGAAACAAGGCTGTAATCCCCAGCTGAGTTGAGTGATTGTGGTTCTTCTGATCAGCCAAGCTCTGCTTCATCATGGCCAAGTCTTCAAATATCCACCATTGGTCTTTTTTCCACTGTACAAGAACACAAGTAGAATCACACCGGAAAGAAGATTCAGTGCTGTTCCAAGAGACGAAAACCAGGAAGCTGTGGTGGCGGTCATTGCATCAGGAGTACCCCATCACAACTGGTAACTCCTACTGTTGCAGAGCGGTGTGAGGGAAAACCGAATCAACAGTCATTTACTGAATCGGCACTTTAAAATGGAAAACATCATCATTTTTATCACCATATAGGTACATGTACACCTAATTATCTGAAATCTGGTCAAAAACTTGTGCTTAATATGGTTGTTAATAAAGAACCAGGCTTCAGAGCTAAAACCTGCTAAAGGTATTGGATATTTACTCATCAGATTGTCAACACGCATTGACAGACCTCCCTTTTGCACAGGTGTTTAAAGCACAATTAAAAGTATTTGCATTGTAAATATTTACACAAAGCAGAAGTCTGTCAAGGCAAGTTGTCAAGCTAGTGGTGAAACACTTCCGCTAACTTTAGCAGATTTTTGCTGTGAGTCCTGAAGTTTTATTAATAGTCAAATTAAACACAAATTTTTGATCAGATTTCAGATAATTATGTGTGTATGAACCTATATGGTAGTAAAAATGATAACAGCCAAACATATACAGCTTAACCTAACCTAAGTCACCTGTCAAGCAAAACCAATCCTAACCTTGGCTTAAGCCATTGGTAATGATGTGAAAATTTTATTCCAGTTTCCACTCAATTAATGCTGGTGTGCCACAGGGATCAGTTTTGGTGCCAACCGTGTTCCTGGTTTATACAGTATTAATGATCACTTATCTGACATCTGCAGTCCCATCCATTCATATGCAGATGACTCAACACTTCACTTCATTCACACTTGGACACCCATTTACGAAGTGTAATATCTGAAACTCTCAACTCAGTACAGCCATCGCCATAAATCAAGACTTATCTACAATCACTGAATTGGGACAGAATAACCTTGTCTCATTTAATGCAGGTAGACCCAAATATGTACAATTTACTAATAGACAGTTATTGCCAGATTTGTACATTACCTTCAGTGCCACTAATATTCCCATCTCCAAAAGTATTGAAAGTCTTGGTGTTTCACTTAACCCAAGAACTGCACAATTACCTTTTTTTTTTATCTCACTCCGTGGTGCACAAAAATCAAAGGATATTTTAATTTATTTTTTTATTTTTTTTAGCTTTTGTTTATTATAAACTTGAAGATAAACATCTAGGGCATCATTTAGTGCAAAAAATAATAATAATAATAATAATCTCTCTGTCTTTGCGTAGGGCCATGGGTAAGTTTACATATGAGCGTAGTGATCCCCCCCCCAGGGTATCACCTGGTGAAAAGAAAAAAATGTCACTCTCTCCGTCTTTGCGTAGTGCCATACGTATGTTTGCGTAGGGGTCGAGTTGTTTATGGTGATGCGTGGCCAGCACAGCCTGAGCTGTGGCTCGCAACACGGTGCTACCCAGCCTGAGCTGTGACTTGCAACCCACGAGTTAACAATGCCCACAGCTGGACCTTTCACGTCAGATCACTTGCTAAAACTTTCTTAAAGAAACTTGGATTATTGTACTGTACAGAGTTCGTAACTTCTTTACTGACTGACGAGCAGTTAGCTATGAGAGTCATATGCACTCTCAGCTTGAATATTGCTCACCCTTGTGGAATGGATGTGGAGAGGTTGCACTAAAAAAACTAGACAAAATTCAGAACAAAGCTGTTGGAATTATTAAAAATAACCCTGCTGTTATAAATAAACTACCTCCTGTACAAGTAAGAAGGAATGTTGCCTCCCGTGCATTATTTTACAGATATTTTTATGGCAAATGCTCAGATGAAGTTGCGTCCATTGTGCCACCTCTCCATGCCTCACTGACCTCTTATCAGCCCTCTTGACATGGGGCATATAATTCCCAAAAGCACCTAGGAGCAGGGGACATCCCCACCTGCAAAGAGGGTCTAAGGGCAGGTGAATGTAGAGGGAAGCAGTGATTCGCAGCCCATGTAATTACCACATGACAACCAGTGAAGCAGTTAGTGGGAAATTATTACCATAGGTTGCCCATTCCAGGTTAATTCATTCAGTTAAATTGAACCCATCAGTTCCCGACCCTTAATAATTTCTATACCTTGCTATCGTACACATTGATTTATCTTATTCATCCACCATCCTGACATACACTGCCTTCTTCCACATCCAAACTCTCACACACACCCTTTTCACCACAACGTGTACTTCCATTCTCCTCATGACCATACCATCCAAGTGCAGAGCAGTTGTATTATTGACAGACTGTTACTGTACATCATTCTTGAAGTATATTATATTACATTTTAATCCTATCCATGGTATGAACTCCACACACGTTCATCAGTAATGTCATATCATAGCTTCTTTTCAGTGTCATGACACACCAGAGTTTTTTACCTATACATTAATGTGAGCACCAAAATACCATGCAGTCATCTGGCAGTCTCTAGACTCGATTCCCTGTTTAGTGTCAAGGGTTTCATAACATCACTATTTCTAAGTTACTGTGAAAGACTAGGCCTAAGAATGAAGCATTAATTATTCACATGCAACAAATGTCTGTACACTGTAATGTGAACTTGTTGCTTGCACAAATTTGTAGAACATGCCTCTACCTATTTGCCAGTTCCTAGAATTCCAATAATGTGAGCAGGACAGTGTTAATTTCCATCCCTCGCTATCCATATTATGTGAATAAAGTAAATTCATGGCTTTTCGTTGATCAGACTTCATATTCCACATCTCTATCCCCCCCCCTCCCCAAACACCTTGCATGTATTAGGTAAGTTTCATTTTCACAGTGCTGTCACACTCTTGATTTTTTGTGTTCATGTCGTAAACTATGAATTTGCAGGGACAGAGGAGAAATGGAACTGCCATAAAGTTGAGATGGCTCTTTGGGCACACTTTGTGGTGGCTGAGTTGAAAAAGGAATTGCTGGACAACATGCCTGGCAGTGCGAGTGCAGCCTCTGCCCCATCCTCCACCCAGCAGCCCACAGAGAATGGAGACACACAAACACAGTCTCCGCAGAAGGCAAAGAATGTATGTGTGTTTTCATAGTTCTGATTTCCTTTTATCCTCTGGGAAACCTTTTGTAGTGGAGGAATTTAAAAACTACATGTATTTTCAAACTACATCTGTACTCCTTTCACACTCATTTCAGCTTGTATGTGTATTTTCATAGTTATCATTTCCTTTTATCCTTTGGGAAACCTTTCGTAGTGGAGGAATTTAAAGACTGCATATATTTTCAAACTACATCTGTACTCCTTTCACACATGTATTTTCAAACTACATCTGTACTCCTTTCACACTCATTTCAGCTTCTCACTTTTCCTTCATCTTTTACTTTCCTTTCTCCTGCTTCATATTGCATGTCCTTTGTATCGTTATTGTTGCAACCCGAGTCATCTGAATGTGAACATGGTGCACTGCAGGCCCTCTCTTGCACTCCACCATCCATGCAGAGGATAGAGGAATTAAGAGACATTTGTGTAACCTGAGGAGTGATGATGTTACCAGAAGCATAATCGCTTCGCAGGCAAGATTCTGTGTTCAATTCCCAGGCCGATCGCGGGATCTTTGAACAGGGTCTCCTTTGCTGATTTGGTTTTACCCAACTGAAAAAGGGATGTAAACCAAGTAGATGCATCAGAAACTCAGTTCTTTCATCTATCAACCCAACAGAATCTTCCACAGGAGCACTCTCTGATGTTTAACAACATCCAGCTCAATCCTGTATCATCTTTAAACATACTTGGGGTTTCGTTCTTTCGGGATTTATCTTGGAAAGAACACATCACCTCCCTTGTAAAATCTTCTTCCAAGAGATTAGGTGTACTAAGCTGACTTCATACCTTCTTTAGCCCTGCACAGTTGTTGACTTTATACATGGGTTTTATTTGTCTGTGTAGAGTACAAGTCTCATGTGTGGGGAAGCTCCCTGCACACAGCTCTTCTCAATAGAGTGGAGTCAGACACTTTTCATCTCATTAACTCTTCTTCTCTTACCGGCTCCCTTCAACCTCTGTCTCTTTGCCGCACTGTTGCATCTTTATCTCTTTTCTGTCACTACTTCAATGGTCACTGCTCCTCTGAACTGTCTGCTTGCATCCCTCCACCGCTACGGCGGGCACATAGCACCCGTCTGGCAACAAACTCTCATCCCTTTTCTTTTCAACTCTAGTGCAAGAGTTAACCGCTACTCCCATTCCTTCATGTATGCAACAGGTCAACTCTGGAACTGCCCTCCCTGTCTGTCTCTCCTAATGCCTACGGTCTCCAGTCTTCGAACGCAGTGTGTCCAGGCATCTTGAAATGATTGGATCTTGAATTTGGCTCTCTGCTTTTTTTTTATTTTTTTTATTTTTTATTTTTTATTTTTTTAAAGGGAGCAATTTCCAGGCCCCTGGCCTTTGGTTCCTTCTTCCTTGCATTAAAAGGGGGGGTGGGGGGAGTTGCATTCTGGGGAGGAAAAGGCTTCACACAGTCACATGTACATACAACACCAGCTATCTCGTATGTTCCTCACCTCTTCCCTACACCCATAAGCCATCTCGGCAAGGTTTCCTGGCTGCAACCCTTCGTAATGATCCAGTCTTGATTGAGCTGTAAAGGATTGCACTTTGTTCTTTATCACATCTGTATAACCAGGTAGCATATCCCCTTCATTATATCAGTGGTATAGCACAAAGGCATCCCTCAGCTGCACCAATTAAAAAACATACACATAGTTTTCTCTGATGACAGGGAATGTGGATTTATTTCCATAATCTGTATCTATACTCAGTTATACTTTCACAGCAAGAGAGAGTTTAAAGACAGTGTTGGTACAGGTGTTTTCATAAGAATGAGGTGGGAACTAGATGTAATTTCATGTCACTTTTTTTGCCGTGACACCTGATTCGTTGATCTCATTCTCACCTGAGCAACAGAACTGTATTGCCACTTTCATTTCATCCACTGTATTAGTCTAACCCTACAAATTTGGTGACAGTTTCATTTTTATTTTTGCTGCCACTAATTTTTATTCAATTTAAGCGAGTCTTTTGAAATGGGAAAAGTTTGATTAAACCCTCATTTCACCTTCACTACTAGAAGGTTCCTTTTTTACTATGAATAAAATAGTGTGGAAATGCAAGAATTAGGTGATTAATAGGATATAAGTTGCCTCATTAGGATGTCATTATTTCATTTGAGTATACTCTTCAGGTATGTCTACATTTGCTAATAATTCCATACATTACAATTCATTCACTTTCAGGCAATAAATAGAGATTGAATTTGGATTCATATAGCAGTATTATGAAATTTGTTATTTTTTCATATGAATACTCATTCTAGTTTTCACTGAAAGTGTATGGTTGCTATATACAGTATACTGAATCAATACAACTCTTAAGTACAGCAGGTCTTTTACAGAGCTTAAGCTTAGGAGAGTTCCAGTTACAGCTTCATTGCTCATATTTGATATGAAGAATATAAGCTCTTATTGTAAGACCTGTATTAGATAATCTTGTTATAAAGTTCATATTAACTCGAACTCTTTTGACGCAACCTGCGTCCAACCACTTCCAAGCACTGCATGACCTCCACGGGCTGGCCCAGACCTTAAACACCACACACCCTCACTTGGCTATGTGCTTGAAATTGGAAAATGTTTCCATTCAGCTTTCTCCACTGCCCTTATTTATTATTGTATTGTTATGAAATTGCTACATGTTATAAATGATCTTCCTAATGAATGGGGGGGGGGAACTATATTTTATCGTTCAGTAATTTATTCAATATTGACTTTCACAGATAAACATTCGTTAATGCTTGTTGAGAGAAAGTTGTAGAGCATTTATTTGTGATGATTTTCGTAAAAAATGACACTTCTAGCTCTATTAGAAAGATATTTATGGCATACTGAACAGAAATATCTTACGGTCTTCAACCACACCCGGCTGCTGGAGTAGCAGTTGGCTCAACATTGTAAAATGTTTCCAATCATTTCATTCCCCTGCTGTTATATGTAACTGTATTGTTGTAAATTACTATATGTTATAAATGAATAAATGATCCTCCTAATGAAAGAAGAAAAAAAATTAATTACCATATTATTTCAGTCACACATTTATTCAACGTCTATTTTTTAGAGATAAACAATTAGTCAGGGCTTGTTGAATGCTTTACAACTTTCTCTCAGCAAGCATTGATGAAATGTGTATATATCTCTGAGAGCTCAACATTACATAAATGAGTGAATGATAAAATAGGGTAATTTATTTTCTCTCTCTCTCTCTCTCTCTCTCTCTCATAACAGTACAGTTATAAATAAGGGCAGGGAAGAAAATGTAATTATGCAACCGAAAATCGTGGTGAAAAAATACCGCACCCTGTATGGTTGGACAAAACCTCCATTTGAAAAAGTGCACGTTGTTGGATTTCACTTGGACGCAATCCACGTCAAAAAAAGTGCAAGCGGTTGGATTTTTTTTACCGAGCCCTCGTGTGTGAGAGGGTCAGAATTACAGAATATATCCTGTTCCATTACTACCTGTTAGGTGCAATAGCCAGTTTTCCCACAGTATACAGTAAAACATCGATATAACAGACTTCAATAGACCAGAATTCCCTTTTATCGGACTGGAGCAGGTACCAGACTAAATTCCAATGTACAGTATCGGAAAAAGTTCGATAAAGCCGGAAGCAGTCCGGACTGCCTGATCACTTCAGCTATGTTCACCACAATCAGGTAAATAAATGACATGTTTGTCAGTGTACAGTACAGTATTATTATATTATACCATTTGATTAATGTAGTGAAGTTATAACACAGTACAGTACCGCCATGATAGTCAAAACAGTTTAAAAACCATTCATGCGATCCGGACTAATGTCTGATATATCGGAAAAAGTCCAGGTTGGCAGGGGGAAGTCCGGATGTCACTTTTAGCAGAATTTCGCATTTTTTTTTTTAATGGTTTGGGCCCCAATTAGTCCGTTATAGTGAGGTCTTACTGTAGTTGTATGGGAAAAGCCGTGATAATAGGGGAACATAATCATGTGACGTGTAATGGGGATTGAAGATATATGAAGAGGATATTTTTCATTGGATGTAAGCTTCAGTCTAGTATATATAAGTAATCATGAATATTGTAGGTCTCATCTTTACAGGGTGAGTCCAACCCTGAGGAGAGCAATGATTCCATGGATTCAGCATTTGCCAATAAGGAAAACCTCACAGCCAACACCAATGGCACATCCGACGCCGAGAACAGCAGAGCCTCGGTGATGTTAAATTGTGAAGACACAAATGACTCAGTGGCAGTGTCAGAGGCCCCTAGTGAGGCCCTGTCAGAGGCACCCAGTGAGCCCGTCTCCGAAGCACCCAGCGAAACCATCAGTGAATCCGACACCCGAGATGCGTCCGTGGCCGTCCCAGTTTCCGACACCACTGACGAACCTGCCCAGAAGAAACTCAAGTTGGATGAATAGTTTGTGGTGTGACGAGGCCAGTGTGTTCTCTCCCTGCCACCTGTTTGTGGAGTGAGGTGGTGGCGCATGTATTATATTTACCACCTAATTGTGGAGTGTGGTGGCTGGCCTGCAGAGTCTACCATCAGCTCTCAGTAAGTTTGGTGGTTTATTGCATTCTTTTGACCACCTAATTATTACCCTCCACTGAACTCCCCCTCTTCCCCCTTTTTTATTTTATTTTTATTTTGTTTGTTTCCCCTCGGCATTGGTGTGGTGGTGCGTGGGTTCCCTGGGGTGGTAACACTCTTGTGACTATCATAGTATTAAAACTGAGAACACAAAGATGTAGACAGAGTACCAATTTTTTACTGTACTTTCCGAGGCATGTGAAAATGATGGAACGTCTGGCATTTCTGTGTTGTTGCAAACTAAACTCTGTAATGTGAGATGCAGGCAGATCACATCTACAATTACAGGTGTTGCATATATGACCGTCAAAATTTAGGGGCTTTCTTACACCATGTTCTCAGTTTTAATAATATGGCCAAAAGGCCCTTATTCTCAAGGTTTTTGGAGGTTTCCATTTTCCTCTTCTTGAATGATTTATTTTGTGTATCACACCAAAATATTCCTCTGCAGTATATTTATGTAATATTGACATTGATTGCATAAAAGACATACTGCAGAATAGTAATCATTGATATGCAGAAATAAACAGGTATGGAAGAGGTCCTAGGAAGTGTCCTGGACCTCATGAATCCAGGTGACATAATTTTTAGGTTACTGCTGCTACTAAATGATTTTATTAACTTTGGATGGTCTTCTCTAAATGAGGGGATTTATTTAGATGATATATAGCCCATCCAGTAAGAAGAATCCATCCTAACGAGAATGTAATCACATGGTAGCAAGAACAAACTAAAGATATGATTTGGATTCAAGGGGTCAACCACCGGTAATATGGGCCACGGCTTGTACCCTCAGCAGTGCCGCACCTCCACTACTAATCCCCCACCCTTGTGCACTCATGTAACATACATTCCAAGAGGCTTTTATCATGGAGAGATTATTAATATTTTCTACAAGAAGTTTCCAGTTTTGCAGCTCAAGGCGGTGGCGTGCATCATTCGGCTCCGTGAGTTCTTGATCAGATCTGATGGCCTGAGTGAAACCCTCAAGCAGATCTCATAATATTCCCACTCAGAACCACTTTGAGGAATAATTATGGCTTGATGAAGTGCTTGCTTGTATGTAATATGCAGGCTGGCCCATGTATTGTGACCTAGACTCCTGTTTGTTGCAGAGATGGCTCAGTCTGCTGGTGTGAGGATTGCTGACATTAGTGCTACTTCATAAAATTAGTAATCAACCATGCAATCAGTGAACATAAAGGAGCATACACATTAAACTATGAAAAGGAAAAGGGTCATGGGAAGTAGGAAATGGTGCAGGGTAGTAACTGTTGATGCTGACTGAGCTTTCCCCACAACAAACAAGAATTGAGATGCATAATATATGGAGCACCCGGTGCATAAGAGCCGCATGTCTCAAGATAGTCGATGCATCTAATCAAGAATTCATATCCAGCCGATGCACATTGTGTCTGCTGTGTTGGGATGCCAGTCTCATCAGCTCCCAGCAAAGGGTCAAAGCTTCACCTACATTGTGTCCCCTCCCCTCCCCCCCCTTTTTTTTTTTTTTTATGTTGGAATAGAATTTTTATATATATGTAAGTATTTTATCCACTTTTACCATTTTATGAAGTTTGTACAAGGTTGGGTGGATTTAGAACGGTGCACCCTGCGTAATGTCATCTTCATCACTGTCATGATAAGTCCACTGCCATTCAGTGAAGTAGTTTACTATCCTCATTTCTTCATTCATGAGCAGTCACCCCTTTACTCTTAAGGGTTGGACTCACGGCCAGATAATAGTTGTGAGTATGAAGGGCCTTGTCACTCTAAGGTTAGATATGTTTCAGTGCAAATTGTTCAGTTTAGTAGGATGGTGTACAGGTTGAAAGATGAGCACCCAGTTTGTTGAGCCACATCTTGTACATTACTTTCCTCACTGTCACATGCTTCGTGGATGACAGTGAGAAATGGAGTGCTCAGAATGTGGCCTAATGAAGCAAGGTGTTTTTCCAGCTTTTACCTTAACCTACTTGATCAGTTTGTATCAAAGTATTTCCAGTCTGACCTCTATTTGGCAAGACCCTGTGAGGTTTGGTCTCATTTCAGGATTCAAGGACATTCATAATTAGGGATTACACATCACTAGTTACTGCCTCTAGCCAAAGTTTTATTCTTTAGGTTGTATCGTTGAACAGGTGACTCACTGCATCATTACAGACGTTATTAATATTTAATAGAAAGTTGTAATAATGTTGGTTTGGTTTATGGTAAACCTAGGAAATTCGTTCAATGATAGGGCTGAGAGAGTACCAGACTTTGCTTAACCCTTTGAGGCTGGTGGTATATTTTGCATTATATTCTTACCACCACACAGTATGACAGTTGGGAGAGACTCTTCACACTAGAAGGGTTAGTCATAGCTTCACTGACCCCTCCACCACAAAACACCTCCCCTAATATGAAAAAGAAGAAGAAGAAAAAAAAGAAGTGACCAATAACTTATTTAAAAACTATCACTGGCTTCAAGGGACTAAAAGCAGTAATTAATTGCTGGCAATTGCTAGACGACTTCCTGAAGAGGGCCGACTATTTGACATTTAGGAGCAGCCCAGTTGTGACTGTTCCTGAAGATGGGGAACTGTTTGATATTTAGGTTTGTATTTTAAGTGGCTATGGGAATTTCATTAACACTTCTTCCTTAATTATTTATTCTGCACATTATTATCTTTTGTATGTTATTGATACAAACTATGTTGGTATTTAAACTATAGATAACATGTTGGTGAAAGTTATGGCATAAAATGCAAAATAAACTGCTAAGGAAGGGGTATTGCAAAGCCTCCTGTGCCACCTAAAATATAGTCCTTAGGAGCAGCCCAGATATGACAATTCCTGAAGATAGGCGACTATTTGACATTTAGCAGCTGCCAAACACCTTACAACAGTGTTACACTCATCATCTGGGAGCCAAGCCACCAGAACTTCAGCTTGTACAGGCCTGGCAGGAGAAAAAAAAAAAAAAGGAAAAAAAAAAAGTATGCACTGTAGCAATGGAAAATTTGATTACAGCAAGTCCTTGTTGTAAGTCTTCTCTTGATTCATTTATTTATTTTTTTATTTTTTCTCTATGTTCTTAGTAAAGTAAGTAAAGATTGGGTATAATTTCTTTCGTTGCTCCTTAGTCAAGATGTGTGGATGTCGGTTTTCTGATAGCCAGAAACTACTTACACGGATAACATTCTCTTGTAGCCTGAGTCTGAGGGGAAGTTCCATTGTTATTTTAGTTGATATATCGTTTACCCTAATTTACAGACCCATTTGTATGGATAAAAAATATACTTTGAACACTTACAATAAGGACTGCCTGTATTCTTGCATTAAGAATTTATATTTAAAGTATGCTGGAGTGTTTGTGTAAGCTATTCAAACTCTCTTTTTGTATAAACATTAGTAATCTTATGTACTTTTTGGTTTGGTATTTAAATATCAAAGGAAAACCAATACAGTATTTTCATGTTATCACTTGGGTCCTCTCATTTTCAGTCTAGGCTCCCTTATTGGTTTCCAACATTGAAATAATCAACTGCTGGGTGATTTTAGTATTCATTGACCCCTTCACTGTGCTGACACCTTTCTTTACTTTGTTCTTGCTACCCTCAGACAATGTTAGTCAGCTTAGGGTAGATGTTTTTGCTGTGAACAGGTTGGTGAAGGCAAAATTGCACATCTTGATAAAATTGTTTGGTTGGTAGTATGAAGAAAATATACAAAGACATCATTGCAGTGAATGGGTTAATCTCCATGGAAGTAAATTCCAAACACAGAACCCTTGTCCTCAGACAGACTGCCAAGTAGCAGCACAGGAACAAGGTCAAGGGTTCTTATTCTTAGCAGTTATGGGGACTCTAGCACATCTTCCTGACCAGTTTATTTGTGTGTCTGCTACAGGAAGTCATCGTTAGTGGTTGCCCAATAAGGCCTCAGTTCATTGATGAGAAATTGGCTACAGATATTAAGTTGCAACTTATAACGCTGCTGTGACAGTAACGCCAGATTTTCAGTCTTGCATGGAAAATGATACAAGTACACATCAGTTATAATGAGGAATGCCTGTATGTAAATTTATTCACGTGTTAATTTTAAAGTCATACATCAGTTACAATATGTCAGCCTTAGTATGACATAAATAACAAAGGAGAATCATATGGTGTAATGTGGGGGGAGGGGGAGTTAAAAAGCCTTCTAAGCCAGCTAGAATATGACTTAGGCTTATTTTCACCTCATCTTGAGAGGCTCTTTAGCATACCTGAGCAGTTAGAACTGCAGATTTTATGGTAATAGTCTCTTATATGTTATTTATACAATATGTTTTAATGTTAGAAAGATACAGTTAACATAGAGTACAGTAATTGGGTGCAGTATGCAAATATATTGCTTGGGAAGAGGTGCTAGAAATGCTAGAAAGTCTCCTATTCACACAAGAATATGACCCCAAGACATCCTCCTAAGTTGATGAGAACACGGCCCAAGCACAGAGCCCCTCGAGTCTGTGCTGTGAGTGCAAGACAGCAGAGGGGCAGGCACAAGCACCAAAGTTTTATCTCAGTCAGTAGGAAGTGATGTTTGCGCTATGTGTAAGAAACGTTAGGCCAGGGATAGTTGTGAATCAAAAGCAAACAACAGTTGTTTAGTTCTGACAATTTGTTTTGTGACTAAAGTAGCATGCACAAAACTGGTTATTAGTTTCCATGTTATCACGTGTCAACCAACCCACAAGTTACCCGTTACGGAAAGTGTACAGCAAGACTAGTGCACAAACCTCTTCTGTATCAGGAGCATTGATTAAGTGGCAAAAGTTTTTAGTATATTAGAGCAACAATCACGAGCTGTTTATAGGTTATTTCATTACGGGAAAAAATTTTGTCGTAAGATTTTTACGATCTGGTCTCATACGATAAAATACAGAGACATGTCTGTTATCTGATTTTACATGTCAGTGAACATGACTCTCCACAGGTTCCCATTGATGGATCTTGAGTACAGAGTATGTAATACTTTCATTTCTAATGGTAAACTATTTAATTTGTAAACAATGTATGCTGAAGTGTTGGAGTAAGGACTGCACCTCCCCTTTTTTGTGATTATGCTCTGGCTGCCCCTCTGCTACTTACCTTTATCTATTTATTCAAGTTTTGTATTTATGTTCATTAATTTTTCTCAGTTACTAGTATATTATGGGAAGTACCACATTCTTTAGTTGAGCAGTGGGCTTGGTGTTGAGGCATGAATGATGCCAACCCCAGCAATGTTGGAGACACTGAACGGGTCAAAACCAATGTAGGTGAAGGAAGGTTGTGCACCTGCAGTAGGGAAGGGGCTTTCAGGGGTGTGGCAGAGACAATGATTATCAGTCATTCTAGCACCCAAAGGAAAAGCTTTAGCAGGTACATTTTATTCACTCTGGGAGTGACCTGTAATGCTGTATAATCATAAATTGTGTACAGTAACACTGCAACAGAAATTTAGCCCATCTTGATAGCAGGTCCCATACTGCACATGACCATCCCAGCTCCCTCCTCCTTCCATTAACTGTTTTACCATTTTCCATTGTTTGTCCTACCCTTTTTCCTTTATGTACTTCTCATTTCTTCACAAGCCATGGAACTGCCGTGAGATGGTCAATACTCTTCTTTCAAGTTTGGCGTCTCAGATTCCAGATTATATTTATTTTTATGGAGGTGCCCTTCTTGGCTCTGTTGAAGCTTCAGCCAGTTGGAGTATTTTAGTTTCATTACTATTTATGCATTCTTGTACATAACTTAGAAAATAATAGAAAATTAATCAAGTTGGAAAGTTGGGATCTGGTGTATTTACTTCATTAGAATGTCTTATTGAGTTTGGGGCTTCAGTAGTTGGTTCAAGTATGTTGTTGACAGTAGTGACAATTCATGGCAGAGCCTCTTTGCTCAGCTATTGTTAGACTTTCTTAAGCCCATTATTGTATCTCTTGGTTAAATGAGCATAGTACAGGTGGATATCAAGTAGTGTGTGGTCTGGAAATCCCTGGCTTTTGTGGCTCCTTCAAACACTTAGCCCCTTTCCTCCCACAACAATATCCTGCCTTGTATAGTCCCATGAAAAAGTGCTTATTTTTCTATTTAAAATCACAAAATAAGAGGATGATAGCGAGAGTGTCATCCCAAGAAAATCCCCAAGCTCGTCTCCTGACCCTCCCCCACCCCTTCCTCCCTCCTGCTCACGCCCCTTCCTTCCTCAAAGATCCTGTAGTACAAGATTGGGTAATTCACCATTTTGTGTCCGGATCCACTCATGCTTTTAGCTTTGAAGACTTGTTACTTCAGTCATACCAGTTGGAACAAAGATACTGGTGTGATACTCTTATACAAAACTGAGAGTACTGTATCAGTTGACTGGTCTCAAAATGGTGTTATTGTCATCTCTCAGAACAGGATCATCATTCCTTCCTGCCCACTTTCATCCATCTCTTCTCTCCTGTCCTGAAAATCATTCAGTCATTGTGGGTCCGGAGGTAATCATCATCACTCATCATTGTAGGTAGTTGTAGGTGTCATTATTATTTAATCAGTAGACTTGCACACAAATACCTGAACTCTTTGGACTAGTGGGTATCCAGATGGTGATACCTGGTCTTTTCAACCAATTATTACTGAACAATGAAAAACCTTATTATTAATGAATACTGAAAAACTGGAGTGAATGCTACCACAGATATGGCCTTACACAACAGGAAGATTTGGTGTTTTAGTATATTCTATTTCAGTTTTAATGTGATAGAATTAGTTCAAATAAAGGATTCACACCAGGAAGGCTGTTTTGATAACCTTCATTTATATGAAGCGTGCTACCACATGAAGAAAATACTCAAACCTCAATTAGCGTGGTTTTGAAGTTGCTCGGTCACCTACTCTGCTACAAAGCTCCAGCAACACGTGGCTTGTTTCAAAGTTGCGTGGTTCATTCCCGGGCAGTGATGTCATGTGCCCGGCTCACCATGACTGGCTTCTCAAGGACGAGCAGACCATTGTGTGGCCATCATTCAGAATGGATTTAGGGCATACACAGACATGTTTAATGCCAGGATCACTGCCCGTCAACATCACCCAATTTCTTCAAGTCAGGTGGCAGACACTTTCGCAACGTGAACCCTCTGCCTCCGATGGCTCAGACCTTCACAAGAACTCTGCACTATCATCTTAGCTCTGGACTTAGAAGAATTCAACTTACATGATGAAGGTGGGGATGAAAAGCAACATCTCAACACTGGTGGGGTGAGGGGGAATGTCATGGAGATATGAAATGTCATCATACCAGCAAGCAGCCTAACTTTGGTTACTGTTAATGTTTTTTAACTGTTATATTTTGTTACAGCTAGTGATTACATGATGGTAGGTGTCAGTTAAGGTCAATTATGTGGGGCAACAGGGGTAAAAGTGGGATTTTTAGAAAGTGGCCTCCCCCCCCCCCCCTTTTTTTTTTTTTTTTTTTTTTTTTATAAACAAGGTAAAGGATTCAGGGCCCATCTCTCGGGGGCAGTGGTCTGTCCCAAGGCCCAGTCCTCCTCCTACACCTCCACTTGTCACCATTTCAGCACTAACACCCACCATCCATACTGAATAAGTGCTAGGGCTGTCTCATACAGGACTGGTCTACTGGTTTTGGTAGGGGTATTTTTGCGACATCAGCAAGTCCTCTGGTAGATCAGTAAAGTCTGCTTTTATGAAACTCAAATCCTTAAACTTCCCTGCCCCAACCGAGATTCAACCCTGGGTCCATTAGGACTGCAGGCTGCCTCTACCGATTCAGCTATCACCTCCCCCAAGTATACACGTAAACATTAGGTAATACAATCCATGTCCACATTTATTTACCACGTTAATCAAGGACTGAGTGTATTTAATGTGGAATGTCAAAACAACTTTGAATGTATCTTGTCATCCACATTACAAGGTATGGTAAAATTGTCAGTTAAAACTAATTCAGAATGTATCTCGTCATGCACATTACAACGTATGGTAAAATTCTCAGGTAAAACTTATTACCGGTAATATATTTTAACTCGAAGGACATTCAATCAGAAGCTTGACATCTTGTACACTGGGTTCTTAAGCTTCACTTGGTGCTTCCTTAACCTCTTCACTCCAATGATGTATTTTTCCATTCTGTTTGTGCTACCTTAAGACACTTTGATAAAGGAGGCCTTCATTACTTCACTACCAGAGGCCCTTCTTATGCTACAAAAATCTATCAAAAATCTAACTGATGCCTGCAAATATAAACTAGAAAAACGTCAGTAGTTTCAAGGTGCTATTTTTTTTTTCTTTTACCTGATATGCAATAGTATTAGTATACAATAGTTCCATTACAACTCCATTTATAATGTTGACAATTAATTTACCTGCAGATGTTGCATTTTTGCACAAACTATTAAGGCAATATAATGAGCTTAAATATGCTCCATTTGTGTATGTTGGTTACAAATATGCTGTGTGTGTTGGTTGGCATCTATATTGTAGTTACCTTGTATGTGTTTCGCTTAACCCAGTAAGCGTCGTATAGAGAGGGAATCACTCATTTGCATGGGTGACTTTCCAGCCTTGTTGAGTCTGTTGGTGGCAGCTCCGTGTTCCAACAGTAAGCGCACAGCATCAACGCGCTCCTCCTCACATGCCAGGTGCCTGTGTGCAAAGCAGATGTTGGGTCAGTCCTTTGAATGCCAGTTTTGTCCTATTTTGTTTATCCTTGTGGTTACAACATGATCAACATAAGAAAGTTTACTATGATGAATACTTTCAGATGGGCATGCCTCTCCACTGAATGAAATCTGGTGTGAGCAGCAAAAAGATACTAGGGTTGCCCTGACCATGAGAAGGTTAAAGTGCCAATGCTATAGGAACCAGGTAAGAGTCTAATGAAGTCCCTTCACTTGTGCTGATGAAAGATGCCTGCAAGTGGTGACCCCAATAAATCCAGGTAGAGACCTGCTCAGATACTGTCAGCTTTCTTCCTACACTTTAAAAGGAGGATGGTGGATTGCAGTAGAAGGCAACTTCAGCCAGCAGGCCACTGGGTTCACATGCAGATAAGTCTCATGCCCTGTCTGGTGTATTACACCACCGGGAACTTAGAGCCTAATAGGTACACAAGCACTTGTGATTGCACACAAATGCTGGTTACTTACAATGCAGTGTTGCCTTGGTTATCAGTGGTGTCGATGGAGCACATGTTACTCTGCAGGAGCGGTGTCATTGAGCGCAAGTTGCCCTTGGAGGCAGCGCGGTGCAATGGTGTCGCTCCCATCGTGTCTTGAAGGTTCACATCAGCACTGTGATCCAACAATATCCTCACAATCTACGAATAACACTACATTACTTCAGGCTGGGAAAACTCAATTGTGGCACTGTTGACTGTCACAAGTACTGCAGCTGTCTTGCCATGGCCGCAAGAAAACAGATATCAGCACTGACTGCACTAATTCAAAGTTACATAAAGAACATTCTGCCTAACAATGAATCACCTTTGTATAGCTGATCCAGTCAGTTGATCATGGGTGACAAACAAGGAAAGCTGAGGAAGTGTCAATTTAAGTCAACAGTAAATTAAAAACCACTGCATAATAGGTTTCCATTGGTACCTTGAAAGCAGATTTGACATTTTCCATAATTTATACTGCTAACTACAGAAAATCACCACCACCATCATCTCTGACACCTTCCTTCTTCCTGGGAACCCAGAAACAAGGGAAGGTCACGATAACTGCCTCCAGGTAACTTATCCTCACATACTCTCTCCCCTCACCCCTCAAACATTCCTTTCATTTTTCCTGGTGATATTTTTCAACTTGTCCTGACATGGAGGAACTAACTAGTTAATAATAAAACACACCTCATGATGGTCCTTGGATGCTGCGTACTGAAGTGCAGAATGTCCCCCGTTGTTCCAAGTGTTGACATTGGCACCGCGGCCGATCAGCAGCCTCACCACCTGCTCCCTCCCCGCCGACGCTGCCATCATCAGTGGCGACCAGTTGCACTGATCATACGCAAAAAAAGTGAGTTGAAAAAGTTAATCATCGTCACCATCCTAACGTTTTTCTCACTTCCAGATGGCACAGAATGAAAACACAATAGAGGGAGAACTATACAGGACCCATGAAATAGACTTACCATTCACTCTCCATTCAAGCCTGCATAATAATAATAATAATCATCCATCCATCACCCAGTCCTATGTCGCCCCACAGAGGAGCGTAGGAACCCCGGGCTAGGCAAGTTGGTTTTGACATTTAAGATGAGAGTGACCAGCCTCACTCATCCCTAAATGGCATTACGTGAGCAATAAACCCCAACCACCTCTTTGATAGAAACCTATTCAGGCTTGATCCAACTGGAGCACCTTAATTACGCACTAAACCACCAGGTGCCATAATCTGGTTATATGGTTACCACCCAGCATTGTATATGATTTCCTAGTGTACAGGAAACCATTTGGATTGTCACTCAGTATACAGTAGAGTCGCCCATTGGCAGATGGAAGAAAAAAGAATGAAGGAAAGACAGACAGAAGGGGGAGTGTAATGTCACCCGTAGGCAGAAGAAAGAGGAAGGATGGAAGAGAGGAAAGGGCAGATACCCAAAGCAGCACTACATTGAGTGAGTGGATGTTGAGTGCCTCTACCTGCCACAATATTAATAATAATAGTAATACAGAAATACCTAGGGCAGGTGGTGGTACTGTCATGGCAGAGGGAGGATGGCTATGCACAGTCTGCCAAAGGGTGTGGGAATAACTCCATTTTGTGCAGTGTTTGTGATGAGCGGATGCACAAAACACGTGGTATTGCAGGTAAGCTGCAAAATAATGTTGATTTTGAGTGTGTAATATTCATGAGAGCATACAAATGCTGAGTGGTGAGAAAGGATTAACCCTGCTGGAGTCCTGAGTGTGTGGAAGTGTTTTGTTATTTGGAGGACATGGTATACTGTATACTGGAGATGGGCCTGGAGCTAGCTTGGGAGCAAAGGATAAGGAGTGATGACTGGATTAAGTTTAGACAGCTGTTGCCTCTTCTGGCACAGAGAGGGCTCTCCCTCTGTGCTAAGGGGTCCCTGTGTGCGGCACGTGTCAGGAGTGTAATGCTGTACGCCAGTAAAGGAGAAGGATATTCATAAACACAGAAGCGACAGTGATTAGATCAGATGGATGTGTAGTACGTCCTTGAATAACAGGCCTGGAAAGTTAGGATGGTGGATGAAGAGTTGGGAGGATGGATTGGACTTGAGTGTACTGTAGTACTGATGTATGATATGGGGTTGTCTATAATGGTCTGGGCATAGGAAGAGGATTGAGGATAACACCTGGGTGTGGAGGGTGTGAAGTATGAAAGTTGGGGACAAAGTTGTGGGAGGCAGACTGAAAAACACATGATGTGGTCATACAGTGTGACCTCGGAGATAAAGGAATGAACAGAGAGACTGCTCGAGTTCACGAACATGGATGGCTTCCATTAGGTGACCAAGGCCACTACATGCATGCACACTGGAGCCTTTATAACAACAGAAATAATAATAATGTATGTGTTATTACCTGTACTACAATACAGGTACTGTAACTTACTAATACTGCACTGTTACATGGTAAATTTATTGAAAATGAGCTACTGTGTCAGTGATAATTTAATGATGCTATTAATAACAGAAAGAACTTGGAAAGAAATAATCAGCCTTAAATAACTGTTACTCAGTACTTCAAGATAAACCCATACAATCAGGTCATGCAGTTAATTTATTTTTTGTTATTTCCTGATAATTATATTCAGCTTTGGACATGTTTTAAAATGGAAGGGTTAGATTACTGTTATAAGAAAACTCTCCAGTACAAGCAGTGTTTCTTAAGCTGTATAAAATAATCAGGTAGCAGCAAGGAAAAAACACAGTCACCCAGTTTTTAGGGGTAAAAGAAAAAGAGAAAGAAATTACCGTACATCATCTGTGTTGTCTACTGGTGCTCCGTGTTCGATGAGAAAGCTGGCCAGTTCTTCATGGCCGCCACATGCTGCCCAGTGCAGCAGCTGACGACCACTCTGTGCATGAAGGAAGAATACCTAGGTCATTATCAGAATCATCATAATGATTTTTTAAAATGTGTAGCATGACAGCTGGCAGTGAATCAAACATTGCGTAACACAAATAATCACTTCCCCTTATGGTATCTCTCCCAAGTTAGTATCATCTGGCATTTTTCTGAAAGAGAGAAAAAAAATGTAAGCTGAAGGAGTTATGTAAGAGAGAAAAAAAATGTAAGCTGAAGGAGTTATGGTAATGAAGATTATTTCTAACTCCTTCCCCATAAAGGGTTTCTTGTAAGCTGACTAGGAGCATCTGGCATTGGCTGAAACAATGTACATAGCCTACTTCTGCAACACATTGATGAAAGGTATCAATGCAGTCACAAAACTCATGCTTTGACAGACTCTGCCAACCTTATGATGATGCCTATCTTAAGTACCCTTCCTACTTGCAAAGGATATGGTTTAATGTGGGGGGGGACACAAGTGAATATGGTGAGGAACATTCATTAAATTCATTCAGTAGCCTGTGATGACTATTTTATGTATTTTAAGTTTTGAGGTTGTCAGGTGATTTTACTTAACTGTCAGTGACACTATGATAGAGTGATTGAGTAGGTTTCATTGGCAACTGCAAAAATAATGCAACTGGGCTTATAAAATTAATCTGGTCATTCAAGGAAGCTATTTGGCACATCTTTGAACTCTGGGTAAACATACGCTTTACTTGAGGCAGTAGAAGCACCTTACCAAATCAGTTCTTCCTGATAGTCTGTTATATTTTTTTCTTATTATTTCTGGGGTGGTAAATAAACGTTTAATGTGAAATTAGTTTAGCCCGTTGTTTTTCGCTAAGTTCTGCTGTGTCAGTTAATTTGATTTTTTAAGCATAGTAGTGGAAGGGACTGTCCTAAGTGTTTAACTAAACCTAGCTTAACTGTACCTAACAATTTAGTCCAACTAACCTAACCTAACCTACGGTAATCTAAACGCGACCTAGCATCCAGTTGGGAAACAAAGTTCACATTTCAGTACTTTGAGTATGATTCTTCCATTACCCCATAAATAAACAGCCGTAGGTATACATGGCTTAAGGAACGTGATGATAAAAAGTGGGAAATTTTTCAGCAGGAAATGGTAATTTACCACCCTGAAAATATAAAAAGAGAAAAACTGGAAAGTATGAATTGAATTTGTAAGGTTTTTCTATTGCCTCAAATAAAGCTAGGCGCTCTACCACTGAGCCACCCTGCCCAGTGTAAAACGTACCGTAGACCAAGCCCTTTAAATCTGATCTACGTACACTTTTGGGCAGTGGTGAGTTTGCAGGTTTTTACCATTACTTTAAACCTTGCCCATATACTCACATCATCAGTGCTTGTGAGAAGACGATTGTCAGCCAGCACCTTCTCTTTCACTTCCTCATACCTGCCCTGGTAAGCCGCTTGGTGGATATTTTCTGCAGTATTTATGATCAACATCTTCATTTATGTCAAATCACAACCTCAGACCTTTAAAAATCCCCTCCCGGCACCTGGATGACGGTAGATCTTTTAGGTTATCTTTAGTGGTTGTATTTTACGAAGCTGGCAACTGTACAATCCAAAATTAATTATTTCCTCAATATGATATGGGTCAGAATTTAAAACTGTACAACTAAGAAAGTGTATGGGCAGGAAAAATCGAATAAATATGCATTTCGTATTTCTCAAAGAATGTACTGTAACTCGAACGACGACAGCTACGAGAACGCTATCTCATTATCAACAAAGAGGAACCATTTCATATTGAAGTAACATTTATTTCTTAAATTCATATATAAACTATGGGGGAAGTCAAATAAAGTTCATGTCATGAAATATCAGACATTAAATATCAACAAACATTCAATCGGCGTTTTCGGTCCTACCGAGTGGACGAAACTTGGTACAGGCTTATCGGTACATTAATTTTCCAACTTTCATTATGTATTAAAAAGCTGCTAATTATTCCGCATTGGAGCAGCGAGGCGTCATTTTCTCAACGGGCCATCAGTTGCCATGAGGGCGAGATGAGGAACGGGAATAAAAAAGGGTGAGACGAGCCCCCGGGGTGAGGAGCAGGATGGAGAATAATGGCGACTCGAAACGGGGGCTGCCAAAGCTGAGAGAGATCTTCACCAGGCAGCGGCAGGATTCGGACGTGAGTTTAGGTTTATTGTGTACTATCCCGAAGGTCACGAGGGAGGGGGTAATCCAGCAATGAGTGAAAAGTGTGGCTGGGCTTTGACATCTGCCTGTAATATTGATTACTTTCCAGGGTGGGTCTTGTGTTTACATCTGGACGGGGAGGGAGGGTATGAGGGGAAGGGATGGGGGGCATGGGGAAGGGAGTCAAAGGACCGGGTGGAGAGTAGTGAGTCACCCTGGGTCAAGATGATGTGATTCACCCCGGTACAAAATAACCCAAGGGTGGCAACAGCCGTTTTTCACCTTATGGATGAGAGGTATTGAGAAATATACTAAACAGCCTTTAGTTCCATGGTCATTTACTTAGTTAAGGGTAGTTAACTGAGACATTATGGTATTTTTAGGTAATTCGGCATTATGTACTTCCATGTATGATATGAAGAAAGTTTAATCAGAAGTGATGTGAACCGGCAAATAAAGTTGGTGTGGGCATGGTGAGAGGAAAGGGGAGTGTGAGTTGGTGAGAAGAGTCACCAGTATGAATGTGGAGAGAATGTGCAGAGGCAGAGCAAGGAAGAAATGGGATGAACTTCTATGTAGGGACTTCCAGGATACGGGATTGAGTAGGGAAATGACTCAAGATTGCAACACGTGAGGAGCTGCCATGAAGTGAAAAGATGCGTAGGCTACTTGCAGTGTGGTGAGAGGTTTGTAAATGTAAATGCACTGCAAATGAAAGTCCTCTCTCTGAGGGTGTTTTGTAAATGAAGTTGTATAATCTTCCAGGCCAGCATGTCAGACTGCCCTGACATAGAATTCAACTACGATGATGCTGACAGTCACGAGAATGAGATAGCAGAGTTATATTCATACACGGAGGGGCCAGAGTTTCAGCTCAACCTTAAGGTCAGTGGCTTCTACAGTGCTTGTGATGATATGTAAACTGATTTTATTCTTAGTGGCTTAAGAGATTCTGTAGCAATTCTGTCTTAGTAATTTAATTTGCATTGCCCATTAGTTACACCTTAATCTTTTGTATGCTGTTTAGATTGTATGAAAATAGGAGCCCCCACAAACTGGAAAAAGATGCCATCACTCGCCAGATTACTTAATGTAAAGTGCAAAAGTTGGGTAACTTGAATTACCTTCTGTTATACAAGTTTTGTGTTACTAACTGAAAATAGGATATTTATTGATTTATCTACATATAATATTGGAGAAAAAAATGACCATTTTCAAAATATAATAGAAATGGAAGGTTGCATCCATGTCAGTTTAGGGACAGTCTACATGCAAGCATTATGTTGCCTGAGTGATGATCACTGTCATGTTTTTAGGTGTTGAATGTACAGGCTATAAAAAAAGTTTTGGCACCCTTACGACACGATACATTATGATACACCACACGAAGCATTCTGAATCATCTCCTGAATTTCGGTGTGTGCTGGTAACCATATAACCAAACCATACGTGCTCCCTACGTGTCAAGTGGGTTGGTGGAGGGTTAGTGCCCCTCCCTGTAAAACAAATAACTCAGAGTCAAATAGCCACCCCGTACGGGATTATGGCGTCTGGCAGTATATAGATAGATAGATAGCTTGGTATCCTTGGCCCTGTGTTGCTGGTGTGTGTTACTTCGTCCGCTAATGATGAAATCCAGTGGGAGAGTGAGAGAGGTACAGTGGTATCAACCACACCACGTATTCTCGCCGTCTGTAACACTGATCGTTGCGAAAGGTATCAGAGCAGGGGGTGCCGAAAATATTTTTAGAGGGTGTACATCTGTAAGGAAAAATGGTAAATGAATATAACAATATTGTATCTTACACAACAAATGAAGGAAATATGGTACTTTAACAATTGAAGATCGTGTGAACTCACTGAGCTTATATGGAGGCACGTAGTTTGTGTGCCTGCCGCCAGGGGCCCAAAGCGGCACTGATGATTAGTATACACCACTCCTGACGCCTGCACCTTTTGAAATCAGCCAATAAATCCAGAAAATATAGTGCCATGATCGACTGCGCCGCTAAAATATATGTGGAAAAACAGACTGTAGCAGAACTGAGACGTTTTCTCAAAGCAGGAGGAATACCATGCCTTTTAAAACTCGGGTCGCTGATCTCGGCCACGTAAGATTTCGGCCGTACAATTCTTAATATTATTAAGTGTATAATGGATAGAATCATGTCAGGATTTGCCAAATGAAAAATTATGATCTTTGGAAACTGTATGATAAATTTTTCGAACAAGTGAGATTCATAACACTTGGTAAAAATGTGCTGAATGCAAAAACACACAATAAGCTTTCTTGGCTTTTAATAAACTCTGTGGAGAACTTTTCAACATAAATCTCTTTTAGAGCATCAGTAATATATCTAAGACGAATATAATACTGGTGTAATGCTTTATGCATGAGTAATAATCCCGATAGGAATTTTCTTAAAGGAAGGTAAGCCAGCTCTGAGCAGGTAGTGACCCCACGCTATTTAGTGATCCGGAGAACACTGGCAACTTTCAGGAGTTTGTGGGGGCTCCAATTGTCATGGCTTGTGTTAGTAATGTATCTGTACTACAGTTTATTAAGGTAAAGCTGATAGGCAAAATGCAAAATAAATAGTTATCGAAGACATGAAGTTCCCATAAGACAGTGAGAACTAATTTTTTTCATTGCACAGCAGTCATTGCATTGACAACATGATTCTGTGATTGGGATTAACTTTGATATTTACCATTATAATAAAATAGCCAAATATTCTATGCTTGGGGTTATTATGAAAAGCCAACTGCAAATTATGTCAGTTAGAATAATGGTGTTGGAAGTAAGATATGATACTTAATTTGAACAGACCATAATCTTGTAAGGACTGAGCCAACCGCAAATTATGTCAGTTAGAATAATGATGTTGGAAGTAAGATCTGACACTCATTTTGAACAGAGACCATAATATTATAAATACTGTAGATATTTTATGATACAATCATAGCCTAATGCAGTACTGTACATTGACCATCAAATCTATGTTGTTATTGGTCAAAACAGTGAAAGATCAGAATGGATGCTAAGTATAACCTGAGTCAACATGTTATATCAGTTATGTGTTACGATATACCATAATTATTTCCATACTTTCTAGGTGTTCAGGGGAATATAATAGACTTTTTTTTTTTTCTTCTTTTTTTTCTATCTTTGTCTTAACCCTCTTATGATTGTAATAACTATAGTATTAAGTTCCAGGTAATGCTAAATTATTTTGAATTGCTGAGAGTGAGTCATAGGACCATAAAAACTTCAGCTTAGTACCGTACCTGTAGCCCTGTTATGGTTGGGACATCTTTAGTACAGTAATCCCACTATTATCTGGATTGCCATTACCGGGACAGTCCATTACATGGACGCTGTGATCTGGCTGTTTGAAACCTTCTTCTTCTTCTTCTTTTTTTTTTTTTTTTTTTTTTTTTTTTTTAAATCTGGACAAAATGCTTGCATCTGGGCAGAAATTATGGCTGCATGAACACTTCCTTTCCTGGCCAGGCAGAAGTAGCCTGGTTGCACTGCCCTGTCTGTCTGGGTAGTTCACTCAGCAACTGCTATAGACCTCCTCAGTCATTCTCAGTTCCTGCGCGGCGACAGTGTATTAAACGTCTCTCAGACAGTTGTTATGGCAGTGCATGTGGTGGCTTTTGTGGTTGTTTTCTACCTGCATCAGGCCTTGCTGTTCCATACATGTCACTTCTTAGGGTGTGTGATGATGGCCCCTTCACCAGGGAAAAGGAAGAGGGTAGTGATGACTGTGAAGAAGCAGGAGATCCTGAGTAAGATTGATATGGGATGGTTGAATTGTGAGTGTTGACTTTGATTTTATTCTAGCTTACTGTACTGTACCATGATTATTTTCTACTTTACTATGATTTTATTCCATTCTGCCTTTATGTTTTGTGTTCCCACTACATTTTTCTTGTGTAACTTTGTGTGTGTGTGTGTGTGTGTGTGTGTGTGTGTGTGTGTGTGTGTGTGTGTGTCACTGCAGGGTTGGCCCTATGGTGGTTGCTTGTCTGTAGTTGATGGGTCTGCTTGACCATGGAAATTACTTGGTTGTGGTTTATAGGTCAACTTGACCAGATAGAGTAGTGTTAAACATCAGGAACAAGTGTTGTATGATGTATTGGCCTTTTACACTGGCATTCAAAGTTAGGTTATATACAAAAGGGGGCCAGGGGAGAAGTCCATTATCCGGATGGAGCCATTACGCAGACATGCCTTTGGCTCTGTTATGTTGGATAATCAATGGATTACTGTACTCTCTTCCACCTAATGCAAGATTTTGTTTAGCCGAGAGTAAGTCATAGAAGCCCAGGAGAGTTAACCCCTAACCGCCATGTGTCAATAGGAACCGCAGTTGTTTTCGTGCCACGGTTTGAAGTGACCACCACTTGATCTCATCACCATGAGCTAGGGATAGAGTTCCACTGACCGAGTCAGTCATACTTCAGTCGTCTCTGTGACTTTGCCAAGTGTAAGATGATGTTTTTTTTAACCTTCTGATCCGATTCATTCCTGCCTCACGTGGACTTTTGCCTTATCCACCCCTGGCAAGCCTCTTTCAAAGGATTCTAAGAAAGGGCTCAGTGATAGTGCCATAGGGTGTGCCTTGGACACCATTGTGTTTAGTTTATCTAGTAATGGAGAAATTATCACCTTGAGAGCCAAACCATAGTCAGGGCCGCAGGCAGACATGCAAATACATCCTGCTCTCATGCCAAAGATTAGTCCTCTTTCTCATGTCATTACACATTGAAGTGACAACCTACAGACCTGGGGATACTTTCATTCACAAGAAGAATGGTTGGTGGGTAAAATTGTCTTTAATTTGTTTCCTTAACTGATATAGTTTCCGAGATATTAAGGTTTGAAAACAGGCTATTTTCAGAAAAATACGGGTGCAGAGATAGCGACCATGCTGTCGCTTGCATTGTAAATAGCCCTGCATTTAGAGGTTAATCACTGATAAGGATTTAAAAATGGGGGACTTGTGTATAATGGTGATGCCTGTATTTGTACAGTATGTGTACCATTATTCTCATAATTTTTTTTAAAGGCATGGGAGGAGGTGTGTGGGGAGTTGGGTGTGGTGCCCCTGTGGCAGTCAGCATCAGATGCCAGTCACCGTGCAGTCATCATACGTCTGGCAGATCACCTGGAGCTCTGCAACCGCACACTGCGCATGAGAGCAGCACGGGCAATACTCTATATTGCTCAGGTATTGTCACACTTCAAAAAATGATAAAAGATCAAGTGACAGTTTAAGTGACCAAGTTATTTCATTGTCAGCTTGTGTGATAATACAGGTGGGTACTTACGTAGATCTTTGCTCAGTCTCACACCATCCCTGTTTAGTCCAAGTAACCTATGATATTTAAGTAACTAAGCCCTTGCTCCATATATTCGTAGGTCTGCCCCCATAGCACTCCACTGTCAGTATCCTGCTTACCCACTTAACCTCTTATATACTTTCCCTCCACATGTTTGAACAGTCTCTGTTGTCCCTTTTCCATTACATTGCTGACACACATCCTACCAAACTGTTACTTCACTGCTTCATTATGCAACCAAAGGAGGCACTGCTTCATTATGCAACCAAAGGAGGTACGATTTTACTCACCCATCTCCCCAACCTTATCCTTCATGATGATGGCTAATATACGTATTTTTCACAGGGTTGCTGGGGTGAGGTGCAGAGTGACCGAGAACAGGGCATGTGGGCACGACGCAATGTGTTCCTTCTGGTACAGTGTGGTGTGTGGTATTCCTTCTCTCAACTGCTACACCTTGAGATAGAGTAAGCACTCACTCTTCTCTCCCGCCCCTCCCTACATGCATGCACGTGTGAACACACACACACACACACACACACACACACACACATGAGTCATTCATATGGTGGAGACTAAGTCAGGGTTATTCCATACAGTTGTCTTCTTAAATTGAGAAAAATTGACAGATGACCTTTACATGTAGCAGTGAAACTTAGATAGAAAATTTAATAAATAACTGAAGTGTATGCGGTTGTTTGGTAATGTTAGGAACACTGGAGGTGCGGAGGGTCAGCGTAAAGTGGCAGTGTCAGCAAGCCTGGCTGACTCAAGTGAGCTGCGTGTAATTCTGTCGGTGCTTTACACAATAGTGGAGACGCTGAGGGTGCCCAGCGATGACGACACAGAGGCACAAACACACACCAGGTGGGTATCGGTGTTATTATTTTCTGGTCTCAGAGTAATTTGATCTTTTATATTTTTTAATTATGTTTTAACTGTCTTTGAGATTTTGTAACACCCACTCATCCCATAATCTTAATTAGGGAACTTTCAGCATACCATATTCTGTTTGTCAGCTTCACTGACTAAAGCATTTTAGAAAAACAAATATCAATACAATGAAAGTTTATTATATGATTTAAAGATTGTATAAAAAGAAATGACTTATAAAATCCATTTCATTTGTGATATTTTTTACATTCATGTAACATATTTCTATTAATCTCTCTTTTAGTAAGACCCAGAATTTAGTCTTTCTTCAGTATACCATGCACTGTATTTTATAATGTAAAATTCTTGTGAAAAACTATGTGCAGATGGTTAGTGTTATAAGGCGTATCTGTCAGATCTTCAAGGGGTGTGATTAATGTTTGGATGATTATCTCGTCCAAGTCACTGGGGTGTGTTGTTGTCAGGTCTCCCACATACTGTTCTTTCTCATTCATTTTTCTAGATCTAGCCTCACCTCATCTTTAGATAGGGAAAAAAAAAGTCAGGATGATGATGATTGTTGTGTATTTTGTGTGTGCAGGTGATGATGATGATGTAATTTGTGTGTGTGTAGATGATGATGTAATATGTGTGTGTTAGATGATGATGTAATATGTGTGTGTGTGTGTAGATGATGATGTAATGTGTGTGTGTGTGTGTGTGTGTGTGTGTGTAGATGATGATGTAATGTGTGTGTGTGTGTGTGTGTGTGTGTGTAGATGATGATGTAATGTGTGTGTGTGTGTGTGTGTGTGTGTGTGTGTGTGTGTGTGTGTGTGTGTGTGTGTGTGTGTGTGTAGATGATGATGTAATGTGTGTGTGTGTGTGTAGATGAAGATGTAATGTGTGTGTGCATAGATGATGATGTAATTTGTGTGTGTTTGTAAATGATGATGATGTAATTTATGTGTGTTTGTAAATGTTGATGATGTATTTACATTTTCAGGGAATGTTTTAATGAGGAGCTTGGCCAACCCCAAGGGGAGGAGGAAGAACTGGTGGCCATGACGCTGCTGGGAATGGTGACACGCTTCTGCAACTCCTCAGCACCGCACTTCCCCATCAGAAAGGTGTTGCTGCTGCTGTGGAAGGTGCTGCTCTCATCACTTGGCGGCACAAACGTACTTGCCACGCTGAAAAGTGAGTCGTAGGAATGTACCAATATTGTAGGAGCGTTTGTAGTGAGTCGTAGGGCCGTAATCCACATGACAAAAGAGGCCCTGTAACACCCTCAGAGCAGTTTTACTCACTTTGCTTAAAAGTGAGTCATGGGCTGTATTTCAGGTGGCATAGGCATTGTAATACTTCTTCCTTGGCAACTTATTTGCTTGGAGTACCTTAACATTTTCTTGTATGTCCTTTACTTTGTTTTAATATCAACAAAGTTTCCCTGTGTAACACATAAGAGGATATTGAAGGGTTCATTTCATTTTGTTTATAAAGGCTCCAACGTGAGTGCATGTGTTGGCCTTGGTCACCTAATGGCAGCTCTCCATGCTGCTGGATATCTGGCAGCCTCCCTATTCAGTCCCTTATCCCTGAGGTCACACTGTATGATCCCAGGTCTTTTTTTTTGTCGTCCTCCTGCAACCCTACACCAGTGATCACACTTCTCACTCTCTGCACCCAGTTGTCATCTCCCATCTTTTCCACATCCTCAGACGATCTCAATCTGCCTCTCCTCATCTCAGCACCAATTCACGCCAGTCCCATCCATCCTCTTAACTCTTGCACCATAAACCTAGCCCCCCCCTAGGCCTCACATTCGAGTAAGAGGTGATGCAAAAATTTCCACAGCTACTTAAAATGAAGCTGTTGGGGAAAAGGAAGTCTGAGATATGTAATAAGATTTGTAATGTGTGAGTTTCCACTTGTGTGGCCAGTTATATCAGCCAGTCATGCAAGGATGTTAGCATATCTCTTCTAGGAAACATATGACAGACTATTTCTTAAGCTGTAATCAGACTATGGAACTGCTTATGTATTATTGGAATTATGTCTGTTATGAAAGCCACCACTGGCATGAATCAGTTTTATTGACAAGTAAAAAAGACTTTGAATGAGTATCAGTAATTGCAGTCACTTTTCAGATGAGTACCGGAGCCGCTATGGTCTGCCAGTGTGTGAGGAGGACACGCTAACAGTTGCTCGAACCATGCGAGCATCTTCACCACCAGCATCTGCAGCCGACCTCATAGACCAGCAGAACAACCAGAAGAGAAGGCCATTTAGACGGGTATGTGGGAACACGCCTGGTAATCATGTCAGGTCTATTTTCTCATGCATCTTTTGTCATTGTTATACCATTCATTATCATACCTGTCCTTTCCAGTATTTCCTTTTTGTACCCCATGTATTTTTCATATTTTCATACCAGTAATCTTTGTTTTCCCATCCAGTAAGTGTACAAACCAGCAGAGCAACATGAACAGGTTGTTCATAGATAGAATAAAATTCCATTTTTATGAAAATTTTATTTATTAATTATTTATTCATTTATTTTTGGGGAATTTGAATGCTTATGCCTGACTGTTTTCCTTGTCTTATAATCTGGTCTCACTCATACAGGAACTACCAAGCATGGGCTAACTGGCCTATTGCATTTATCCTAATTCATTTTTTCATATGCATTGGTAACCATCAATTTTAAAATCCATCATGACACATCTCTGTCTGTCTATCTATCACGACACATACTGGTACTGTATTGCCCATCCCTTTGGGCAAGCATTTTCAATACATCATATGCTCATTTTACAACTAGGATATGTTTTTATAAGACTGATTGCATGATGATTGATTGTTTAATGAATTAAATGTTGTATCGATTTGTTAGGATGATGGTGATGATGATAGTAATATCAGTAATGGTAATGATTATGATTGTGACCTGTTGCAGCAAGGACTTATGAAGCAGAGTAGCCTTGATGACAGCGTGGGTGAGCTTGATCTAACCGCTGCAGCCGAGGATGATGACACTCCTACCACTGACCCAGATGAGCCCCCCGACCTGCCCCAGCCACCCTCACCTCGCCCCGGCACACCCATCACCACCAGCACCACCAATAAGGGTTAGTATGCATGGTGGTATAGTGGTTAGAATTCAGTGATCTGTCCCAGCCACCTTCACACCATCCCTGCATCCCTGTTACCACCAACACCACCAGTAAGAATCAGTATGTATGTCAGCATAGTGGTTGCAATGTCCCAGTCAGAGAGGCTACGTTGTGTGTACCGACATGTATGGGTTCGGTCACTGGTCTTGTGGGTGCCAGGCAGTTTCTTGGTACCGTTCCAGTCTCCTGATGCACCAGTCAATGGTGGTCAGGTGCCGTATTGATTGGTTCAGTTCCCTGAGACGTGGCTGGAGGTATATCAGTCATACAATGCCACCAGGGGAGTACCGAAGGCTGCTGGCATACTTGCCAGTGGTAGCATGACCATTTCACCTCCATGTTCCAAAAATTTCAAGCTGAATTGAATTATCTGTAGATAGCACAAACAAATTCGTCACCAGAGTGAAGTGGGTATTATAGGCAGGTTTTTTATTTATATTGATGTGCAGTACATTGTGGCAGGTGGAGGCGCTCACCATTCACTCACTCGTTATAGCGCTGCTTTGGGTGTCTGCTCTTTCCTCTCTTCCTTCCTACCTCTTCTGTCTTTCTTTCCTTCATTCTTTCCTCTTCCTTCTGCCTGCAGGTGACTTTACACTCCCTCTTTTTTCTTTCTTTCCTTCATTCTTTCCTCGTCCTTCTGCCAACGGGTGACTTTACACTCCCTCTTCTGTCTTTCTTTCCTTCATTCTTTCCTCTTCATTCTGCCTGTGGGTGACTCTACACTGAGTGACAAGCCAAATAGTTTCCTGTACACCAGGAAACCATTTACTATGCTGGATGGTAACCATATAACCAAATACTGGCACCTGGTGGTTTAGTGGGTAATTAAGGTGTTTCAATAGGATTGAGCCGGTGAAGGTTTCTATCCAAGGGGTGGTTGGGGTTTATTGCTCACGTACTGCCACTCAGGGATGAGTGAGGCTGGTCACTCTCATCTTAAATGTCAGGACCAGTTTGCCTAGCCTCAGGCTCCTATGCTCCTCATGGGGCTGCATAGGATTGGATGATGGATGGATGAGTGTGCAGTACTATTATCATAGTTTATTACCTGATTTTAATATTTTAAAATTGTTCACTTAAGTACTGAATGGGCACATTTTGGTTTTTACCAGTGTACTGTTATACAAGACAAGGAATACTGTTTCAGCTTTGGAAAATATAGTAGATGAAAGTTCAGTGATGTTGGTTAGAGTAGGCTGTTTGTGTAATGTTCATGAATATTGTTGTTTTCCTGGATTTAGATTGCAGTAAAGTGTGTGAAGATGTGAAAGAGGAATCCATATATCTACAGGGCTCCCTTTTTCTATTTTCCTGAATAATAGTTTTCAAACAGCCTTGCTTGTATCACCACTGTATTTACTAATTATTATCTCCATTCTAGCAGGTGTTATTTTGCTGTTATGATATTTTGGTATGAGCTTATGCAATATGAAGTTGAAAATAATAGGAGTAAAGTGTTCCCTCATCCACACTGCAGTCAACACTCATAGCTGTTTTGTGTGTTTGTGAATTGTTGTTGTGGTCCCAGGCTCATCAAGATGGGGACCTGATGGACTACAAGGATTCAGCCACTTCAGCCAAGTGTTTCCAGATTTCATTTATAGAGGTTATGATGAAGGTTTGTCTATGTTGTGAGTGGGGTATATATGGCAGGTGTGTTGTGGTGTGAGGGGTTGCATTACAGTGAGGGTGTAGTGGGCAGTTTGTGGGTGTATTTTGCATTGGTGGGGTAACTTCCACACCATGGTGTGACTTGGTAAAACTTGTGTCTCTCTGGGAAAGGCAGTTTTTGTGAGATAAATGTCCACTGAAAGTTTATGAAAGATGCTTTTTAGCTGTAGGTTTTGGATGACTTCTGTGGTTGTGTTTGTGCATATGTTTGTAAAGTGTGGAGTGGAGGAGAAATATTCTTGAGGCACTCTGTGTAGTCAGTGTGTATTTGTGGGGAGGAGTAACATAAAATACGACTAAGATGGATCCTGTGCTCAGACAGTGGCTTGTATTAAACTAATGTTCATGTGATCATTAATTGGTAGTGTGTGTGTGTGTGTGTGTGTGTGTGTGTGTGTGTGTGTGTGTGTGTGTGTGTGTGTGTGTGTGTGTTTGATCTCAGTTTATGGTGTTTGTCTCTCCAGTTCAGCTATAGCCAGAAGCCTTAATCCTCAAAGGGGTGGCCACAATTTTCCTCCATGGCACCCTTTCATTCACCATCGGGCTACCTTCCCTCTAGCAGAGTGGACATCACCCTCATTCATATACCTTCCCACCTCATCTTTTTGACCTCGTACTGGAATGGTTTCTTACATTCTGTCTATTGCGTACACACATTTCTTTCAGCTGTCTTTCATTCTTTTCTTGTTGTCTCATCAGTGTCTGTCTTCTGTCTCACTACATCCTCATTCTGTTTACTCCCCATCCAGTCACTCTACTCTTTCTTCTCTTTTACAGCTTGTTTTACTGCTTCATTCCAACACCTTTTTGCTCCTCCCCCCTGACCATTTCTCTTAATGCTACACTTCACCTCACATGAGTCACTGTAGGAAAATGGGTGGTGATTGAGTGCTTGGTTCAGAATCCACGTTGAAAATCAGATAGAGGAACACGGATCAGAGGAGTGATGATGCGCAAGTTTGAGAGCTTGGTCTGCGTAATGATGGAATAACGTGTAGTTTGCTTTGTTTGAGAATTGGGATGATGATTGTTTTCTTCCAGAGATGAAGGACTTGATTTTGAATACAGGAAAAACTAAAGATTTCCATGAGGGTGTTTGTGGTTGTGGGTCCACAGTGCTTGACCTGAATGTTTGATGTTTGGTTAGTCATAGTTTTTTTTTTTTTTTTTTTTTTTTTTTTTAATGAATTGTTTTCCTTTCTTTTCTTTTGGGGAGGAGGATTTTTGGGCTTACTGATGCACGGTTTATTCTGTTGTCTGCTTATTCATTTTGCTGGGGATGGGTGTATCATTGTTAAGTGTGGCTTCATGGGTTGGAGGTGAGTTTTTTATTTGTAAATGTTAATTACTGTCCTCCAGACTTTGCCCTTGTACTGTTTTTTCTATGAGCTAGGGTATTGACAAAACTTTCCCAGTTGTCTTGTTTGTAGGCTTTGTTTAGTTCTGTAATACTGTTGTTTAGAGTTATTGAGATTCCGTTTCTTTTGGGGTTGGCTGTGATTTGTACTTTGTTATGTTTGGATGAGTACTTTTTGAGAAGGTATATTATGGTTGAAAGCTTTAATGCTGCTACAAGACATGTGTGATTTGCTAGTTGTAGTAATTAAACCTTTGGTGGTGGTGACTGCTTCATCACTGGATGAAAAAGAATCTACATTAAATGTTCCAGTTGCTTCTTGTATGTTTTGTGTATGTTGTGCCTGGTTTGCCATCCTGTTTTTTTTTTTTTTTTTTTTTTTTCCTGATTGACATGCAAGTGTGGGTGTATTTTATGGTATTCTTTACACTGTTCATGCTCAAATAATTGCAGTATGGGAGTTATATAGGAGTTCTCAAAATTTAAGTTAGGATGTGCCAGCCTTGTTCCTTCCTTCCTTTCCATTCTTCCTTTTCTGTCTTTCTTTCCTTAATTCTTTCCTTTTCCTTCTGTCTACGGGTGACTCTACACTGAGTCACAAATCAATTGGTTTCCTGTATGCCAGGAGACCATATACTATACTGGATGGTAACTGTATAACCAAATTATGGCACCCAGCGATTTAGTGGACAGTTAAGGCATTCCAATTGGATTGAACCAGTGCAGGTTTATATCCAAGGGGTGGTTGGGGTTTATTGCTCTGGTAATGCCACTTGGGGATGAGTGACGCTGGTCACTCATCTTAAATGTCAGAACCAACCTGCCTAGCCCCAGGCTTCTATGCTTCTCATAGGGCAACATAGAATTGGATGTTTGATGGACCTATATATATATATATATAGAGAGAGAGAGAGAGAGAGAGAGAGAGAGAGAGAGAGAGAGAGTATATATATATATAGAGTATATATATATATATATATATATATATATATATATATGTATGTATGTATGTATGTATGTACACACACACACACACACACACACACACACACACACACACACACTCACTCACTCACACACATACATCACCTACTCCTGTGTTGCCTTACGAGGAGCACAGGAGCTCAGGGCTAGCTAAGTTGGTCGTGACATTTAAGATGAAAGTGACCAGCCTCACTCTTCCATGAGTGGCATTATGTGAGCAATAAACCCCAACCATTTCTTGGATATAAACCTGCTCTGGCTCAATCCAATTGGAGTGCCTTAATTGCCCACCAAACCACCAGGCTCCATAATTTGGATATATAGTTACCACCCAGTGTAGTAAATGGTTTCCTGATGTACAGGAAACAATTTGCTTATCACTCAGTGTAGAGTTGCCTGTAGATAGAAATTATATGCAATATTTTTTATGCTAATTTCTCTCTAAGGTACAGAAATATGGCCAATTTTGATACCTGTTAAGGGGTTAATTTGCTACTTTTCTAAGTTTATAGCACAAAACATATGAAAAAAAGTCGTGATAAATTGGGACATATCCCTGGTATAAAAGGGGGACAACCTGTACTTAATTGCAGAAGAGAAAGTAAAAGTAAAAAGGCGACAATTGAGGACTTACACTATTGCATTTTCTTTTATTTCTTTGTTGTAGGTCTACCATGGACTCCCAAGGTGCGCCAGAAAGATATAGACACATTCTTGGACTCCACGAGGGTCAAGTTTGTGGGGTTTCAACTACATGGTGACCGAACTTCCCTGGCCGGCCTCCCCCTACCCATCCATGAGGGGGTCAAGGTCCTCAGCAAAGTATGTCACCATTAGCTTGCTTATGCCATTTCTAATATTGGTACAGACAGATCTATCTGTATATCAGTCTGTCTTTTGCCAGATCCCTTAATCCCATAAGGGGTGGCCACAAACAAATCATCTCCATGTTGTCCTGTCCCCCTCCATTTCACTGCCCTCCTTCCAGCTCACCCCCCTTCTTTCATATACTGTACCTCTCCTTTCCATCCCTTCATCTCATCCTTGGCCTCACCTTCCCTCTCCCCCTCTTCACCTCACTCACATAATTATATTCTTCTCATTAGTCTCTTGTTCTCCATCCTCTCCACATGGCCGAACCACCTCGATGTATTCCTCGTAACACTGTATCGCATCCACATTTACACCACTACATTCCCTCACATACAGGTCTTCCGCATTATGTGATTGAGGCACAGTTAGTCACAAACACATAAACCTTGTACAGTGCCTGTGTGAAGTGAACAACTGGCTACAATCTCTGACGTTTTAGCATCACAGTTACTTGGTCATTTCGGTTGTTATTTGACACCTCCTTTCATTCATGTCAGGGCTACCAACAAACATGTGATTTTGTCAGGGTTATCAGGTGTACCAAATGCCAGACCTCTGCTACACATTGATGCTGTCCCAGGTTCGTATGTTGCCAGGTGTACATATCTGGAAACCTGATTGGATAACGATCAATTGTACACCCACTTAAAAAAAATATTAGTTGCCCCTGGGTGCGATGAACTCTGAAATTATTTGTAAAAGTGAAATCGTGTTCATTTGGAACTAATAGTATTTCAGAATTCTTGATACCTGTGTCATACTGTATCACACAACAAGGGTAATTAATATATTTTTAGTGGGTGGACATGTACTGTTTATCAGTTGTAGAGATCATAGCAGTTGTATTAGCAAAATTGACAATCATGTATTGAAAAATGGTGCTTTGTAGAGGATTGCAGTGATACTATAAGAAAAAATGGCCATTATATATTTTTTTAAAAGATGCTAAAATGTTAAGATCATAAAAGCGAATGATTGTACAATGGTTGATCATAAAACGAGGGAGACCCGTATTACTGTATAATTATGTGTTCAGAATCACCCTATCAGCAGATGGTAGAGGAGGAGTCAACCCCTTTATTGCCCATAAGCCAAATGGGGAATAATGAATTTCCACAAGAATAATATTAACCCTGCACAGTGATATAGTAATGAAAAGGAAATAAGAACACTATAGTATGTTGAAATCGGTGAAGTAAATGCAGTAGTTATTACATGTACCTGGAAGAATAAAGTGAAATATGATATATTTAAAAACACTGCCAAGGAACCTGGTCACCTGCATTTTATTGTCATTTCATAAAGCTCCATTATATTGTGATTTTATTGTTTCTGTGACATGTCATCCCACTTACTGTATAGATGAAGTGCTAAAGTATTCCTCTGTATGGGTAATTATCAGTTATTGATATTGAGTCTTATATCTTGAGTTCTCTTCTTGCTTTCTGCCTGATTTTCTATGAAAATCTTACAATGTCGTTAACACTGAGGGCACAAAATGCACCAGTTTTTAAAAAGTATGTTAACAAACAATTTTCCCAAATTTTCAGACTATATTTAGCCTGTTGACTAGCATTGGGAAGCAGTACTCTTAATGCATCTCCACCTGTTGATTAACACTTGTCCATGCATTTATGTTACTCTTCTGAAAAATAGGTTTTGCCTCTGTATTTTAGCAGCAATTTTTTTCAGCTTCCTGTACCAGTAGAAGGTCCAGAACTCCTAACAGTAGTGTAAATAGTAATGGTTTATCCTTTTAATGTCCAGCACTAATGTTTTTCTTTCTTTATGCAGCATAAATATGTATCTCTGTCGGAGATACAGATTCGACAAGAAGAGGAGATGACCCGCAACCCACTGTCACACCCAGAAACTGATGTGCCACAGACACCTGCAGAAATATTGTATCAGGTCAGTGAAGGATTGGGTCACTTACATCACAGTTCAGTGAAGGATTGGGTCACTTGCATCATACTCTCAGCCCCTTCAGTTGTATGATGTGTTTTTGTTTTTGCCATCTCCAGACAGTTTTATTTAGCTCTTGAGACTTTCCAAAGTCATGGCATTAGATACAGCCTTCATTGTCTCTTACTACAAGAGGTCCTCCCAAAAACTGAACATAAGTTTGACTTTATTCCTCTTTTGATGATTTGGTGCAGCATATTATAGACTTTTTGAACAAGTGGGGTTAGATATAACCCTAATAAACCTCTTCATTAGGAGAAACTTTTTGTAAGTTGAATAACATCTTTTGGTAGCAATAAGGATAAACTAAAAAGGATGTCACCCAAACTCATGTTGTTAACAGTGATCATTCTTGCATCCACAGGCCATGCTACCCACCCTCCCTCAGTGCATGATTGCCTTACTGAAGATCCTACTGGCAGCGGCTCCAACCTCGAAGGCCAAGACAGATTCCATTAATATTATGGCAGATGTGTTACCAGAGGAAATGCCGTAAGTGAAGTATACTTGGTGTATTTTCAAAAATAGGTGGTGTGGTTTCTTATATAGTATACCAAAATTTTTACTGTGTTCATCACCACAATAGACTGAAATGAGTTTACATGAAACAGTTTTATGATGAGCCAATGGATTTTTTTGTACAGTATGATTGGTGTACTATCAAGTGCTTAGGCTTTGCTAAGAATCCCAGTCCAGTAAACTCCCACTTATCTGGCATAATTCAGCTAAGCCCTATGCCAGTTAAGGCAAAATGCCAGATATTCCACAGTACCCCCCATTGGCTCAGTATTTGGCGTCGAGCTGGATATTGCTTTACTATCTGTCTTGAACCCTTAAAAGCTTTTTCATGAGTAAAAGTTGAAAATTAAGCATAAAATACAATAAAATAATGGTACAGTACAATAATACAGTAATACAGCACTGGTTGGCTACTGTTTATGAAGCAATTGATACACCTCAACTCCGGATATTGCATAGAATTGCTGGTTATGTCCTGTTTTGATGCTGGATATTGCATAATTTTGCTGGATATTGGTTTAATTGTGTCAGGCCAGCAGTGCTGGATATTGTAGCAACACATAATGGAGAGTTTACTGTGCTTATACAATTTGTTGTTGTTATGGTCCCAGGATTATCTGGATGTGAACCCAGTCAGATGCAGGCTAATTGCCCTTTTCCTGCAGTCCACCATCCTCCTTTGGGGGAAGAGGGAGGGAGTTGAAGGACATTTGTGTAACTGGGCAGCTTATGGGACCATGTAGGTGGATATAAATTATTTATGGCACACCTCAGCTGATAGGGTGTCTTTCAGTTGACTGTGATAGGATGTCCTTCAGTAGACTCTGATAGGGTGTCCTTCAGTTGATTGTGATAGGATGTCCTTCAGTAGACTCTGATAGGGTGTCCTTCAGTTGACTGTGATAGGATGTCCTTCAGTAGACTCTGATAGGGTGTCCTTCAGTTGACTCTGATAGGATGTCCTTCAGTAGACTCTGATAGGGTGTCCTTCAGTTGACTCTGATAGGATGTCCTTCAGTTGACTTTAATTGTCAAGTATCAGTGAGTGGATACGATACGGAATAACGTGATTCATGAAAAATGCGGAGTGAGGAAGTCTGTGAACACCATAATCAAAGAGAGTGTACTGAGATGGTATGTTCATGTGGAGAGAATGAATGACAATAGATCTAGTGGTGAAAAAAGGTTTACCTGAGCAAATTTGAGGGAGGGAGGAGGTGAGATAGGCCAAGAAAAAGGTGGAGGGAAATGGTGGGTGAGTGTGTGAAAAAGAGAGGTATGGAAGGTGATGAGGCTAAGGGACTGACAAGAGATTGAGCTGGCTGGATGAATTTTATGTGGAGAAGTGCATGACCAGGAATTTGGCCATCCATCCATCCATCATCCAGTCCTACATTGCCCCATGAGGATCGTAGGAGCCCGGGGCTAGGCAGTTGGTCCCAACAGTTAAGATGAGAGTGACCAGCCTCACTCATCCCTGAGTGGCATTACATGAGCAATCAACCCCAACCACCCCTTGGATATAAACCTTCACAGGCTCAATCCGACTGGAGCGCAGTAATTACCCACTAAACCACCAGGTGCCAATATTTGGTTATATGGTTACCACCCAGCATAGTAAATGGTTTTCTGGTGTACAAGAAACCATTTGGCTTGTCACTTAGTGTAGAGTCACCCACAGGCAGAAGGAAAAAGAAAGACAGAAGAGGGAGCACCTCTTTTTAATGTAACAGTGTTTGGATTGACTCGATCAGATAGGTGTATGTGAAGCTACAGAATGTGGTGAAATTTTTTTGGCGTATCAGATAGAGCCAGGGTTTTGAGGGCTTGAATGATGAGTGAAAAGAAGCATGGCTTATTGGATTGGACAAACTTTGACTGTCTGGATGTTGCTACTCCTCACCCTGCCCTAGGATGGAAAAGGAGGTCTGGACGATGATGATGATGAGTATCAGTGAGAATAAAATGCTTAAACTATACTGGAAAGGCAACAGAGTTAGTTTGAATTGCTTTAACCTTTTAGCTACTAGGTTTTCCCTCAACGGAATAAACTCGTGTGGCAATAGCTGTAATAAAATAGTCAATTGGTGCTGGATCAGTAGAAGGGCTAAAGATTGCAGTTGTTGGCATGTATTTGGGATACTTGACTGGTGGAGATGATAGAAACTAACCAACTGGGAATGCATAGTCGAATTAGTGATATGCATGTTGTGCTTATATAATGAACAGTACAGTAGCCAATTTGTTTTCAGCTGATGGCATTGGGCCACTCGCAGCTTTTGAATACAGAGTTATGGCTGCATGAAATTTGACGAAACTTTGATATGAGGTAGGACTGAGTCTCCTTGGATACTAGTTCAGTCAGCACTCCAGTCTGTCCACACTTGGCTAGCAACTTAGCTGAAAGGGGTAAGGAATCTTTGTCAGGCTAGAGTAAGTGAGCTGTATGGAACTGCATTACAAACATAGATTTATTTTCAGGATGACAGTAGTACAAAGCATGAAACTTGGGGTTGATGTGAACCGACACAAGGAGGTTCTAGTAAAGGCCGTGTCCGCCACGCTACTGCTGCTCCTCAAACACCTCCGCCTTAACCACGTCTACCAGTTTGAGTTCATGTCTCAGCACCTCGTCTTTGCCAACTGCATCCCACTCATACTCAAGTTCTTCAACCAAAATATTATGGCATATGTACAGGCAAAAAATACGTAAGTTAGCTCGTACATTCCCCTCTTAAGTTCCCCAACCAGAATATTATGGCTTATGTAAAGGTAAAAACATGAAAATTAACTCGTAACTACATATACCAGTACTGTACTTGAAAATGTGTGTTGTATTTTCCCAAGTTAAGAGTTGTGTATTCTATTTTTTCCATAAATTTTTCAGTCGCTGAATAATAATTTGCATTTTAAATATTTAGACTTAATTTGAACAGTGTCAGAACCTCCTTGTTGAATTTTTACTTGTAGTGTGGTTTCTAAATTATTCAAGATTTTTGGACCTAAATGTATGATTTGTGTAACTATGTCAGTGCAGCATGTATTTGCTATTGGTAGATGTTATACTGGAATTATTACATCATCATCATCATCATCCAGACCTCCTTTTCCACCCTAGGGCAGGGTGAGGAGTGGCAGTGTCCAGACAGCCCAATTCTGCCCAGTCCAATGGGCCACGCCACCATTCACCCATCATTCAAGCCCCTAGAATCCTGACTTCATCTGATACTATCATTAATATTATTATTATTATCTATTCATCATCCAATCCTACGTTGCCCCATGAGAAGTGTAGGAGCCCGGGGCTAGGGAGTTGGTCCTGAGATTTAAGGCGAGAGTGACCGGCCTCACTCATCCCTGAGTGGCATTATGTGAGCAATAAACCCCAATCACCCCTTGGATATAAACTTTCACCGGCTCAATCCGATTGGAGCGCAGTAATTACCCATTAAACCACCAGGCACCAAAATTTGGTTATATGGTTGCCACCCAGCGTAGTAAATGGTTTCTTGGTGTACAGGAAATCATTTGGCTTGTCACTCAGTGTAGTCACCCATAGGCAGAAGGAAGAGGAAAGCATGAAGGAAAGAAAGACAGAAGAGGGAGTGTAAAAGTCACCTGTAGGCAGAAGGACAAGGAAAGAATAAAGAGAAGAAAGACGGAAGAGGATAGAAGGAAAGAAGGCTGGAGGAGAGGAAAGGACAGACACCCGAGAGCAGCACTACATTGAGTGAGTGGATGGTGAGCACCCCCACCTACCACAAATTATTATTATGCCTAGCCCCAGGCTCCTACGCTCCTCAGGGGGCAATGTAGGATTGGATGATGGATGGATAGATTATTATTATTAATATTATTATTATTATTGGCCATGCCACGTTGAGTACACCGCTTCCTGTCCGATCAGCGAAGTTAAGCAACGTTGGGTCTGGTTAGTACTTGGATGGGTGACCGCCTGGGAACACCAGAGGCTGTTGGCATCCCTACGTGGCAAGTGGGGTTGGTGGAGGATTAGTGCCCCTCCCTGTAAAACAATTAACTCTAAGCCCTTGACCACCCCGTTTGGGATACATGGCGTCTGGCAATGGATGGATGGATTATTATAATAACTGTTGTAAATGTACTTATTTATACTGTATCTGTTTATTTATTTATATTTATATTTTATTTTGTAGTATTCCACTGCTGGATTTCCCTGCCTGTGTGATTGGAGATCCACCTGAGATGACGGCTGAGGCGCTGGAGGCAGGCACGGGGAGTCCTGGTATGGGTGGGGGCAACAGCAGCCCGGGGGGTGGTGGTGGAGGCAGCCCTGGGGGTGAAGGAATTGGTGGCGGCAGCAGGGAGCAAGCCTGGGTCACGTGTTGCTGGCGTAACATGTTCTCATGCACCAATCTCCTACGAATTCTCAACAAGCTGTGCAAGTGGAAACACTCACGGATTATGATGCTTGTTGTATTTAAATCGGCACCTATACTCAAACGCACTTTAAAGGTAAGTCCTCTTTGTAAGTCAAGGATGGTGTTCCATAATGTCAACACTTTCCTTGCAGTTGGTAATGTAATTTTAGGGAAGCTGGCAAATCAACATTATATGTAGCAGCAGAACTTAGTAGGCAATTATTTTGTATTGAAAATGGACTTTTAAGAAAATAATGCTTTTAGCAAGAATTTAGTTTATATTACAGCTACTGTACTACTTTCTGTTACATGGATCAGCATTCTGGTGTAATATTTAATCATCATCATCATCATCATCCAGACCTCCTTTCCCACCCTAGGGCAGGGTGAGGAGTAGCAATGTCCAGACAGCCCAAAATTGCCCATTCCAATGGGCCACACTTCCATTCACTCATCATTCAAGCCCCCGGAATCCTGGCTCTATCAGATACGCCAAAAACATTCACCACGTTCTGTAGTTTCACATATTGTATCCGACAGAGTCAATCCAGATGCTGCCATGTTAAAAAGGGGTGCCAAAAATCCCTGATCATGCATATCTCCTCACAAAATTCATCCAGCCAGCTCGATCTCCTTCAGTTTCCTTTTCATTATATCCATTTTACCTAGTGGCTTGAAAGAGCACTAGCATTTTAATTTTGGAACTTGGGTTGTATTTGTGTGTTATATTGTGTTAACTTTCAGATTGCTTTCTTAGTCCTTGTTCCTGTAAAATGTTGAAGATTTCCTTTACTGCAATGGAATGTAGAAAATGGAAAATAGACTTAGAATATTAGTACAGGAGTGTGCATGCCGGTATTTTGTCAACAAAAACAAACAGGACCAGGAAAAGTATCTGTAACTGATCTTAAACATCTTACAGGATAGTCAAGTCCCCTTAATAGTTAACTTTTATCATAGATTGTTCTGATTATTTTTATTTATTAGTCCCCAACAGGTCAAACCGGTCGGGGACTATAGGTTTGTGCTGTTCCGTCAGTATTCAGTACTGTACATCTCTCAGTCCGTCCACAGTTTTGTGTCCGCTCTGTAACTTCCACATGTATGGACAGGTTTTGATATAACTTCACGCAGTTGTTCCCCATTCCATGACAGTGTGTTGAGTGCAACAACCAGCCATCTACTCCCATGGTCAAGGTCACACTTGGGGCTCAAACAAGGGCACTGTCATACTTAACATCCATGCCTACATTCATGTCCGCTCTTTAACTTCCATATGCATGGACCAATTGTGATGTGACTTTTGCACAGTTGTTCCCTGTACCATGATGATGTGTTACATACTAAACCTGCCCTCTACTCCCAAGGTCAAGGTCACACTTGGGGCTCAAACAAGGTCGGGTGCTGTCATACTTAACAGCCATACATACGTATTGCTGTCATACCTACATTATATACACAGTACATATGTATGGTTATCATCTTTGTATTTCATGCCAATACATCATTGCTAATTTATGTATTTATTTTCACTTTAATGTTCAGTTACATGAATGTGTCATGTTTGGGAGCTGTATGACTGAACATAAATGTGTGAACAAGCAGTCTTATTCAGAGTGTAAACCTAGGAAACTATAATTCACAACTAAGAGGGGTTTATCATTATAAACAAGACACCTTAAACACACACAGGAGAGATACAAATACTCTGTGTACTAATATGAACTTGTATCATCCTGCAGGTAAAACATGCAATGATGCAGCTGTATGTGCTGAAGTTGCTCAAAATGCAAACTAAATATTTAGGAAGGCAGTGGCGAAAGACCAACATGAAGACCATGAGTGCTATATATCAGAAGGTAACATGTTGTTTTTGTGACCCCATGCTGATCTGAATGTGAACTTAGCGGATTGCAGGTTGAAGTTGCCGTCCTTGAGTCCACCATCCTCTTTTGGGGAAATCAAGAGACAGTTGAAGGACATTTGTATCGCTAGGCAGCAGAACCACCTGCATACATTATTGCTACCACACGAAAGTATCCCTCTCCAGCACCTGAGTGAAACATACACTAAGGATTTGCAACCATCTGACAGCCCAGAGATTCAGCAGAATTTCCTCACTCTAGTTTATCTGTTTTCTCTTAAATAAGCTTCTAAAAATCATTAGCAACTTATATTTTCTATAGCTGAGTGGCAGAATTCACCAGTAAAATGATGATGTTGATGGTGAGAAGGATTATTGTAATATATGCTTTTTTACCAGTATTGCTAGACAGTCACTTGAGCAGCCAACAACTTAGTCCCTAAATGAGAGTGAATAAGTGTTTGTCCAATTTCACTGGACATACGTTGATAGTTCGCCCATGTTTGTGCCTTCTCTCTCTCCTTGTTTTCTTAGATCCCACTTCATGCAATTGTTAGGTTGGAAAGAGGTCATAATTATGATAATGGTGGTGGTGATGTGTTTGTATGCTGCTTCAGCTGCACTGGATGATTCTCCCACTAAGAAGACCAGCAGCTTTATATTCTCTGTGTTTTGCTAAAGGTTCGTCACCGTCTAAACGACGATTGGGCGTATGGCAATGACCCAGATGCCCGACCGTGGGACTTCCAAGCGGAGGAATGTGCACTTAGGGCCTGTGTGGATCGATTCAACTCTCGCCGATATAACTCTACCATTGTAAGCTTTGAATACTGTATATATATATTTATTTATTTACTGTATTTAGAGAGGTTTGGAAGTCGGTGAGGCTAAGGAACTGACAGAGATCGAGCTGGCTGGAAGAATGTTGTGAGGAGAAGTGCATGATCAGGGATTTGGCTTCCCTTTTTAACGTGGCAGCGTCCGGATTGACTCAGTCGGATACGTTTATGTGAAGCTACAGAACATATTGAATGTTTTTGGTGTATCCAATAGAGCCAGGATTCCAGGGGCTTGAATGATGAGTGAATGGAAGCGTGGCCCATTGGATTGGGCAAATTTGGGCTGTCTGGACGTTGCTATTCCTCACCCTGCCTTAGGGTGGGGAAGGAGGTCTGGATGATGATGATGATGATGATGATTTATTTTTGTACATTCAGTCCCCACTTAAGTCTAGGATGTGTTTGGGTGCAATACTTCTTTATCTCCAAGCCTGTGGCATGTCTGTTGGATGCAATGTCTTTGAAGCAGGAGCTTTGGGAATAATATACCCCTTTCACTTCAAGAATTTTCATGACGCACCTTCCATCAGTCATTCAGCAACCACTCTTATACTGCCCCATCAGGAGCATAGGGGCCAGTGCAGGAGTTACCAGTTGCGTGGCATCGTGTGAGCAGTAAGCCCTATCCACACCTTGCTTGTAAACTCTTATTGGCTACATCTGATTGGAGCACCATAACCCACTAGACCAACAGAAAATGTCCCAATGTAAAGCCATAGTGACCCACCCTACTGGGAGATTTGTATCATTGCTATCTATCTGTCTATCTATTGCCAGATGCCTCAATCCCATATGGGGTGGCCACAAACAAATCGCCTCCACGTCGCCCTGTCCCCAGCCATTTCACTGCCCTGCTCCCAACTCACACCCCCGTCTCTCATATACCTCTCCATTTCATCCCTCCATCTCATCCCCGGCCTCCCCTTCCCTCTCCCCTCCACCTCACTCACGTACACTCTCCTCGTCAGTCTCTCACCCTCCATCCTCTCCACATGGCCAAACCACCTTAGTGTATTCCTCCTAACGCTTCCTATCACATACACATCCACATCACAATGCTCCTTTATATCCTCATTTGTCAGCCTGTCTCTCCATGTGACTCCACAGGCTCCTCTTAAACAACTAATTTCCACTGCTCTTACTCTTGACTTGTGTCCTTCCAACAACATCCAAGCTTCACTTCCATCTGTTAGAGTTGGTATCACAATACTGTCATGCAGTAACTTTTTCACTTCCATGCTCACTTCCCTGTTTCTTATCACAGCTTTCAAGGAACCAACAACCTTTCTTCCCTGTTGTACTCTTTCAAGCACTTCACCCTCCAAACCTCCATCCTTACTCATCACACTACCCAAGTACTTAAACGTACTCACGTTTTCCAATTCCTCACCATCCAACCTCGCTGTACATTCACTGACTTCACCTCTCACAAAGACCATCACTTTACTCTTCCCTACATTCACCTTTAGATTCCGTTTCTTACACACTCTCCCAAACTCATCCTTGCAGCTCCCCTTCTTCTTCACTCAACAACACTGTATCATCTGCAAACAACAGTACAGGGAGTTTCCAAACACTATCCTCTCTCACCAGGGCCACTCCAACATCCACTACCCTACCTTGTACCTCTTTTATTACCCCATACATGCACAGATTGAACAACCATGGAGACATGATGCATCCCTGTTTCAACCCAACCTTCAAAGAAAAAAATTCACTCAGTTCACCATCCACACGCACTGCAGCCTTAGCACCATCATATATACTCTTCACAGCATTCAACAGCTTCCCATCTACTCCATATATTCTTAATACTTTCCTCAGTCATTGTCTATCCACCCTGTCATATGCTTTCTCCAAATCCATGAGAGCCACGTACAACTTCTTTCCCTTCTCTAGAAACTTTTCCAATAAGAATCTAAGAATGAATATCTGATCTACGCAACCTCTTCCCTTCCTGAAACCTCCCTGTTCTTCTCTTACTAATTCCTCTCTTATTTCCCTAACTCTGTCAGTAAGTATCCTACCATACACTTTTCCTATTACACTAAGAAGACAAATTCCCCTATGATTACCACACACTTCTTTTTCCCTTTTCATTTGTACAGGGGAATAATTATACCTGACTTCCAATTCTCCGGGACTCTTCCTTCCTCCCAGGCCAATCTACACATCTTCCACATCCATTCTACTACTCTCTTTCCCCCATGCTTCAGCATTTTGCCACACACTTCATCAATTCCTGGGGCTTTCCCCAATTTGCCTTTTTTCATTGCTTCCACAACTTCTATCCTATGGATTTCTTCCTGTCTTCCCACCTGCCTCCTTCTCCCAGCCATTCCCCAGCCACTTATACTCGCATTACTTTCATTCTCTATGTTCAACAATTCCTTAAAGTGCTCTCTCCATCTGCTCACTTTTTCTCCCTTCTCCACTAGTAATCTACCATTTTTATCTTTCACTCCCGTACTAACTTCACTTCCACCCTGTCTTCCTCTCTTCACCTCTTTCCGGAACATTTTCTTACAATCCCTCCATTTTACACTCAAATTCCTTCCAAATTCCTCATCCACTCTCTCATACTAATCTTTTCATCTCTCTCTTCATTTCTACATATAACTCTCTTCCGCCTCTCAACTTCCACTTCCCTTTTTCTCATCCATTCATTGTATGCTTTCTTCTTTTGTGCCACAGCCTGTCTCACCTCATCATTCCACCATGCTGTTCCTTGCATCCCCTTCCGTCTTCTCTTCACCCCACACACCACATCACATGCTGCACATGTTTCTTCTGTGAATATCTCGCACACACCTTTCACATCTCCCATCTGCTCCAATTCATATTTACCCATTCGTTCCTCCACTTCTCTCTTATATTCTGCCTTTTTCTCATTCTCTTGTAACCTTTCCACTCTCCTTGCAGCAACTCCTTCCTCCCATCCTTCCCCTCTTCTATTTCTCCATCTTACTTGGATCTTGATTCTGGCCACCACCAAGTAATGGTCAGAAAGTCCGCTCCCCAAACCTCTATAAGCTCTTGCATCCATTACACATCTTCGCATCCTTTCATCCACAAACACAATCAGTCATTGCCTTCCTTTCATTCAGTTCACCACCCACCCTTCTCATCACTCACCATGTATACCTGTGGATCATTTTGTGCCTGAAGAGGGTATTGGCTATCACCAACCCCCTCCTGGCACAAATGTCCACTAACGCACTGCCATGCTTATCTATCTCAGCAGGCACACCCCACTCACCAACTATTCCATCCACCTTAAATGGTCATGTAGGTGAAGCAGCCCAAGGTTATGAAGGAGTGCATGGGGGATGTGCATATGGTCTAAGGAATGCAGAAGGGGAAAGGATACTCGAGTTTGGGGAGGCAACGGACATGATTGTGTGCAACACATATTTTAGGAAAAGAGACAGTAGGTTAATTACGTATGAGTCTGGGGGAAATAGCAGTCAGATAGATTATTTTCTGGTTAGGAGGGCCGATAGGAGGTTAGTGAGGGATGTTAAAGTTATAGGAAGTGAGGAGTGTGTGCAGCAGCACAAACTATTGATTTGTGATATGGTGCTTAAAGAACAAATGATGAAAAAGAGGACTTATGTACCTAGGAGGAAAATATGGAAGCTGAAAAACCAAGTAGTAAGGGATGCCTTCTATAGCGAGTTGAGGAGAGTGGTGGCTAAACAGGGAGCTGTAGACAGAGGCGTTAATGAACAGTACAGAGCCCTCAAGAACAATTTCTTGAGAGTTACTGATGTAACATGCGGCTGGACAAGAGGACCACCAAGACATAAAGTAACTTGGTGGTGGGATGAGGGTGTAGAAGCTGCAATTAAGGAGAAAAGAAGGCTTTTCCGGGAATGGAAGAAGGGTGGTAGCAAAGAGGAATATTTGGCTGCCAAGCGTAGGGCTAGGAGAGAGGTATACAGGGCAAAGTCTGAGTCACAGAGACAATTACTTGATAACCTAAATCATGGGGAAAGGAAAAATATATTTAGGGTGGCAGGTCAGGTGAAGAGGGATAATCGGGATATCATAGGTGAGCAGTGTGTGAAGAATGATGAAGGAAGGGTAGTGGTGAACAGTGAGGATATTAAAGATGCATGGAGAGAGCATTATAACCGGTTGTTGAATGAGGAGTTTGACTGGGACAGGGAAGGTTTGGAGCCAGCAGATCCAGTGTCTGGCCCTTGGCCTTTGATTGATACTGCTACTGTGAGTGAGGCAATAGGCAGGATGAGGGTGGGGAAGGCAGCAGGTGTGTCTGGGTTGACTGCCGAAATGTTGAAGGCCTCAGGCGATATAGGGGTGAGTTTAGTCACTGACCTGATAAATAGGATTATTTATGAATGTGTTGTCCCAGATGATTGGCTGAAGAGTGTAATTGTAAATGTGTATAAAGGGAAGGGTGATGCCCTGGAAAGAGGGAATTATAGAGGTATAAAGCTTTTAGATCAGATAATGAAGGTAATGGAGAGAGTTTTAGAAGGTATGATTAGAGAAAGAGTGAATATTGATGAGATGCAGTTTGGGTTTATGCCAGGTAGGGGGACCACTGATGCCATATTCATTGTTCGACAGCTTCAGGAAAAATATATTGGTAGGAGAAGGGATCTTTATTTTGTTTTTGTTGATTTGGAATAGGCCTTTGACAGAGTCCCTAGAGAGGTGGTGAAGTGGGCAATAAGAAAGCTTGGCTTGGAGGAGTGGCTGGTTAGGGTGGTTATGGCCATGTATGTGGGTGCTCACACCCAGGTGAGAGTGAATGGAGATTTGAGTGATGAGTTTTCCGTGAATGTTGGTGTGCATCAGGGGTCAGTCTTGAGTCCCATGTTGTTTATCATGGTACTTGAAGCCCTTTCACGTGACTTTAGAAACGGACTCCCGTGGGAGTTGTTGTATGCTGATGATTTGGTGTTGATTGCAGAGAATGAAAGGGAGGCGGAGGAAAGGTTTAGGAAGTGGAGAGATGGTATGGGGCAAAAGGGTTTAAGGGTAAATGCAGATAAAACAAAAGTGATGATATCTAGGGTTGGTGGCGGTACAGTCAAAGACGAGGGAGAGTGGCCATGTGCAGTTTGCCACAAGGGCGTGGGAAGTAATTCCATCTTGTGCGGTGTGTGTGATAAATGGGTGCATAAGAGATGTAGTGGTATCAGAGGTAGACTGCGAGATAATGCTGATTTTATGTGTACGGCGTGCCGGGGTGAGCAGGTGGAGATCGTCAGACGTGAAAGAATTGAACTTGCTGGTGAATCTCTTGAGTGTGTGGAAGAGTTTTGTTATTTAGGAGACATGTTGTGTGCTGGAGGTGGGGCTGGAGCTAGCTCTGTGGCTAGGGTGAGAAGTGGTTGGAAGAAGCTCAGGGAGCTCTTGGCTCTCCTGACATTGAGGGGGCTCTCCCTACGTGCTAAGGGGTCTTTGTATGCAGCGTGTGTTAGGAGTGTAATGCTGTATGGCAGTGAGACCTGGGCAGTGAAGGAGGAAGACATTCGCCGGCTCAGACGTACAGAAATGACAATGATTAGGTGGATGTGCAGTGCGTCCCTGCGTCCAAGGCCTGGAGGGGCTGGGTTTACAATGGAAGAGTTGAGAGGTAGGATGGGACTGGAGTGTATTGGTGTTGTGATGAGGAGAGGTAGATTGAGGTGGTTTGGACATGTGGAGAGGATGGGGGATGATAGTTGGGTGAGGAAGGTGAGAAGTGTTAATATTGGGGGTGGGGTTATGAGGGGTAGACCGAGAAAGACATGGGACGAGGTCATTAAGTGTGACCTTAGGGTTAAGGGACTGAACAGGGAGGCTGCAATGGATCGTGCAGCATGGAGAGCCGCCATTAGGTGACCAAGGCCGACACATGCAAGCATGTTGGAGCCATTAAAAACGAAAACGAAACGAAAACTTCACATTCCCTGCTTTACCATTCATATCACCAATCAAAAACACTCTCTCATTCCTTCCAAACTTTTCCAAGCACACTTCCACATTTGTCCAGAACTCTTCTCTCACTCTGCTTGCACGATCTTACGTTGGCGCATACACGCACACAATCGCCCTCATTTGTATTCCAACTTTCAGTCTTACCCACACAATCCTCGAGCTGGCTGATCCATACTGTCTTATGTTCTTCCATCTTTTACTTACAACAATACACACTCCTTCTTTTGCCCTCTCATTCTCACCTACTCCTGCACATATACCCCATCCATACTCCCATTCCCTCACACTCGCTCCTCCCCATTTAGTTTCAGTTACTCCACATACATCCACTTTCGCACCCTCAAGCACCTGGACAATCTCTCTCTCTTTCACCTCATCATTCGCACCCCTTACATTCCATGTCGCAATCCGTACCATGTCCTTTGTCCGGTCCTTGGTCATCAACTTTTGATCAGTCCCTGTTCGAGGCTTCTTGTTTGTCGTTTTAGTTAGCTGTTTTCCGGGGAGGGGCACTAACCCTCCGCCAACCCTTTTAGTCGCCTCATATGACAAGCAGGGTTACTGGGGGAGTATTCTTGGAAAACCCCCTACCCCCAGGGGTAGGCTCTGTCATTTATGTCATTTATATAAGTTTGAACTTAAGAACTACAAATATAACACATATTGTTTATAGTCAAGAACTACAAGTATAACACATATTGTTTATAGTCAAGAACTACAAGTATAACACATATTGTTTATAGTCTTCTTACCACTCTGCTAGAAATACTGCGATGATATGGAAAAATCTGTAATGAATATGTGGTCTTTGTCAGTAAGCATGCCATCAGTATTTGAATGTTTGTCCCCCTCTTTGCACATTTTCTTTCTGTCTGGATCCTACCTCACCCCATGTAGTTGGGTTGAAGTTTGAGTTGGGATGATGATGGTGGGTTGGTGGTGGTGGTGGGGATTTCATTTGAGATGAGATTATGTGGTGTTGGTGGTATGATGATAATGTGATGTTCATGTTTTTCCACATACAGGACCCTGAACTAGAGCCTTTAGACAACTGTGTGACTAGCGTGTTGGGTCGCCCTGTGGAGCTGACAGAGGAGTTCAAGCGACATTATGAAGTTTGGCTCCAACAGGAAGTTTTCTCGGCATCCATTGACTGGGATCAGCTTCTAGTACCAAATGTGTAAATAACGAAGAAAAACTGTAGAACAGCTTTGACCTCTTGAATCAGGTGATGTAATTATTAGATTATTTTTTCATCCCGACAGATGATGATATTCAGTTTAGGAGAAATTTTTGAAGCTGGATGAGTTAGACATACCCTTTATTAACCTATTCAATGCTAGTGATCTTTCCTGTTGTTAAAAAGAAAAATGGTAGTCAGAATTAAGAAAAAATACATCATAGGGGTGAAGGGTTAACCTCTTGAACCACAGTGTCATTTTTAGTGTACTTTTAATTTGCAGTTACCAGATGATCTTGTGCAGCACAAGAGAGGCCTCTGTTGAAGGAGTTTATTAAGTCCATATCTAATCCTTCCAGTTTGAAAAGTACCTCTTAATTTAAACCATATGGGGGATAGGTGGAATATGATATTAAAATAAAGTTATCATAGTGAAGTGTCAAATGAGGTTTGATAATGATTTTAATATATTAGGTGATGTGTTAACAGGAATGTTTAGCCTCTCTGCTACTTCATGCCTGGCTGATGGGATGTCAGTGATTTAGGAAATCTGAGAACTCTGAGCCTTTTTCACGTCAGTAATCTTCACGTTTATCATACAGTAACAAAACTCTGTACATATGTAAATGTATATATTTCTTACAAATGAAGTAAAGTACCCATGTTCACACATACTGATGAATTGGTTGGAGCATGTTTTGGGTGACTAGTCACTAGTGTCCAGGAGGGCAAAAAATAGCTACCACCACCACACTAGACAGTGGTTGTCATCCTGTGTCTACCCGTAAAGTATCAACACACATTTTTCACCGCAAAAAGAGCAGAGGGTTTGAGAAAAGGGTGAGGTATGGGAAGCATGCTTCATATTAGGGGTTAAAGATGAAACTTAACAAGAGGTGTAAATAGGAGTGATTTTTTAAATGACATCAGTACTAGGATATATTAAGTAATCAGTGCCCAGCTTGTGATATAAGGGAGGTTACAAACAAGGTATAAGATATTTGCTGTACAGTATTTATGAAGAAAAAATATGAAAGCATTTATAAATTGAGCTGATTCATAAGCAAATCCACTGCAGTGAAACATGCAGAACTTCAGCTGCTGCATTAACCCCTGTAATCCAGTGACATTTTGAAATTAAATTCCTGATACTGTAACATTTTTTGTATTTTAATTAATTTTAGGAGACTTTCACTGTACAGATTTTAGGTGCAGTGTAGCCTCCATTATCTGCTTCACTACCGTGGTACTCTGACAAAATTGTTTGGAGGTAGCAGTAACAAAATAAAAATATACATTACCAGATTAAAGGGATTAAATTATCACAACTGAATTCAGTTCAAGATTTTAATGTCTGTTCTGAACAGAGGCTATAGCATGTGTACCAGTGTCAAGCTTAACCCCTTCATTATAGTGATGTCTTGTAGATATTGTTCTTGCTCTCCCCTAACAACTTTATTCAGCTTAGACATTGCAAACTGGAGGTGTTAGATATACAGTGGCCTTCATTACATCATCAATACAAGATGTCGTGCTTGCAAACACACCAAAAAAAGATGCCATGTTCTTATTTTAAAAATCCCCATATTGGTGTTTGCCATGGTACTGCTGGTGTTTTGTGTGGGCCTGAAGCTAAGGCAAGTGCTAAAACCAGCTGGGTGCCTCCCAGCAGTTCCTGGAAACTGTTGGATAAAGAGAGATCTAAGATGTCTGATAAGATATGTAGAACTTAAAGTGCAATGATCTGAAAGTAGGAAGAATATACTAAAGTCACTGGATTGAAGGGGTTGAGGTTACTGATGATACAGCTCATAAATTATCATAAGTATTGCTGTTTTGTTTTAATTTGTATTTTGGATTCAGCAGCGCCGTGATTGTGTACATGTACCGGGGACCACAAATCGATAGACATCTAGTCATACATGTTTGGTTATGTTGACATTATGTGAGTTAAGAATTTATTGAGTGCTAGACATTTTTTCAAGGTGTTCTCAGAATAAATGGAGGTGTAATCCTGATATTTATATAATACAGGTAGTCATGATCAGAAGTTCACTGACATATCCCTATTGCTGTGAGATGATAGATGTTACATGAAGTATTTTTGTATAATGTAGTAGTATGAAGCACACAGCAAAAGAGTAGGAGAAGGCAAGATACTCTCGGATATTCAAGGAGGCATGAGAAATAGGGACAACAAGATACAATAATGGTGGGGTACAAGCAGTGAACTTTTGCACATGATACTAAAGTAGACTTTCTGTAAAGAAAATGTTTCCAAATATATCTATGCTGAAAATGCTATGTATTTATAGAAATTTTGAAGTCGTATGCATAGACCAGTGAGCTACTTCAGGTAGTGAATATAACGTTTTTTTTTTAGTCTGACAAAAAGAATATATTGAACCTAGCTGGGCACTTAAAGCTCACGTCACAGTAAATTATTTGGTGCTTTTATAGCTTAGAAGACTAGGTCCCAGTTCTGCTTCTTACTTCCAGTTTTGTAAATGTGTTCATTGTGTACATTATTATGTAAGGTAACTTTTTTAAAGATTTTATTTTTGGTTGGCTATCACTAAAACCCTATTAAAAATAAAATACTTATTGATTTGTGTCAAACTTGAACACTTAATTGGTATATATCATTGCATTGATTCCTGTATGAAAATTAACAGATCCATTCTATTTTAGCCCTGTATCCAGAAACCATTCATAGGGTGTGTACTCACTCACCCATAGCTGCAGATCCTTTATATGAGTAGTGAATCAGTATCTTCTCAGCACAGTGTTTTGGAAATAACTTGAATGGATTGTTGAAAGTAATTGAATGGATTGTGTGGTGTGTGAGAGAGGTTGAGGGGCAACACAAGCTGTAAATGGTACTGTCAACCAGATAATGATATGTGCTGTGTTAGGTACATGTAATGTGTTCTTGTATAATGGAATATAAATGTCATCAGTTACATCCACAGGAATCGTATGGAGGCGTGAAAATACTGGGCTCGTATTTTTGTTGGCTGCGGAAGCTCCCTAGCACCTCTTTGTTAAGGATTCATTCATTCCAAACCAGCCATTAATAGCCTCTTTTTTTTGCTGCTCATATCTTCTTAATATTGAAGTAGATTGCATGAATGATGTGCCATATTGTATCATATCCTTTATGTAGGCTCCAACATGCCTGCATACATCAGCCTTGGCCACCTCATGGTGACTGTCCATGCTGTTCAATCTCTGGCAGCCTCCGTATCCAGTCCCTTATCCCTGATGTCACTCTATGACCTTGTCTTAGGTCTTTTTCAGTCTGCCTCTTGCAACCCCACCCCTTATGTTCACACCTCTCCATCCCCACCCAGTTGTCATCCTCCATCCTCTCCACATGCCCAAACCATCTCAGTCTGCCCCCCTTATCACAGCACCAATGCGCTCCAGTCCCATCCTTCCACTCAACTTTTGTCATAAACCTAGGCCCCCCAAACCTTACATTCAAGGACACATACAAGAATATAGTAACAGCAGAATCAGAAATAAACCAGTAAAGAAAAGGTGTTAGTAAGCTTCCTAACCACACAAGAATAACACCCTTAAGCCCCTTTGAGCTACCGCCACTCAAGTGAATGAAATCAAGTGGGGCCACCTGGAATTAAACGCTGGAATTAACTAGACTGCATGAGAGTTGAGTGAGAAATGACTGTCTATCCCCATCACCACTAGCCATCTTGGCCAGGTTGAATAAAATCGTATGGTGGTAACAAATAAAATACCAGACCGCCATACTGAAAAGGTTAAGTAAAGGACCCTTCCCTGTATATCATCCAAACGTTTATTATATTTTTTATACTAATTTATTGATTTTATGTTGTTTTGAAAATTTGTGTTAATCTAAGTCATGTGTAAATAGTGTAATTATTCTTATATAAACAAAGTGCATTGTTTTAGTAACAGTAATATCATTATTCCACATTACAGGCTGCTGTCATAGGCTCCTTCACTCCAGTAATGTGGTGCTGGAGAGGGATGCCTTCAAGTGGTGGCACAGATATGACTGGGTGATGCAATTGATGTCTTATACAGACATCCCTCAGTCTCTTCCCTATCCCACAACAGGAGGATGGTGGACTGCAAAAGAAGGGTGTTTATGGGGCAGTCTAATGGGTTCACATTCAGATGAGCCTGGGGGTTCCTACTACTACCATTATTACTACAGTGCCATAATATTCACTTTACTCTTGCAGCCACCTTGTAGATTTAGTCAACTTTGGAAAGATGTCGGTGAAGGTGGTGAATGCTAGATAAGCATGTACCCCATACAGTTTGAAAAGTTGAATTAAATTGTCTGAAGGTAGCAAGAATATAATGAATATATGTCACAAGAGTGCAGTAATTAGCCATTTCACTGCCAGGATTTGGTGCTGGAAAGGGATACCTTCCCCTAATGACACCAGAAATGGATAAATGAATTCCCCGAGCTAGACCTTAATCAATCATATGGCCTCGCTGGATGTTGGGAGAGCACTACCTCTCCCAGTAGGGCAGCTACCCGGGGTGGGGTGCGAACTCGACCTCGCGGTCGCGAGTCAAGCGGTGTACCACTGAGCCACCCAATTCCCCCATCAATTTTAGGAGAAAAAGTATTGAGAAAGTTGCTGGAAACATATTTCGGTTTGGCCAGTCCTTTGTGGTGTATCAGCTTTCATTGTATCTTCCCATCGTTTGATTATGTGTTAAAGCATTGCTGAACAAATGAATGAGAAAGCTGTTAGGTTTTTCGGTTACGACAGTGGAAGTTGTGTATCCATTTTAATATATTTACTAAAACCTACATTATATGAAATCGAAATGAATATTAAGTTGGTGATAGTAAAGTGGAAAGCTGCACTGAAAAGTTTTTTGAAATTGATACACGTTTTTCGGTTACGACGGACGATTGCGATGGTGTATGAATTTGAAATTTCCTATCGTTTGCACACCGTCTTCACATCACACACCAAAAGCGGAAATGTCACCGGGTTATGGTGTAGCAAGGGAAGAAAAAACTTGAAGGGTAACTGCAATTTAGCCCGATGACCTTGGTAGCCTCTTGCAGGTTATGGGGCTATTTCTTTGACCTTTAGAGTATATAGATTGGTAAGTACCATTGTTCATTAGTATGTGTTTGCACTGAACCCCTAGTGCTAAATGAACAGCTTGTATTATATATGGTAGTGAACAATAAAATTAATTATTAACGTGCCCGGCGGTGTCTGGCAACTGCTTAAAGATCATAGGTTCTCGATTAACATATCCTTTGAGTATGTTATGGGGCTGTTAATAATAACATTAACACCGTAGTCTTTGTAGAATATGAAATGCATAGATCAAGCACTTATCTAAACAGCATCCGATAAAAATTTTCCTTGGGCATAAAGTTCGCTTTCAAATTTCAAAATCTTTAATGACAAGTCTACCATACCCTATTCGTAATAAAGTTCAGAAATCAGCTACCCAACAGATTAGGTGGAGGGTGGTAGTTATTAATTATGTAAGTACATATAGTTTTATGAGCGCCAAATGAAAAGTACATTCCTCTAGTGACACCTGGCAGCGTCCCCCACCCACCCCCGAGGCCCACGAGGAACTTCAACTCGTCAGTGTGTACTCAGCTGTCGGAAGGGGTGGTGGCGTCAAATTATTTTTGTCGTTGTAATGACTAATGTGTGAGATTGGTGGTTTCGTAGTGACTAACAATGAACCTGTAGTGTGTGTGGAGGCTTCCTCGTTGCACCAGGCAGGCTTTAGGTAAGTGACAAAGAACATATATAATGTTTCATGTGTAAAAGTGAGGTGGGTAAGTTTGTTGGGCATCACTCTTCAAGGGCATCATGTGAATTCCACTCGTTTTCAGTTTTATAATTGGATTGAAGTATCACATTGTACTTTCTTATAATTTTATGTGAATTTTGTCGAATTTGGAAGTTTGATTTGGCCTTGGAAGTATCACGATGTTTTGTCGCTTGGTGTGACATAACTTTTAAAGGTTACGTCGAAAGCGATGGGCGTCTGAAGTACATTGTGCATAAATCGAGTTGTACCTTTAGTGTGAGATGTAACTCGGTATTTATGTGTGTGTGTGTGTGTGTGTGTAGTATTTTTACAGTTGCGTACAATCACATGATTACGTTAGGTTGGCATAGGAAGACAAGATTAGTGATTACGTTGGGTTAGCATAGTAAGACAAGATCAGTTAGTTTAGGTAGACTTATGTTCGATTACCTAGAAAACAGAATAACCCTGATTGTCCGAAACAGCAAATTTACCTTTATTTCTTCACCACGATAACTTAATATTACCAGTTTCCAGACGGTTATTTTTATCAGTGGAGACCTAAGTGAAGCGGTTAGATATAGCCCTCATCAACCGTTTTACTTCGAGGGTGACTCCTAAGCAGGTTAAAATAGTTTGGAGAGAGAGACAGAGCGTCATCGGGTTGAATATGTGGATAGAATGGAGTTTGCCAATAATTCTCTAACTTCCGTAATTTCAAATCAGTGGAACAAGGTAGCGCTTCTAACCACCTCGAATATTTAAGATGAATTTAACAAGACATCTTTGTATTTGAGATGGTTTCTTGACTTTATTATAGATGTGATTCATTTAGGAAGATTCGTTAGGTTTTGAGACAATTTCTTCACCTGTGTTATACTACTGGTTAATTTAGCAAGATTCATTGGTGTTTTAGACAATTTCGAGTTCTGTATTATATTCCTAGTTAATTTAGCAAGATTCATTAGGTTCTGGGACGATTTCTGTGCTGAAAAATATCTGTTGAATGAATGCTCCAAATGTTTCGGTGTTACGATGGTCACTTGTAATTTATGGCTACGTAATTTATGGTTAGGTGGAGTTTACGGTTTGTTGACGCTTTCAGGCAGTGTGTGTGTGTGTGTGTGTGTGTGTGTGTGTGTGTGTGTGTGTGTGTGTGTGTGTGTGGCCTAGAGTTGATTTTATGTAGTACAAGGATAATTTTATTCTCCCAGACCTACCTAACCTCATCCTTAGGTGAGAAAGGAGATAGAGATTATGATGATGGTATTTTTCAGTTGAATTGATGCTTACCGTATTAATAGTATAAGTGGACATATAATTATCTTCAGTATTACATCCTTTCGTGGCTTAGCCATTATTAGCATTATACCTTGTCTTTTTGGTTTGTTAATGTTCATCAGTTTGTCAGTGTAACAAGCATGTGGTAAGGTGACCGTGTTTGAAATCTTAAGTTTTCTTGTGTATTATTATTTATTGGCCTGTTTATTGTCTCAGGTTGTTTGTAGTTGGCAGTTTGTGGTTATTATAAACAGTGTTTCAGTTACCATATGCTAATACTGACTATCGGTATAATTTTTGGCTGTTACATTAAGTGGAGTTGGTATACAAGTCCCTCCATTGTTGAATCCTTGTTTAATTTGAAAGGTATGGTTGTTATACCAGATTTTGTAATATCATTGATATAGGATGTCATATAATACTCGTACAACATTTGCATTATCAGTGATGTGGGATGTCATACAGTATATACTCGTACTTGCTGTGTCTCTGGTATGTCATATAGATATCTGCAGTGTCTTATCGGTGATGTGGGATGTCAGATACACGCAGTGCCTTATCAGTGTTGTGGGATGTCATACGGGTACGTTAAATGTTTTGTCAGTGATGTGGGATGTCTTACAGATAACCTATGCCCCATGCATTGTCATATCTGTGTTGCATGCAATTTGTGATTGATGTGAGCTGCTAAAAGTTATGTTAATGCTCTTCAGTATACGGTATCTTGTGCATGTTAACTTGCATGATTATTTGAGGGTATTTTTAATGTATGATAATTGGTAATCCTCGCAATTTTATCATTGTGATGGGTGAGTGAATTGAGTCTCGAGCAGCTTATTATCAGCCCTTGAATATGACTGATGGTAGTGCAGTTGCAACGAGCGACTAAATTTAAACTTGACACCGTTATTATTCAGACGGTAACCGTCGTGTGATTATTTTGCTGCCACCAGACGATTTAATGAAATCCCCGTCACAGCCGAGTTGATGAAGTCTCTCTCTCTCTCTCTCTCTCTCTCTCTCTCTCTCTCTCTCTCTCTCTCTCACACGGATGAACAGAGGAGGGAAACAACAACAACAACAACAACAAAAAGGTACAGGTGACCCTCCATATGTAAAAAGTGTTATTTTTGTAACCCCTCCAGCTGAAAAGTACTCAGCTGAACTTAAAATCGGCAGAAGGTCGTATGCGAGAGAGAGAGAGAGAGAGAGAGAGAGAAAGAGAGAGAGAGACTGGTTTTGAAGAGAATGAACTGTCAGTGCTTATTAACATTATTGGGTGGATTTATTTTTTATTTTTACTTGTTTATTTATTTATACCAGGAACACTTTCTACAGTAGGACTAATGCAAAGTCAACTGTAACGGTTTGCTGTCAGAAATCGTACTCTAATGTTAACTGGTTTTTCATATCAGATTAGGCTAGTAATCTGTGTGTGTGTGTGTGTGTGTGTGTGTGTGTGTGTGTGTGTGTGTGTGATTCATTTGCTAGTGAGTCGGGAATTACGTAATGAAAGAGGAGATAAATGATCCTTAATACACTCTGTCCGTAGCCTATGTCCATGTCAATATGTAAAAGTACTTGTACTAACCATAATATAAAACACGCAACCCCACCTGAGAGAGAGAGATTAGTGCATGCCTGAATGTGTGTGTGTGTGTGTGTGTGTGTGTGTGTGTGTGTGTGTGTCTACAGAATATTACTAGTCGAGTCGGCATATCCTAATGTTTAGTTTCGAGACGTAAAAAACCAAAGACCAGAACTGTGTGTCGTTGGGCTGAAGTTAATTACGAAGGTCATGCAGAGAACGTTGGTAAGGGGACTGACTGGATAGAGGGGGGGGGGAATTTGGTAAGGTATTCGTCTTGGATGATGCTGTGTTGCGTGGGAGAGAGAAATGTAAAACTTTGATGTGTGTGTGTGTGTGTGTATGAGAGAGAGAGAGAGAGAGAATCCATGAAATAGTATGGTGTATGTTTAGTGTTGTGGAATATATTTATGCTATAACTGCAGACGATGTTGTGATGACTTGTGCAAACTATGGAGAGAAAAAGGACTATAATATGCTGCACATCCATGAAGAGCCTGTGTTTAAAGATCCAGGAATGTGCGTGTGTGTGGGGGGGGGGCGCGCGCGCGCGCGGACGTTGTCATGGTGTTTGAAGTGTATGGAATGTAAATAGACCTGAATATTGAAGAGAAGCTTGTGAAAAAAAAAAAAAACAAGAAACGTGTGTTGTGTATGTGTGTGTGTGTTTTTGCTCCTACCATGATGAAAGTGCTGAGTTTGTGCTTGCAGTGCTTGTACCTACGCCAGCCAAGCAGTATCTGAAGAAATATTGCAACATAGGCTACGTGGTGAGGAAGAGGAGGAGGGCGGGAAGAAGACGGAGAAGGAGGAGGAGGAGAGTTATCTGCTGTGCCGAATTGTCTTGATGCAGTTGAGAGAGAGAGGCTTGGTTTTGTCATAGCATGTGTTTTGTAACAATCATCAAGCTATCTTGCTTTGTCGTATTATCTTAAAGATGTTACTCAGCATCCAGACATCCAAGAGAGAGAGAGAAGAGAAAGAATAATGACTTGCAAATTTGCCTCCCTTGTCTGGTAGCCTACACCTGCACATTTACACTTAGGGAGAAGAGAAATAAAGCTAAATGTTTACTCTCGCTCCAACCTGCTTTGTTAACATCAGCATTCAAGGAGCACAAGGTCACGAAGATTTTGCGTGGAAACTATACTCTTTTTACTCTAATTTTGCCCAGAATTACCGTCTCTCCGTGTTGAATGCTGAGCTGTATCAATAGAGAATATGATGCTAGTCACGAAGAGGTGCTATGGAAAAAATGGAAAGTCGCAGTGCTTTTTTTTTTTTTTTTTTTTTTCTTTACGTAAATCTGGGCAAAGTTAAGATGAAAACAGAATAATTATGCTGTGGTGCTTTTAGTGTGGTTGTGTTAGTTTGTTGTCAGTGATACATTAGTGTGGTTGTGTTTTTTGTAGCATAATTTTGTTCTTGTGTTTGATCGTGTGTATTTTGTGGGCTTGTTTCGGTGTGTTTTAGCCTGGTGTGTGTGTGTGCATTCTTTTAATTTTAGGCTAGTTTTACAGTTGTTTTAGCCTGGTGTGTGTGTGTGTGTGTGTGTGTGTGTGTGTGTGTGTGTGTAACCTTGCTGTATTGTTTGTAGCCTAGATTTGGTGTGGTGTCTGTAGCCTGTTATGATATGTTTGTGTGTTGCATAGTTGTACTAGCAGTTGCGTTGTGTTTGTAGTCTAGTTGTTCCGTCGCTTAGTTGTGGTGTTGTGTTACGGAATTATTGTAACCTAATTATTATGGTGGTGTGTGATGGTGGTGTACCATAGCACTGTTGGCCAAGGACAATGGTGTTTGGGCTGAGATATTGTTGAGGTGGAGTGATGCGTTGATGAGTTATCTTTCTCAAATTTCGTTTAACGCATGTGTTACGTTCTTCTAAAGTAGTGAGATGGGGTAATACGTTGTTGAGATGGAGTGATGCGTTGATGCGGTATGTGACTGAGAGTGTGTGTACCGCTGGTGTTATATTCCTCCCCCAAGTGTGGTTTAGGTGATGCATTGGTATATCTGGTATTGTTCAGGTGCGTTGTGTTTGTAATGAGATATAAGTGAGGTGAGGTGATAGCTACCTTGCTGTGGTGTTTACCAAGTTTCGTTTAGGCTATCACAGGTGTTATGTTTCTCAGATTTTGGTGATACGTTGGTAGAGTAGGTGTTGTTCGTGTGCTTTGTCTGTGTGGTGGTGTAGTGCAGGTGTTTGTTATAGCACAGGTGTTGTGGTACATGGTAATTTTCTCACACCTGTTGTTTTCAAGGATGCTGCCTATACCGTTTTTCCTGTTTCCATCAAGAGGCTTACTGCTGATGTTATTATTTTTTTTTTTTCGTATGACCTGTTATAATTATTACCGTTTTATTATAAGTACTATGATTAGTATTGTATATAAGTGTTATTATTACGTTATTAGTATTATTTTTCATATTATTATTATTATTATTATTATTATTATTATTATTAGTTGTTGTAGTAGTAGTATAACTACTACCGGTATTGCTCTGCTACCACCACCACGAACACCACTGCTGCTACTACTACTATTATCGACAGGTCTGGTTTTCTACACCATCAAACACCAGACAATTTTACTCGTCAGCAAGTTAGTATAGATTCCAGAGTGATAATACCGCTCCCCTTAATTCTCTCGTTCGGGGCAACTCCAGTATTCTTTTCCATATAACGTCAGATGATGTGACATATCTGAGAATGAGCTGTAGGAGCCTGAGAATGTGTATATGATCAGCGTTATGCAGCGTATCATTAGAACGGCTACCATCAGATTCTTACTTTCTTAACTCTCTCTCTCTCTCTCTCTCTCTCTCTCTCTCTCTCTCTCTCTCTCTCTCCCATGGAATGAAGTCAAGCACTGAAGGATGCAAATTCAGTTTAGGCTAGTACAAGGGAGTTTTTGCTTACTTATTGTTTTTATTTATTTATTTATTTATTTTTAACTGAAGGGAATTAACAAAGGAATCGGCTCAGAATCACGGAGGGGGTTGCAAATTGAGGTTAAGTTAATGAAGGGAATAGAACAGGCATATTTGGTGATTATTTTTTAACTAATGTGCCAAAGAAAAAAAAAATCAGCCCCGAAATAGGTTCAGCGTTACATAAAAGGATGCAAATCAGTTTTAGGTTAATGCAGGAGAGGAGTAGAATTTACTTCCCTGTTCACGATTTTCCTTTCTTTTTGAATTGAGATGCATAGAAATCAACTCTAAAAGATTCAAAGGTACATAAAAGGATGGGAATTGTGTTTGGGATAATCCAGGAGGGGAGTAGTGTTTGCATATTTTTTTTTTCCTTGAACCGGCAAAAAAAAAAAAAAAAAAAAATGAAATTGGTTAAAAAACTGCAAAGAAGAATGCAAACTGAGTTTATGCTAATACAGGAAGAGAGTAGTGTTTGTTTACGTGCTGGAGGGAGGGGCTGGAGGTGTTTGTTTAGTTATTTACACAGTGGGTAGGGAAGGAAGGGTGTGTTTACGGGTTTGCAAAGCCTGTTAGTGAGGGAAGGTAAACACTGGGATAATTAAGGTTTCCATGGCTGTGTAATACGTCTAGTGAAGGTCGCACGGTGGTGCTGGAGAGGGAAGCCTTCACGTAGTGGTACGTTATTCAAATTACCCTCACCGATCCATGGAAAGAAGAAGGTGGTTAGGGGGACTGACAAACGAGAGAGAGAGAGAGAGAGAGAGAGAGAGAGAGAGAGATTCAGTCTGCATTCCACCGGGTTCACTTCCACATGAGTTTCGGGAACAACAGCAAGAAGGGATTTGGGCTTATGGCATTGCATTAGAGGCAGGAAGGGAGGTGGGAGGGGATGAGCGGGAGGGGGAGGAAGGGATAAAAGGAAGTAGAAAGATGAAGGAGGACAGTAAGGTTTTAGTTGTCCATTTATTAGCTACTAGACCACAACATAACTCGATCCCTGTTGATAATTTCGTCTGACGTTGCCTAGAATGCAGTACAAGGAGCCCCCATTCTCGCCAGTTAAGGACTCTTCTTAAAACCTCTTCCTAAGCGACTTATCTTTATACATTACTGTCGTCTTTTGTGTCGCAGCTCTACTGTCGCCATACTCTGCATGAGTGAGGTACACAGTGATATTAACCAGCCCGATCCAAAAATAAATCGCTGAGGAGGAGGTGCTAGGGAGCCTCCTTACTGAACGAGGATACGAGTCTAGGAGTTGTTCTGAGCCTGAGAGGGGGAAATGGCGACTGTATTAGCACTCTCAGTCTGTTGTACACTCACGGCCAATACTTCCTTTACACCTTCACGAAACTGTGTCAGAGGCTAAGCAGACCTCGATAAACCAGTCCACTATCATCAGGCGGGAAGGAATGTGGCCTCGTTAGTCCGATATAGGGTGTCAGAGCCTCCAGAGATCCGGCCAGGCTAATCAGCAGTAATCTGGGGTCTGGAATCAATCTGTTCTATCTATTCTATTGCCAGGCGCCTTAATCCTGTACCGGGTGGCCACAAACAAATCGCTTCCATGTCGCCCTGTCCCCCGCCATTTCACTGCCCTGCTTCCAGCTCACACACACCCTCTCATATATACCTCTCCACTCCATCCCTCCATCTTATTCTTGGCCTCCCCCTCTCTCTGCCCCCCTTCACCTCATTCACACACTGTCCTCGTTAGTCTCGCACTCCATCCTCTCCACATGACCAAACCACCTCAGTGTATTTCTCCTAACGCTTTCTATCACATCCACACCACAAAGCTCCTTCACTTCCTCATTTGTCAGTCTGTTTCTCCATGTAACTCCACATGCTCCTCTCTCATTTCCACTGTTCTCACTCTTGACTTGTGTCCTTCCAGCAAGGCCCAAGTTTCATTTCCATACGTTAGAGTTGGTATCACAGCACTATACTGTCATGCAGCGGCTTTTTAACTTCCATGCTCACTTCCCTGTTTCATATCACGGTTTTCAAAGAACCATCAAACTTTCTTCTTTGTCGTACCCTTTGAAGCACTTCACCCTCCAAACTTCCATCCTTATCACACTACCCAAGTACTTAAATGCACTTAGATTTTCCATTTCCTCATCATCCATCATTACTGTACATCCAGTGATCTCATTTCTCTCGAAGACTATAACTTTACTCTTCCCTACATTCACCTTTAGATTCGGTTTCTTACACACACGTCCAAACTCATTCACCAAGCCTTTCAGTTCCCCTTCGTCGTCACTTGACAATACAGTACCATCTGCGGACAACAGTACAGGGTGCCCCCTCTCATTAAAGTTGCTCCAGCATCCACTGCCCTACCTTGTATCCCATTTATAACCCATCCGTATACAGATTGAACAGCCATGGGGACATGACACATCCCTGTTTCAGTCCAACATTGAAATAGAAAAATTCACTCAGTTCACTCTTCACACGCTCTGCAGCCTTAGCCCTCTCATACATACTCTTCACGGCATTCAGCAACTTTCTGTTAACTCCATATATTCTTAATATTTTCTAAATTCCTTGCCTATCCACCCTGTCATATGCTTTCTCCAAATCCATGAAGGCCGCGTACAACTTCTTTCCCTTCTTTAGAAACTTTTCCACTAAAGACCCGAGAATGAATATCTGATCTACACAACCTCTTCCCTTCCTAAAACCTCCCTGTTCTCCAACTAATTCCTCTGTCATTTCCCTAACTCTTTCAGTAAGTATCCTACCATACACTTTTCCTGTTACACTAAGAAGACAAATGCCCCTATGAATACCTCACACTTCTTTTTCCCCTTTTCCTTTGTACAAGGGAATAATTATACCTGACTTTCACTCCTCCTGGACTCTACCTTCCTCCCAGGCCAATCTGCACATCTTCCATATCCATAGGCGGTGGCTGAATCGGTAGAGAGGCGGCCTGCAGTCCTGATGGACCCAGGTTCGAATCCCGGCTGGGGCAGGGAACAGTTTAAGGGTTTGAATTTCATAGAAGCAGACTTTCCTGATCTACCAGATGACCCGCCGACATGTCATAAAAGTACCCCCGCTAATACCAATACACCAGTCCTGTATGAGACAGCCTTAGCATGTATTCAATATGGACGGTGGGTGTTAGCGCCGAAGTGGTGACATGTGGAGGTGTAGGAGGACTACTGGGCCTTGGGATAGGCTACTGCCCCCGAGATATAGGTCCTGAAGCCTTTGCCCAGAGTCGGACACATAAAAAAAAAAAAAAAAAAAAAAAAAAAAAAAAATCTATTACTGTCTCTCCCCCATGCTTCAGCATTTCACCACACACTCCAATTCATGGGGCTTTCCCGATTTTTACTTTCTTCATTGCTTCCACAGCTTCCGTCCTACTGCTTCTTCCTCTATTCTCACCCCCCTCCATCTCCCAGTCATTCCCCAGCCACTTATCCTTGCATCACTTTCATTTTCTGTGTTTAACAGGCAATGAAAGCATTCTCTCCATCTGTTCACTTTTTCTCCCTTCTGCACTAGCAGTCTACCATATTTTTCTTCCACTCCCCGACTAACTTCACCCAGTCTAACTCTCTTCATCTGTTTCCAGAAAATTTTCTTTCATTCCCTCCACTTTACACTCAATGTTCTTCCAAATTCCATATCCACTCTGTTCTTACTCCCTCTTACTAATCTTTTTGCCTCTCTCTTCCGTCTCTTAGCTTCCTCCACGCCGCATTCCATCCACTCACTATATGCTTTCTTCTTTTGTGCCACAACTTGTCTCACTTCATCATTCCACCATGCTGTTCCTTGCACCCCTGTTCGTCTTCTCTTCATCCCACACACCACCTCACATGCAGCACATATTTCTTCTGTGAATATCTTGCACATACTCTCCACTTCTCCCATCTGCTCCAAATCATGTTTACCCAATAGCTCCTCCACTTCTCACTTATATTCTGCCTTTTTTTTTCATCCTCTTGCAACCATTCTACCCGCCTTGTATGGACTACATCTTCCTGTCCTTCCCTCCATCTATTCCTCCATTGCATTTCAACCTTGACTTTTGCCATCACCACATGGGCAGAAATTCTATTCTCTTGCATCCATTACACACCTTCTCATTCTGTCATCCACACACACATAATCAATCATTGCCTTCCGTTCATTCAGTTCACCATCCACCCTTCTCATCACCCGCCACGTATACCTGTGGATCATTTTGTGTCTAAAGAGGGACTGAAATCTTGCTTCATTAATTCGGAAGCAGCCCCCTACACGTGTAAAGGGACTACTGAACGTGACTGTACTCACCTGAATAAAGGAAAACCAACATGAGATAAATAGAATAGAATGCTAGAGTTGTCCTGACCGTAAAGGGGTTAAAGGAGTCAAATTGCGTTGATGTCTGCTTGTGGTCTGGTTATCGTGCAAGTAGTGACCAAGGATGAATTTTTTGGAGAGTCACCTTGCTTGTTTAACCCTCTCCCCTCCCCCTGGCCGCTTGCCTCCTCCCCCCATCTTCTCCCTGCCTACCCCCTTCCCCTTTCTTCCCCCTCCCCTCCAGACCCCCTCACTGCCTGCCCTTGCCCCATTTCACCCCCTTGCTTGCTGCCTCCCCTTCCCCCTCCCTTGCCAGATCCCCCCAGACCCCGCCTCCTCGTGACTCATTAATCAAGGGTGTTTTTAGCCCTGCCTTCTTCGGCCTGGGTGGGTGGGGGGAGGGTGGCTTGACGGCATGCTAAGTTAAGACCGGAATGATCAGTAGAGTTGAGCTTGGATTTCTCTCTCTCTCTCTCTCTCTCTCTCTCTCTCTCTCTCTCTCTCTCTCTCTCTCTCTCTCTCTCTCTCTCTCTCTCTCAAGTTTAATCTACTCTGTACTGAATTAAAACAAGTCGATTTTTGTTGAAAGTTGACCTAACCCTGTGAGTTTGACCTTTGACCTATCGATCTAAAAAATGATGGGTGTCCTCATGGGCTGTCTCTCAACCCTGCCACCGAGTTTGGTTAAAATCGGATAAAAACTGTTTATCTTGAGTGGTGTATCCCGGTCTTCACAAATGGGGGGGGGGGGGCAAGATGGGACCATAACCTTTCCTGAAGGGGCCAGTGAAGAGAGAGAGAGAGAGAGAGAGAGAGAGAGAGAGAGAGGGTGGGGGAGGGAGTCAAAATATGTGGCAAGAAATGAAATATGATATGAGAGAGAGGGGGGGGGTCAAATTAAATATGATGATATTAAAAGAGAGCGGGGGGGGGTGGAGGTATGTTTTTTTTTTTTTTTTCATGAGGCGTCTCTGCTGTACCTTAATTACTACTTTTTGTGTTTTTTAGTACCCTGTAACCCCGTTCTAATGTGCGCTACACACACACACACACACACACACAACTTGCAGCATTTGGAGTGGCATAGATTTTACACGAATACAGACAGCTAGATATACGGATAGATAGATAGATAGATACACGGATAGATAGATAGATAATAGATACATAGATACAGATAGATACCGGTACACCGCGGTAGGTAGATAGGTAGATTAAATAATGTAAAAAAAAAATGCGTGATTCGTATTGTTAATATTATAATTTCGGTTCATTTGCTACCAATCGCTCCTAAAGGATGCTACTTCTCTCAATTTTCCTGTACAGCAAGTCTGGAGGGTGGGGAAGAGCTTCGTGTTTGGCTGGTCAGTTAAGGAAGCTCCCTAACACCTTGAGTGATTTGTTTTTGAATATGACTGGATAATATCGTTTTGTACGTTATTTATTCAGAGTATGGCGATAGTGGAAGGATTTATATACCACAGAAGAGGACATTAAGGTGTAATAAGCAAAATGTATCGCTCAGGAAAAGGTGTTAGGGAGCTTCCTCAGCCGACGAGAATGCGGGTCACTGCCTCCTGTCCAGAAAATATAATAAATGACTACCTGCGAGTTTTTTTTCTTTTAGAAAGTTTAAAATATCAACATTGATAATTTTAAAAGCATTAGCCCAGACTTCGTTTTAAAATAATGAGTATCGTGCGAGTAAATATAAAGTATTTGCTGAACAATGTCAGGCCTTAAATAAAGAATTGGCCTTAAAGATAAATAATACACAATTTCTCAAACACTGTGAAAAGATGGACTGTCTTCGATATCGTACTTTCCTTAGCTACAGCAAAATCGAAGCATGGCAATTGTTCTGCAAGTATTTGGTGTTGTTAAAGCTGTTTTACACACGATACTTTTCCATTTGAAACGCGATTTGTGGTAAGACTTCCAAGATTATATTATTGTTGATGTTTTAAACTTCCTTGTAGACCAAAACACGCAAGTCTAGCGGTATTTGCTAAAAGGAATGCCGTACTGCATAGAAATGACATTGGACTCTCTCTCTCTCTCTCTCTCTCTCTCTCTCTCTCTCTCTCTCTCTCTCTCTCTCTCGCCCTGTAGGCTGCTTTGACGTTTGGGTACAAATTTGCCTTTTTTTTTCTTTTTTCTTTTTTTTTCTTTGATTGAGGGGTTAGTGATTTCCAAGGGCCGGTCGGGATGAAGGTCAGGTGCTGTACGTTGGAGGCCGAGTCAGTAAACTCCTTCACTACGAGATTTTTTTTTTTTTTTTTTTTTTTTTTTTTTTTTTTAGTGCGAGGCCTGTTGGTGGGGGCTAGGTTTGCGATTGAAGAGTTGAGAGGAAGGATAGGACTGGAATGTATTGGTGTTGTGGTGAAGAGGGGCAGACTGAGATGGTTTGGATGTGGAGAGGATGGAGGGTGACAGTTGGGTGCGGAAGGTAAGAAGTGTGAACGTCGGGGATACAGTTGCGAGAGGCAGACCGAAAAATATCTGGGACGAGGTCATTGAGTGTGATCTGAGGGACAAGGGACCTAATAGGTAGGTTGCCAGAGATCGAGTTGACAGCAAGCATGTTGAAGCCTTTATACGTTACTTTATTAGGTTTAGGAACATTATTAGTAATAGTGGTAGGACTGTTGTTAACGGCTTCATTTCGGTTACGTATTTTCATCTTTTGTTATTGCCACTTCCAGGCTGTTTTATTTAACTCAGGATAGCCCTTTACAACTGGAAAGGTTAGATACAGCCATCTGTAACTCCTGCAGAGGGAGAGAGAGAGAGAGAGAGAGAGAGAAAGCGAGAGAGAGGGTTATAGTTACCTGGTTACCTTTTTATTTAATTTAAGGTAGAAGGAACCAAAGGCTGGAATCCCGCAAGATTAATCCCTGAGAGAAAGGGGGGGGGGAGGCAGAGTTATAGTTACCTGGTTACATAGACGACACGTAGCGGTACCTCAAGCACCGATAAAAACATATTGTAAAGAATAAGAAAAGTCCTTCCAGTTCTACTGTCGGGACCTGCTGCGGATGTCACTGATTGCATTGCGCAGTTGACCCTTGTGCGGTGTGGTGCGGTGAGGATCTGTCCGTTCTCCCCTTTGGGGCTAAGATGCGAATGAATGTGTTTGAATGGATGAGTAAATGGGGAGTGTGTCGTCCTGTCTCGGCTACCTCCCTTTCCTTGGGGGAAGCAGCCTAGGTATATAGATAGATAGAGATAGAAATTGAAAGAATAGCTATAAAAAAATAAATAAAATACGTCACTGGCTTGAAGGGGTTAACGCCGTCATCCCCAAGGACTTTTATTTTAGTTTATTCTTTGGTGTTACCAGAGATTTTTTTTTACGAAGGAATGCGCCTGGTTGTCAAGGGGAAGAGGAGGAGAGAAAGAGAAAATGGAGAAGAAAACAAGGATGAAGAAGGAGGAAGTGACAAAGAATAGAAGAAAAGATAGAAGAGAAGGAGATGAAGAAAAAAAAAGAGGATGAGGATGTGAGAAAGAAAACCAAGACGAGGGAAACAAAAATAAAGGCCTTATCAAGAAAAATATATGCCCTCCCATCCACCACGTCCATCTCGCCACACGACATCCCTCCATCCTCAGTCACGTCTGGAAGAATAAGGAGGGATTGCTGAGGATATGAGGCAGGTTAAGAGTAGCGCTGTAGGCTTGGTGTGAGAGGCCAGAATTTGAGTTGGGATAGGTCGTGTGCTTTGAGAATATTTTGGGGCGAGGTTTTTTTTTTATTACAGGATATCTGCGTTTTTTGTAATGTGTAGCCATTATTATGATATTTAAATTGGTTTCTTACATTTATTTATATAGTAAAGACATGTTTCCGTTAATAATTATTCTGGGGAAGTTTTCATCGGCTGTCTGTGTGTTTTGTAATGTAACCTATTTGTTTAGTTTTTTGTTTGTTTTTTTGCGGTTATGTCGAGAAAAGTTTCTGTACTTTATAACAGAAGGTGCCGTAGATTATTTCAGGGAGGCTTTCACAAGATATCCTCGTGTTTTGCATAGCTTTGAGACCTATTCCTTTGGTTTTTATTAAGCGTAAAGTGAAATTAGATCCCAGTGAACTGCAGGTTGAAGGTTGCCCCTCTCTTACAGTCCACCATCCTTTCATGGGGGTAGAGAGGAAGGTGCAGGACGTTTATAACACCTGTATCGGTGCCACCACGTGCATCCCTCTCTAACACCTGGACAACGTAAGCTGTAGGTGTATCTGTAACTTCCGTTGAGGGGTGATGGTATTGTGTAAGTATTAGGGGTAGGTTGTATAAGTGTTACTGTATTATAACTATCGCACTGATCCCCCGAAAGGAGGAGGATGGAGTGCAGCAGAGGGGAAAATTAATCCTGCAGTCCACAGGGTTCACATTTCTGATGAGCATGGGGCCTTGATAACAAAAATAGATTACGTGGAATGGGTAGGATAGAGACACATCACAGAGAAACAAAAGTAGGGTCGTGTCAGCAAAGTTCCATATGACAGGTTTATTCATCTACTCATTTTATTCGTCTTCAGAACTCAGTCACCCGAGAGGCACTCCCAGCAGGACACCCCCCAGCCTGATACTGATAAATATTTCACGGGGATGGGTTTTGGTTTTAGTGGGAAATGAGTTACGTAATGTTTCAGTGGTCTCTTGTTTTTATAGTCATGTTTATTATACATTTATGTCCTGTTAATACATGTTATTTGCACAAAGATA
>NC_137052.1:2560060-2605060 GCF_032717465.1 Coenobita brevimanus | reverse complement strand
GCCTATAACAAGCAGTCTCGAAAGAACCAGTGGATCTGTTGCTGTTTGCTTTCCTGTGTACTTCTGTGCATAAAACGTGAAGTGATGGTGGTGACGGTGATGATGAGGATTGTTGTGATAATGATCATGTTTTTATTGTTTATTATTATTATTATTACCGGTATTATTATTATTATTATTATTATGATTATAATTATTATTGTTATTATTATTATTATTATTATTATTATCATTATCATTATTATATTGTTGTTATGACCCTTGGCTCATCTTTCCGTAAACACAATGGACTGTATGGTCTAAAAGGAAAACTTTTGATTGCAACCGGCAACCGGTGATACTAAATAATTCCAAAATTTCGTCTCTTATATTTTAGCCTTATTTTCCCTCACCTACTGTATGGAACTATATTGTGGTCTTGTATTTACAGTACTGTTCTTCACCCTATTGGATTAATGCAAAAGAAACTTGTCAGAATTATGACTTTTAACAGTAGGTTTTCACATACCTAACCTTTGTTAAGAGAACTAAAAATTCTTTATTTTAATGACACAGTCAACTATTGTTTTATTTGTTTATAAAATTAGGATTGTTTAATATTTTTTGAAATTTCACTTCAGGCAAGAGTAAACGCTCACTATCTATTAAGACATCAAAGTTTGCTACAAATACTCTGAGTAACCTCGAGACAGGCGCAGCTTTCATTACATTATCAAAGTTGTCAGCCTTGGAATTTTCTTCCAACTGGCCTGAAAGAAGCTTCTTCGTCAGTGTTGTAAATGCATATATTTTAGTGTATTTATAACTTACTGTCTTTAATAACTAGCACCAACCGACTTTGTATAATGTGGAATCGCTTGATAACGAATTCGCCTTTGTTTTCCTTTTATTTATGAAACTAAATTGTTTGAGCTAATTAAAACTTTGAATTTGAAGTCACTCGTATGCAAATTGTCAACCTCATTTCGGGGGAAAGGGAGTTTAATGGGGAGAGAGTTGAGGGACTTATGTATAATCGGCCATACAGTTTCATATACTGTTGTAGGTCCCGTATTCTCGTCTGGTAAGGAAACTTCCAGGCACCCGTTCCTTAGCTATTTAGATTTGGATATGGCAGGTTAATATTCTTTTGCAGTTTATCTCTTCAAAGTATGGTGATATTGAGGGATTTATGTAACGCAGAAGATGACAGTACGGTGGAAGCTTCCTAGCACCACATCCTTAGCGATTTATTGTTGGATATGGCTAGTTAGTATCCTATTGGAAGTTATTTATAGAGTACCATATGATGATACTGGAAGGATTTATATAACAGAAGATGACAGTAAGCTAATAAACGAAATAAATCGGTTAGGAAAATGTTTTACGAATCCGCAGCCGACGAGAACATGGGCCCAGGTGTGAGCGCGTGAAGGTGCCTCTGTGCAGTTGATTATTCTTGAGTGGTGCAGTTGAGGAAGATAATATCGTCCCACAGTTTACTCGAACAATTATGAAACTCGAGTCAGATATTCTAAAATAGTTTGTTTGGTTTCATAGATCGCATCGGTGTGTTTCGAAAGTCACCGCTCACTGTGCCTTTATTTGTCGCGCTGAGGTGAATCGATATTTATGTTCGCGGCTGTACATACATATCACTCTTTATTTCCCCAGGGAGATTTCTCGTGTGTTGTCAGCGTTGTCAGTGTCTGTCCTTTTTGTTTATTAATTTCCTACTTCCACCCACACCAGCAGCCTGAGCCTTCCCCGCAACACATTAGATACGGTCAGCTGTCTCTTATGTAGTGCTATATACAGGCCACCCTGCGTGTATGCTTGGGAGGATAACAGGCCTGTTAAATGCATAAGTAATGGTTGAATTGCGTGTTTATGTGTGGTTAGGCTCTCCCCCATTCAGTTAACAGCTGCTTCTCTCTCTCTCTCTCTCTCTCTCTCTCTCTCTTTGTGTATATATATATATATATATATATATATATATATATATATATATATATATATATATATATATATACACATATACACAGTATATAGACTGTCCTTAGCTCAAAGAACGTGGCCATGAGAGGGTTAAAAGTGGCAGTTGTAACATTGAGACTTGTATGACTCAGGGCTGAAGAAAAGCGTCTGTTTTATTATTAGTAGTATTTGTATTAGTAATGTTTTTGTTATTATTATTTATTATAGTTGTAATATTATTAATATTTATTATTATTATTATTTTTTATTATTATTATTATTATTATTATTATTATTATTATTTATTAGTATTAGTATTAGTATTATTACTATTATTATTAGTAGTAGTAGTATTAGTATTAGTATTATTATTATCGTTGTTGTTTTTGTTGCAGGTGGTAGTGTTGTTGTTGCTGTTGATGGTGGCGATATTGTTGTTCTTGTTGATGTATTATCACATTTACATTATAGTATCATGCAAATGGATGGTGCGTGTATTTTATGATATTATGGTGGACACAATTACTCGTACATTTTGACATGTATTAACGGGGAAAGTGTATTAAGGATCTTTTATCTCCTCTCGCATTTTTAATATTGTAATGCTCGACTCTAATAGATGGCATAAAACACACACACACACACACACACACACACACACACACACACACACACACACACACACACGCTGGTGCAGTGGTAACGTTCTTGCTTGCCAACTGGTGGACGGGAGTTCGCGCCTCGCTCAGGTTGCGAAAAGTTTCACTGACGAAGTGGGTGGTTACTGTCCCCCTTGAGCAAGAGGACGGGTGTGTGCTTGTGTGAAGGTCACAGCCTTGCCCTTAGATCGGACTATATGAGCTCTCAGCTCCCTTCCGGGAGGGTAAAAGCTGACGATCACGACCATCAAGTGATCCTAACCGACCCGGTGAATTACACACACACACACACACACACACACATACATTAGTAGCAACAACATTCATCATCTTTATTATCGTCACAGTAATCACCCGTAACAACTTTAATAATAATAATAATAATAATGATAATAATAGATCATCGTCACAAGTATTTCGTTCTTTAATAATTGCCTGTATTAATGGAAATCACTACGTATTCAGTTACGATATATACATGGCTAACTATTCTTTTCTTTCTTGTTTCAGATTGGCAGTAACCAAGATATTATCAGCCAGGTTGAAGAATTGCCTCACAGCTGCAGAAATACCAGTCTATGTATGAGTTTGTGAGGAGCGGAATCAAAACACGAGCTTGTGAGACAGAGTGTGAGCCAGAGGTAGAGATTTGCTACGGCCAGACGATAAATTGTACCTTGTGAGTTATTTTTAGTAAGGAATTGGGGTGTTACAGAGCTGGAGCGACGTGGAGTGAGGTTGAAGGAAGAGTTGAAGTGTGCCGTAGCCTATTGTAGAAGAATTATATGTGACAGTTGAGTGGTTGATTGAGGAAGCAGAATTGACAGTTTGATATCGAAGGTCATTCAGAAATATTGGGTGTGGTTACTGTGCTGGTGAGTGAGGTGGTTCTGTGGCGTTTTGGTGGAGTGTTGGCGAAATGTGATGTCGTGTGGTGCCACTATGATGCCACCAGGTAGCGTGGAACTGGAGCGATGAGTGGGTGTGCCGTGTGGACGTGTGTGGTGTGGCTAGCGGCGGCATGGGTGGGGTGTTCGGCGGCGGTGGGCGGTGCAGATGACCCACCCCTGGATGAGGAGTACCCTGGCCTGGCCCTGGATTACCCTGAGGTGCTGGACTATCCTCAGGGCACAGACTACCTCTACCATGACGGGGAGTACACGGTGTTCACTCCCTACCTACCTAATGTCACCCTGCATAAGTGTCGGTGTGGGGGCGATGAAGTGTGGGACGGCCAGGCATGCCAAAAGACTCCTACCTACGTGGCCATCTTGGAACCGTACAGCGGACAACGGGTGGCTGCCAATACTAGTGCCCTGGGTGAGGTGACGGTGGCCCCACTCACCTGTCCACCTGACCTTCATTTGGTCATGCTGGACTCCAACAAGTACCATGAGTTCTCCCTGCTGGAGTCTGGTGACCTGTACTGGGAGCACCAGGTGTTCCCCAGCTACCTGTACTGCGTCGACCACACCCTGGATACCATGGGTGAGCCCACTTCTTGGTCAGCAGAGGTCTGCCTGTCACCACCGCCCCTTCCCCGATGCTGCCCAGACTCCCATATCCTTACCCGTGACGGCACCTGTGTTGCCTCCCCCACCACACCTGCCCTTACCCCACCCGTCCAGGTGCTGGAGGAGGTACTGGTTTGGCACAACGAGACGGAAGGCCCTGTCCTGCCCGTCACCTGCGAAGACACTGGTGGGGACAGTGAGATGCACCAGGTGGAGATAGGGGATGATGCAGCACTGGTGTGGGACTATCATGGCCCTGTACTAAGGTGGACACCTCCCTCAGTGTTAAGCCTGCCGGAGCATCGACTGGACTACTGCCTGGGTGTGTTGGAAGAAGGGACAATTGTAGCACGGGTTTGCTATAAGGACCCGATGGCGGAACACCGACGTTTGTGTCGTGACGATACCTGTGTTCGCAAGTGCTGCCCCTTGAACCACCTATTCACTGGCACCACCTGCACACGCGTGGCTAACGAGAGCGAGGAGTGGCGGCCTAGGTTCCACCAGCGGTCCGGGTCAGAGGTCACAGTATCCCCTCCGACGGACCTCACCATCATCACTGGCCTCCCGCTGTGCACGTCCTACTTCAGAATGGAAACCCATGAACGATATTACCTGCTCCCAGATGGCTCACTCTATATCACCAGCTTCTCCAGAAAGTTCCTTCCTGATAGCTACTGCCTAGAGAACTTCCAGACCGAGGTTGGAGTGCATGCCTTACCGTTGGTGTGTTTCGTTGATGACCATTGCAAGACAGTACAGGAACGGATGTACCCGATCCTGTTGGCCATATCGTGTGTATTCCTGGCCATAACCCTGCTGGTGTACGTCACAGTGCCGGAGTTACATGCTAAGGTGCACGGGAAGTGTCTGGTGTCACACGTTACGGCCCTCCTGCTGGCATACCTCGGCCTCATCATCATCCAGCGAACCGCCGGCAAACTGCCTGACGTCTGGTGCAAGATAATGGGTTAGTGGCGCTTGGTTAGCCTTGGTTGGCATTGGAGTGGGGTTCGGTAGCTTACTAACACCTCTTCCTTACCGGTTTATTTCCTTGGTCGGTATTCTAGTGTGCATAGGAAGCTTACTAACACTTCCTTACCGATTTATTTCTGATTCTGCCCCGTTACTATACTCTTGTGGGTTATTCATGCAAAATATGTCGGCATTAAAAGGTATGAGAAGCAAAAGTGGGGATATTAATGGGTAGCCTGGAAAATAAATCGCTAAGGAAGAGGTGCTAGGGAGCCTTCTTACAGGACGAGAATACGGGCCCTTGTCTTTTCCTTGAGCAGTAAATCCATGGCACGCATTCTCATCGGTTAAGGAAGCTCCCTAACATATTTTCCTAATCAGTTTATTTTGCCTATTACATCTTACTGTCCTCCTCTATGCTACATAAATCCATCCAGTATCACTACACTATAAATAACGTACAAAAAGATATTAACCAGCCATATCCAAAAATAAATCGCTAAGGATGAGGTGCTAGGGAGCTTCCTTACCCAACAAGAATACAAATCCTTATTAAATGTCAGAGTTCAAGCTGGGATTATCATTTGCTGCAGATCTTATTACACATAATAAATAGGCATCGTCTTTTCATGCCCAACCTCTTCGTAGAGATAGGCTCATCTTAGTATCATTTTATTTTATTTGCTTTGATATTCTCTTTCACTTTAAGTCCATATAAAATCACTGAAGAAATTACTTATCTATAAAGCCAGTTTGCCAGTGTCCCCAAACTTATAAAACCATGTGCACAGAATAAGTTGTAATATTTTGATAGATATTACTAGTACTGCTACTACTGCTACAACTAATCCTACTGCTAACCAAAGGGAAAGGGTTAACTAGGCCAGGCTGATGTGTGGGAAGCATTGGGGTGAATGTCTTATGTGTGTAATAAAAAAAAGAAAAATAAAGACAGAAGAAAAAAATATAAATGGGAAAAACTCGTGGCTCTTGAGATGAAGGGCACGCGCTGAGACCAAACGATGGGGAAAACCAAGGTGTAGGAAGAGAAGGAAGAAGAGGGGGAGGAGGAGGAGGAGGAGGGAAGATGATGATGGTGATGATCATGATGATAAAAAGGAGGAAGAGAAGATGATGATAATAAGAAGGAATTGGGGGGAGGAGGAGAAGAAGATGAGAAGGAGGAGGAGGAAGAGGAAGAGGAGAAGAGGAAAATGGGGAGGAGGAGAAAATAGGGGAAGTGGTAGGCATATTGATACAGATTGCAACGCCGTCTGCAAGTTGCCAGGTCTGAATACACGAAATACTGTATAGCTAGGCATCTCAGAAATAGGTATAATGTTGCAATATATAAGAATCTCAAGGAAATTGCTGGAGAAAGTGGTATGCCAGCTGAAATCGCTAGAACGTTGCAAAGACTGTAAAAATCTAGAATGACGTTAGATCTCTTGTTGCTAGACGTTTATACTGTGGAAGTGAATATAGCCTATCTAGATTTAGCGCAGAAAATATTACACACACACACACACACACACTCTCTCTCTCTCTCTCTCTCTCTCTCTCTCTCTCTCTCTCATCTTACTATCCTCCTCCTCATTTGTTAGTAGGATGTATCACTAGTCATCATTATCCTGACTCTTTCCCACGTAAGGATAGCATGAAGTAGGAGGGACAGGGTAATAATGAATGATAAAGGGTATGTAGGGAATGATATGGCATAGAAGATGAGGTTAATTATGTACCAATTTACAAGTTTTTTTTTTTTATTCATTTGTTTTTCCTTCCTCCGTTCTGTTATTAAAAAAAAGTCAGTTTATTTCTATATCTAATTAGGATGTGTGATGGGATAATGATGACCTACTAATTTCCTGTACTACTTATTTATCTTTATTTTCTTCTGAATGGGATAATGGGTGTGGATAATAATGCTTTACCAATTTATTTATTAATGTGTGTTATTTATTTGTTCCTTGCAGCGTCCATCACCCACGTCAGTTTCTTGGCAACCTTCTTCTGGCTCAACGTAATGTGTTTTGACATCTGGTGGACTCTCAAGTAAGTAGTTGTTTATTTATTTATTTATTTATATATTTGGCCGTGTGGAGAAGATGGAGAGTGAGAGACTGACGAGGAGAGTGTATGTGAGTGAGGGGGAGAGGGAGGGGGAGGCCAAGGATCAGATGGAAGGATAGAGTGGAGAGGTATGTGACAGAGGGGGATGTGAGCACTGTGAGCTGGGAGCAGGGCAGTGAAATGGCGGGGGACAGGGAGACATGGAGGCGATTTGTTTGTGGCCACTTCTTACTGGATTAAGACGTCTAGCAATAGATAGATAGATAGAAAGATTTATTTATTTATTTATTTATTTACCTGTAGTATATCAGTTAGTAATATAATGGGGGGATATTTCTTGTTCTGTTTCTACGCTTCCGACTGCAATCCGTATTTGAAAGTGGGATATGTTAATCATCATAGTTTGTTTGTTTTTAGCATTTTTTGACCCAGGATACCGTTCTGTACTAGGACTGGTTTGATTCTCTCTCTCTCTCTCTCTCTCTCTCTCATCCCGACGATTTTTATTTTATTCACTTCACGATCAACTTTTCAAACTGGGCTAAATTTTACTGTATATACCCTTTATTTATCTATCTAGCCATCTATCTATCTATCTATCTATTTATTTATATTTATACTTCAAGGCCTCATCAACGTCTTCAATAATAGATTTCTTTCCTTAAGTTACTATAAAATTATGTTGTAGGGAGGATATTTATAACTGCATCCTCGGAGTGAAGGGTTCTCTCTCCAGCACCACCGCTTCCTGTTTTTGAAGGGGTGAATGAGGCTATGGGTGTGTAAAGGAGGTGCGTTTGATATGGTTTAGGTAATTATATCTTGGGGAGGCACGGTATACACACACACACACACACACATACACACACACACACACACAAATAGGTAGATAGTTAGACAGAGAGAGTTAAGAATGAGTGTGTCTATTTGCGCGCGTGTGTGTGTGTGTGTGTGTGTGTGTGTGTGTGTGTATGCATGTTTCTATGTGTATGTGTGTTTCTATGTGTATGCTTGTTTGTGTTGTGTGTGTGTGTGTGTGTGTAGGGGTGGGTGATGCGGGATAAAAATACAAGAGACAAGGACTTTTGGATTTACACCTGGGATTGTAATTAACTGAACTTCTAACCAGTATTTACATCCCAGTAATACAAAGCTAGCTATTATTACAGGTTGCATTGTTTCTTCTGTATTGTCGCATTTATATTCTTTTTAATTTCATAGTTATGGGCAATTTGAGAGGAGTATTTGGAATTATATGGAGAGAGAGAGAGAGAGAGAGAGAGACGTGGGGAAGGAAAGGAGCGTTGTGATGTGGATGTGATTGAAAGTGTGAAGAAAAATACTTTGATATGTTTTAGCTATGTGGAGAGGATGTGGAGTGAGTTTAACTGGAAGGTGTATGTGAATGAGGTGGATGGAAGGGAGGGAGAGACCAAGGATTAGGTGGTTTGGCCATGTGGAGAGGATGTGGAGTGCGTTTAACTGGAAGGTGTATTCAAATGAGGTGGATGAAAGGGGTGGGGGAGACCAAGGATGAGGTGGAGGATGTGGTGGAGAGATATATGAGAGGAGGTGTGTGTTGGAGGAAGGGCAGTCTGATGGCAGAGGACAGTGGCGTGGAGGCTGAATTGTTTATGACCACTCTGTTTCCTATGGGATAATGGCGTAGGCTGCATATAGATAGATAGATGGATGGATGGATAGATAAAGTGGTTGATGGATAGGTAGACAGATAGATGACCGATGGACGGATGGATAGCTAGGTAGATACAAAAATAGATTGATGCACAAAAAGTGTGATGCGTGAAGATAAACACCCCAGTCTACCCAAGCATCATATACCCAACTACCACTTAGGAAAGTTGATAAATATACCCGCTGTTATTGGCATCCTAACATAAACTGCGGGTCGTAGCCTATTTATAAACCCTATTAGACTTAAGTTGTTTATAAGAGGGATTGTATAGGCGCCTGCAAAAGTTAACCTACCCCCTCCTGGCCGTCGGTAACACATATTAATTGGGATATAACTGCTTCTAGGTACTGTAATTTGCATGGTTAGTGAAATGGTTATATACTTTTTACCTGACTGTTGTGTTTAGCTGTTTAATTTAATAATTATATTGTTGTGAGTAGTGATGGAAAGGAACAGAAACTTTCTTCCGGTAGAGTCAGTGCTGCCGGGACGTTGATATTCTCTCTCTTTCTCTCTCTCTCTCTCTCTGCATGTGTGTATGTGTTTTTTTACTAATTTGGTCTAGCCTCGGACTCCTACTCTCCCAATAGGTAAATATAGCACTGATTTCTTAAAACTTCCATTATCCTTAAATCCAGTTGTCTTCCTGTTTATTCTTGCTGAACCAGACGACTTTACCCGACATAGGAAAGCGTTCTCGTACTGAAGGGGTTTATTAAGGCTCTGTCTACCTCTCCCCCCCCCCCGTTTCAAAATCTGTCGTAAAGTTATAAAAAAAATCGTAAAAATATGGCGAAAATGAAAATGAAAAAGACTTATGTGGGACTCAATGGGTTGGTTTCCTTCAGATGTTATTTCTTGTATAAATAAAGGAGCCGGGAAAAAAGGCAGGATGGTGGTGATGATGATGATGATGATGACAGTGAAGATAGTGATGATAATGACAGTGAAGGTAATGATAATGATGATGATGAAAATGAGGCTAATAATAGTGATGATGATGCCCAAAGAATTGATGGTGATGATGATGATGATGATGACAGTGATGATAGTGATGATAATGACAATGAAGGGAATGATAATAATGACAGTGATTATGATGACGATGATAATGAAGCTAATAATAATGATGTTGCCCAAAGTAGTGAGAGCATACGTCGCACAAGGTCATGTGTTACGTGAGGTGCATATCCTGGGCCCCCTTGTAATTAAAAGATCACAGGAAGTGGTCTTGTGGCAGGGAGGTCACGTCTCATTAAATATATAGAGACCGTAAAGAAAGAGAGCTGTATTTATTAGTGACCTGAGGGAGGCTACTTAACTCCTCTTCCTGTGCGGTTTATTTTGTGTCCAACTTCATCCTGTCTGTAGTGGGGAAAGGTTAGGTTGATGATGATGATGATGGTGGTGGTGATAATAATGAAGTGATGATGGTAATGGTGATGATGATGATGATAGTCCTACTGATGATTAGTGATGATGATGCTGCTGATAATTGTAGTGATGATAATGATGAGGGATAGTTCTGCTGTTTGTAGTGATTATAATATTGATGATGATGGATAGTGCAACAGGTAATTGTAGTGATGATGGTGATGGTGGAAGTGATGATACTGATAATGGTGGTAGTGATGATGATAAACACAGCTCTCCACCTACATGGCATTGCCTGTGTGTATATATTTGTGAGGCGGGCAGTGTTTGATTTTGATAATGTAACTGATATACACACTCAGCCTTGTATACACTCCTCGTCCACTACACAACACAGTACCCTCACCCAGCTTTGTATACACTTCTCCCACACTACACTATACCGCTTGTCTCGGACGCTTGGGTGTTATAGGTAATGTTAGATGTAGTGATGGTGGTGGCAAGAGTACAGTATACAGTAGATGCGATGTTGATGTTAGGATAGTGTATCGTATCTTGTGTCGTTTATAAAGGTTCCAACATACTTGCATGCATCAATCTTGGTCACCTAATGCCGACTCTCCACGCTGCTTGGTCTCTGGCAACCTCCTTATTCAGTATTCAGTCCCTTATCCTTGAGGTCAATGGGCGCATCCACACGTGTCCTCGAACTTGTATTGGCAGCACAGTGGGTAACATATTAGGAAACATATTTGCAGCTGAGACTTCATAATGTTGCCAACATGATCTGGACGCTACTGTTCTGAGCATGTTTGCAGCCTGTTCGGTATAGTGTTGTTTACATGTTGCCGGCATTTGTTCCATCACATCTGGTGACGCACCCAAACTCTGTGACCTCGTCCCAGGTCTTTTTCGGTCTGCCTCTTGCAACCCTGTCCCTGACTTTCACAGTTCTCACCTTCCGTACTCAGTTGTCATCCTTCATTCTCTCCACATGTCCAAACAATTTCAGTCTACCCCTCCACATCGTGACATCACAGCACCAATACACACCAGTTCCATCCTTCCTCTCAGCGCTCCAATCGCAATCTTTGCCCCTCCAGGCCTAGCATTCAAGGACGCACTGCACAACCTTCTACTCAGTGTCCTTTCCGTACGTGATAATTGTAGTAGGAAGTCATATTTTTGTACTGGTTTTGCTGGGGGGGAGGCACTTGGTAATGTAAGTCTTTGTATTCTACCCACCTATTCCCTGCGTGTTGGAAAAAGACGAGTGAAATAGGTAGGAACGTGGATCTTGAGCAGTAGTTTTGTATTGCCTGTGCTAGGTATTGTATGGGATAGTAATGAAAGTATAATAACAGAGGGTACTTTCCGATTTCATATTTTGTATAGTATCCACGTATTCTCTGCGTGCTGTAAAAGACGATAGAAATAGGGTAATAAAATGGGGAGTTGAAACCCCATTTTGTATATCTGAGTGAAGGAAGGGATAATTCTGGTAGTGGTTGTTCAGTATTTGCCCCTCCATCGCATAGCATGGATACTGTCTTAGTAACCACACACACACACACACACACACACACACACACACACACACACACACACACACACACACACACACACACACACACACACACACACACGTAAAAAGGTGGCTATTACAGGGAATGTGAAGGAATTAGTGTAGCCAGAAACCATGACCACCAGAGGGTTAGGAGAGGGAAGAGGAGGAAGAGGAAGGGAGTGAGGAGAAGAGAGGGAGAGAAGGAAAGAAGTAGGTGAGATATATAAAGAATGATAGGATGGAAATGGAGGAAGGAAGGAAAGATAGAGTGCTGAGGAAGTGATGTAATAAAGAATTTAGGGAAAGAAAGAGATTGTAAGGAAGGAAGGATGGAAAATACTGGTACGAAGGAAGGGAGGGAAGAAGGAAATTACCAGTAGAAAAAGGAAGGAAGGAAGATAGTAAAGGGGGAAGGAAAGAAAGGAGGTAAGAAGGGAAGAAAGAAAGAAAGACGGATGGCAGAATGAAGGAATGAGAGAAGGACGCACTGAAGAGGGGTGGGAAGGAAAATGAACTTAAGTATTTCTGTGGATTGATAGTAAATTAAAGAGAAAGAGCAGGAAGAGGTGCGATGATGAAACAAAGCAAGCAAGAGAGAGTGGGTTGAGAGAGAGAGAGAGAGAGTAGATGAGGCAGACAGGGTGGGACAAGAAGAAGGGAAAGAAAGGAGGAGGGAAGAAAGGAAGGATGGAGATGGGAGGAAAGGATGATAGGAAGTAGGAAAAGAAGAAAAAGGGAAAGAGTAGGAAGACAGCAAAGGTATAAAAGAAGGTAGGAAGGAAAAATAAAGACAGTAGAAAAATAAGAAGTGGTAAAATAATAAATAAATAAGTAAATAAATGAATGTGAATAAATTAAAGAGGGAGTGGGAGCAGGAGGAAGAAGTGAGATAATGAGAGCAAACAAGTGAGCGAGGGTAGAGAGAATGGGGAGGGGGGCTAGTGAGAGAGAGAGAGAGAGAGAGGAAGTAGGTGAAGGAGAGTGGGTAGAAGAGTGGAGGGGAAGTGAAGACCATTGGGTACGGAGATTAAGAAAAAAAAAATGCTCTAATTTCCTAATTCTGAGGAAATGATTGAAAATAAAACGGCAATTAACGCTCATATTAGGGACAACTCTAGTAAAAAGGAAAGGAATGAAAAAGGGATCAATAAGAGAAAAAAAAATGAGAGAGAAATGAAGAGAGATAAAGGAGAGACGGGGTGGAAAAGAGATGAAGAGATAGAAAGGAAAGAATGTATAAAAAGAAAGAAATTAACTGATAAAACAGAAAGATAAAAAAGAAATGAAGAGTTGAGAGGAGAGAAAGAATGAAAAATGAAGACATAAAGGAGAGAAGGGCTGGAAAAGAAATGAAGAAATAGGAGAGAATGTATGAAAAGGAAAAGATAGAAAGGAAGGAAAGAGAGAAGGAAGAGATAGAAAAGAAGGAAAGGAGAAAGAAAAGAGAGAAGGAAGAGATAGAAAAGAGGGAAATGAGAAAGAAAAGAGAGAAGGAAGAGATAGAAAAGAAGGAAAGGAGAAAGAAAAGAGAGAAGGAAGAGATAGGAAAAAAGAAAGAAAAGAGAGAAGGAAGAGATAGAAAAGAAGGAAAGGAGAAAGAAAAGAGAGAAGGAAGAGATAGAAAAGAAGGAAAGGAGAAAGAAAAGAGAGAAGGAAGAGATAGAAAAGAAGGAAAGGAGAAAGAAAAGAGAGAAGAACTACTTAATACAGAAGAAATATGGAACGGAAGGAAGAAGTAAGGGAAAAAAGAAAAGCAGGAAGGAAATTAGACAAGGCGAGATTCTTTTTGCCGTGTGGAGAGTGTCAGAGGTTTGTTAGTACGAGAATTAATATAGAATGTGTGAAGGGAAACGTAAGTATATAAGAAGGAATTTTGAGGTAAAGAAGGAAGTAGAGAAGGAGAAGGAAGAAGTGGGGTAGGAGGAGGAGGAAAATATGATAAAAGCTTGTTATAGAAATGAGAAAAGAAGTAAAGGAGGAGCAGGAGGAGGGGGATGAGGAAGAGGAGAAGAATAGAGGAGGAGGAATAAGATAAAATGCTTAATATACTTTAGTACTGAGAAATGAAGTAGAGGAGGAGGAGGAAGAAGAAGAGGAAGAGGAAGGAGGAATTGGAGGCGGAAGCTGATAGAGGAAGTTGTGGAGGAAGTAATATTTATCTAACCTTGCACAGAGCCTGTTTTTGTCCATCCTAGCTTACATGATGACATTTTTTTAAAAGTGGCGCAAAACTGTGTGCGTGAGGCTGTAGGAACACACACACACACACACACACACACACACACACACACACACACACACACACACACACACACACACACACACACACACACACACACACACATTCTCCACCAACAGTTTCCAGGTAACCATTGCTCACCTTTAATAACAGGTAATTTCAGTCAACAACAAACGCACACCTGAGCAGAGATGAAGTTACCCATATTGTTTATCATACTGAGAGAGAGAGGGAGGAGGGGGGAGGAGAAAAAGAAGAAATAGGCTCACGATTATACTCGATTTGTTTTTATCAGAGAGAGAGAGAGAGAGAGGAGGGGAAGGGGAGGAGGAGTGGGGAGAAAAAGGAAGAAGCTCATGGCTATGCTCAATTTGTTTTCATCAGAGAGAGAGAAACTCGATCTCCAAATTTCGAAAGAGGGAGAAATAAGGAATACACTTCATTGAGGCGTGATGCTGGGTATGGATATAATTCTCTCTCTCTCTCTCATTTACCCATATCCATCTCCTGTCTCCCTTTCCACTCTGTCGCTCACGCACGCACCCAGGCGCGCACGCGCACACACACACACACACACACACACACACACACACACACACACACACATTTTAATCTAACCTAGAAAGGAGACTTAACATCACAACATCCAGGTTACGTTGAAAGATGCCTGTGTACTGAAGCAAAACCGTAACACAATATTGTAATAATTTCGTGAGTTTATTAAAGAGAGTAGAAACCATAAAGAAAAATGACCAAAAAGTCAATGAATAAAATGTCTGCTGATAAGTCTGCCGAGGCGGGTTCAGGCAGCACAGGGCAGCACGAGGAGCCCTGCGGTGATAGGGTGTGTTTTGAGGAGGTGATGAGCCTGTGGGAAGGAAAGGCGTTGGAGGAGGAGAGAGAGGAGAAGGGCAAGGAGGAGGAGAGAGAGAAGGGCAAGGAGGAGGAGAGAGAGAAGGGCAAGGAGGAGGAGAGAGAGGAGAAGGGCAAGGAGGACGAGAGAGAGGAGAAGGGCAAGGAGGACGAGAGAGAGGAGAAGGGCAAGGAGGACGAGAGAGAGGAGAAGGGCAAGGAGGACGAGAGAGAGGAGAAGGGCAAGGAGGACGAGAGAGAGGAGAAGGGCAAGGAGGACGAGAGAGAGGAGAAGGGCAAGGAGGACGAGAGAGAGGAGAAGGGCAAGGAGGACGAGAGAGAGGAGAAGGGCAAGGAGGACGAGAGAGAGAAGGGCAAGGAGGACGTGAGAGAGGAGAAGGGCAAGGAGGACGAGAGAGAGGAGAAGGGCAAGGAGGACGAGAGAGAGGAGAAGGGCAAGGAGGAGGAGGAGAGAGAGGAGAAGAGCAAGGAGAAGGAGGAGAAGGGCAAGGAGGAGGAGAGAGAGGAGAAGGGCAAGGAGGAGGAGAGAGAGAAGAGCAAGGAGAAGGAGGAGAGAGATGAGAAGGGCAAGGAGAAAGAGGAGAGAGAGGAGAAGGGCAAGGAGAAAGAGGAGAAGGATAAGGAGAAGGAGGAGAGAGAGGAGAAGGGCAAGGAGGAGGAGAAAGAGAAGGAGGAGCAGGAGGGGAAGAAGAAGAAGAAGACAAGAAGGAGACAGAGAAGTAAAAGGAAGACCCCCACCAGTGGCGAAGACGCTCCCAGAAGTGGCGACGACGCCCACGCCGGTGGCGAGGGTGCTGTGGGGTCGGGGGATGACGTCACACGGGCGGCGGTGGCAGTGGGGTCGGGGGACGATGTCACACGGGCGGCGGTGGCCCTGGCGGACCTGCTGGAGCCTCACGTGAGGGCGGCGATAGACGCGGCGACGCGGCAGGATGGCGGCCCCGTTTGTGTCAACGTGAATCTCTTTGTTATTAACGCCCCCGCTGCCCCCGAGGCCCCTCTGGCCGGCCTCGGTCTCGCCCCGCCCCGCCATCTTGACCCCGTCTGCCCCGCCGACCCCCTCGACCCCATCCCCCTGCTGGGCGGGTCCCTCCTGACGACGGCGCCGCCGGAGATTACGGTCAGTAACGGCGACGGGTGTGCCGTGTGCGGCAAGACGCAGCGGGACATCCACGTGTCCATAAAACTGACCTTCAGCACGTGAGTGGCGTCCCATGGCCACTCACACCTGACTAGTTCCTCCATTCCTGTCCAAAGCTTCCTCCTTTGAACATAGTCCTTCCGGCCCAGGATTTGTCTGGACAGTGTGTCCATTTTGTCTAAAGGATTCTCTTGACAGTGTGTCCATTTTGTCTAAAGGATCCTCTTGACAGTGTGTCCATTTTGTCTAAAGGATCCTCTTGACAGTGTGTCCATTTTGTCTAAAGGATCCTCTTGACAGTGTGTCCATTTTGTCTAAAGGATTCTCTTGACAGTGTGTCCATTTTGACTAAAGGATTCTCTTGACAGTGTGTCCATTTTGTCTAAAGGATTCTCTTGACAATGTGTCCATTTTGTCTAAAGGATTCTCTTGTGAAAACGTTCCTTTGTCTTAAAGGATTCTCTTGAGAATATGTCCCCTTTGGCTAATGGATTCTCATGAGAATCCGTCCCCTTTGTCTAAAGGATTCTAATTTACGTTTCTTTACATCTTAATCCCTCTTTCGCGGAGGTTACTCTTTCGTTTCTCTTTACACCCTGCCTCCTGCATTCACAGTTACTCCTCTGTTTACACCCTACTCCCTCCTTTCTCGGAGGTTACTTCTTGTATTTTTACACCCTACTCCCTCCTCTCTTAGAGGTTAGTTCTCTCTTACAAGTGCAGGCGTACTAGGCAGAGCCACTGTTAGGCATCAGACTATAAGTGTTGCCCTCGCAGTCAGTGCCACAGCCGGGCCTGTCAGGTACCGGCTCAGCTTTAGCCCTAAACCTCTTCACAAGTTTATTAAACATTGCATAATATCCATCCTTCTACATCCTTTCCATAGCACTTCTTCGTGACTAGCTCCAATTTAATCCTTTGTTACAGCTCCTTATTCAAGATGGAGAGAATGTAATTTTGTCTGTTAAAATAAAGAGAATAACGGCATCGTAGTGAAGGGGCTTATTGGATATATAGCAGATTAACGCCCACACCTGACCATAAAACACCTGTTATTAAATAGCTCTCTCTCTATCTATCTATCTATCTAACTCCATCTGTATAACTATCTGTCATTTATTTAAACCAACTCAGAGCCTGGACGCTGACATTCATAAATTATTTTCACATTCGCAAATATTATTTTTTTTATAAGTTTTAGTTTCAGCGGCTATTTATGATTATTGACGGAAATCATTTGCAAAGGCGTAATGCAATTATTTTTTGCTTTTGCTTTTAATTTCGCTGTAATCTTGGAGAGAGAGAGAGAGAGAGAGAGAGAGAGAGAGAGAGAGAGAGTTATAATAGGTGGGAAAAAGTTAGGGACAGGAGTATGAGAAGGTAAGAAAGATTAATCCCAGTGTCTAGTGAGAGAGAGAGAGAGAGAGAGAGAGAGAGAGAGAGAGGAGGATTGGCATGAGTGGAAGACAGGAGAGAGGGAAAGAGAGAGAGAGAGAAGGATTGGCAAGAGTGGAAGACAGAGGAGGAGGGATCAAAGGAAGTGGAAGACAACTGGGATTTGCACAGGTGGATGAGGAGGAAAGAACTGGCTGAGGGAAGGAAGAAGGGAAAGAAATTAATGGAAGAAATATGGGGAGTAGAGAGAAGAAATTTAGTGTAGGGAAAAGGAAAAGAAAGATATGAGGGAAAATTTGACGTAGGAAAAAAAAGAGAAAGAAAATAGGGAAAAATTGCCGTAGGGAAAAGCAGAGAAAGAAAAGAGGGAAAAAATGACGTAGGGAAAAAGAAGAGACAGAAAAGAGGGAAAATTGACGCTGGAAAAAGAGAAGAAGAGTGAAAAAATTGACGTGGGGAAAATGAGAAAGACAGGGGGAGGGGAAATGACGTAGGGAAAATGAAGAGAAAGAGGGAAGAAATTGACTTAGGAAAAAAAGAAGAGGGAAGAAACTGACGTAGGAAAAATGATGAGAAAACAGGAGGGATAAAATGACTTAGAGAAAAGGAAGAGGAAGAGAGAGAGAGAGATTGGCATAGGAAAAAATGAGTAGAGGAAAGAAAGAAAAAAGAAAAATGATGGAGAGGAAGAGAAGGAAAAGATACGTAGCTGAACAAACTGAGTGGAAGGGAAGAGGAAAATATTAATGGGAAAAATAGAGGGAGAAGACAAAGAGGAAAAAAGGGAGAGGACGAAGAGGAAATTATTCATTTAGGAGAATAAACTAGCCCTCCAGTTCAGTCTCTCTCTCTCTCTCTCTCTCTCTCTCTCTCTCTCTCTCTCTCTCTCTCTCTCTCTCTCTCTCTCTCTCTCTCAGGTCATTAGGGCCAAGGTTGACCTCCAGTAAGTCCCAAACCGCAACACATTCTTAATTGCTTGTCTTTCCGCCCAATCAAGGTTGAATGTGTGTGTGTGTGTGTGTGTGTGTGTGTGTGTGTGTGTGTGTGTGTGTGTGTGTGTGTGTGTGTCTAGGTTGTGATAGTGGTGGGATTGTTGTGATGGTCAAAGCGTGGGTGTGGTGTGACATGGTATGGTGGTGTTGTGGTGTTGGTGGCGTGACTGGAGTATGGTACTGCTGTGATGATACTGTAGTGATGGTATAGCCAGGGTGTGGTGGTGGTGTGGTGGGTAACTGGTGTAGATGGGATGCATTATTAGCGAGATAAATGATGTGAATGTGGTCGGCATGGTATGAATGGTGTGAGAGAGGGTGGAGTACACTGAAGGCCGGCTGTGATCAGAGAGAGAGAGAGAGAGAGAGAGAGAGACCAACGTTCTATAATATGTCTATGCCAGAACTTTCCTAGTTTTTGCACCCATTTCGTATCGATGCTTTCTGAAACAGCTGTGCATCGTTGTTGTTGTTGTTGTTTATGTTAGTGTTTGTTGGTATTACTGTCGTCGTCGTCTTCGTTGTTACCAGCCACGATGGCACAGCTGGTATTGTTTTCAGTTTGTCTGTCTGTCCGTGTGTTTATTAGCACGATAACTTCGCAGCCGCTCTAAGATATCATCACAAAATTTTACATGTGTGTAGTAGGGATGAAAATCTCGGACGACTTTGAAGTAGGTCAAGATCAAGGTCATTCCGAGCCGCGCTAGATATGTATTGGCTCTCGGCTTGTGTGATTCCCCCCTTGGGGGGCCTCTATTTGTTATTGTTGATAGTATTACTGATATTGTTGTCGTCGTCGTTGTTGTTGATGTGGTGGTGGTGGTGATGGTGGTGGTGGTGTGGTCTCAGGCTTATATGAAATGTGAAGCTAGTGAACTGCAGGCCCAACTTGCCCTTCAGCAGTCCACTGTTCCTCTTTAGGAGGATAGGGAAGTGACTGAGGGACGTTTGCATAACCAGGCAGCGGAACCACCCGGTCGTATCGGTGCCACCACATGAAGACGTCCACCAGACTGATTTAGAAAAGTATTAATTGTGAGAGTTAATGGTTCCTGTGTGTGAGCTGGCTTTGTCGGTTTTGTGAAGACCTGTAGCTTTAAGGAAGGTGGTCAGTGTGTGATAACTATAGCGAGATTAGGGAAAAAAATTGTGATTAAGCGTTTTATTTGTGTTAACAAAATTGAGAGTTATTTGGAGGGAAGCTTATGATCTGGAATGCGATTAGAGAGAAGAGAAGATTAAGGAGGATTAAAACAAATGGTTCAAGTAGCATTTTATTGTTATCACTTCAGCTAACATAGGGCATTGGTTGAAGAGAAAGAAGGGGGAGGGCAGAGAGAGAGAGATGGGGGAGAGAGAAAGGGGGGGAGGAATGAAACAGGTAGGTCGTGTTTCATCTCTCAACACCTTGGCTAACACAGGCCACAGGTACTCATTTGTTTGTTTACAGGGAGGCAGGGTGTGGAAAAAGAGAGAGAGAGAGAGAGAGAGTAATAAGTGGAGTAAGAGGGACTGACACAAGTGGTGGGGAGAGCTCTGTATGAATGAGAGAGTGAGAGAGAGAAGGAGAGGGGGAGAAAGGTGGGGTAGGAGGGACTGAAACAGGTGGCGAGGAGGGATCTGTATGTATGAGAGAGAGAGAGAGAGAGAGAGAGGAGGGGGTGGAATGAAACAGATGGTGGGAATGGATATCTAAAGGTGAAGGGGGGACGGATGGGGGAGGAAGGGATCAGAGTTGCACAAGAAGAGTGGTGGGGAAGAGTGAAACATGAGTGGGATATGTTTCATCTCTCACCTCTGTTTCAGTGTATGATTCCTCACCATCTTGAATTACACACAGGATACACATATATACTCCAGCCTGTGTGTGTGTGTGTGTGTGTGTGTGCCACTAGGTAGACTGAGGATATATTTCTTACTTTTTACTTTTTTTTTCTTTTAATATTACTAACCCCAATTATCTTACTGGGAATGGATAGATGGATGGACGAATAGATGAATTAATTGACTGATTATTAATTGAATGATTGATTGATAGATAAAGATGAAAGGGATAAGTGAATATAAGGGTAGAAAGATAGATATATAGATAAGCCTAGATGAATGGGTGAATATATAAATAGATGTCGAGGACGATAGATAAAAGGTGGATGCGGTAGATGAGTAGATAGATAGTTAAGTAGATAAGTAGATACATAGGCATAAAGATAGACGGAGAGCTCTCTACACCACTTCCAGTTCCAGTCTTACGTAACATATTGCACGAGTGTCTGAAATGTGAGCTTCTGGGGAGGGAGAGAGAGAGAGAGAGAGAGAGAGCTGCAGGGTAGGTGCTGGGTAACTGGGATTTCCTAACTTCTACTCTAAGCCTGTCTGACCTCTCTCTCTCTCTCTCTCTCTCTTCTTCTTCTTTCCATCCATCCTTCCTTCTCTCCTGATATCCTCTCATTCATTTATCCTCTTCTTCCCTCCCCTTCTCCTTTCCTCCCTCCATTCACCTCTCCTATCCTCCTTCCTCCTATCCTACCCTCCTTCCTCCTCTCCCCCTCCATCCTCCAGTATTCCCTCCCATCATTCTTGGCCCTTCCTTTACCGTCTTCTCTTGCTCAACCACGATTACCTTCTCCTCTCTCTCTCTCTCTCTCTCTCTCTCTCTCTCTCTCTCTCTCTCTCTCTCTCTCTCTCTCTCTCTCTCTCTCCTCTCCCTTCTATCTTTCCCTCCTCCTGGCTTCTTCCCTACCGCCCTCCATCCCTCTCTTCTTCCTCTGCTTCCCATCTTTTTCTCCCTCCTCCTCCTCCCATCTTTCCTCCCTCCCTCCTTCCCACCCTCCCCCTCCTTCCCTTTGCATCCTTGTTCTTATCTCCCCATCCAATCTCCCATCCATCCATTTTCATTCCCCCCTTCTCTTTGTTCCTGTCCTTCCCTCCCTCCCTCCCTCCCTCCTTCTTCTGCATTTCTCTCCTTCCTCCTCTCTCCCTCTCCGCCCCATCTCGGACCATCCCTCCCTCTCCCTTCCTTTTTCCGTCTCTTCCTCTCACTTCCCCCCCCCTCTCTCTCTCTCTCTCTCTCTCTCTCTCTCTCTCTCTCTCTCTCTCTCTCTCTCCATTTCTGAGTATTGAGCAACACTTGTAGCTATCCCAATTGGTGTCACAAGTGTTTGAGAGAGAGAGAGAGAGAGAGGGAGGGAAAGAGAGAGAGAGAGAGATAGTAAAGATAGTTTTGTTCGGGTGGATATGTAGCTTATGTGTGTGTACTTTTGCGTTTCAAGTATATGTAAGTGTGTGTATGTATGTAGTCATGTGTGTATTTTAGTGTGTATGTACAGTATGTAGGTTTGTGTACTGTATGTGTGTGTCTCTGAATGTAGGCTATACGGTATGTGTGTGCAACTCTGTGTGCATCGTATGTATATTTGTGTGTGTGTGTGTGTCTGTGTGTGTGTGTGTGTGTGTGTGTGTGTGTGTGTGTGTGTGTGTGTGTGTGTGTGTGTGTGTGTGTGTGTGTGTGAGGAGTGGGTTATACATGCGTGTGTGTAACCATGTCAGTCCTTATAAATTATGTTGCAGTTTGTGTGTATGTGTGTGTGTGTGTGTGTGTGTGTGTGTGAGGAGTGGGTTATACATGCGTGTGTGTAACCATGCCAGTCCTTATAAATTATGTTGCAGTTTGTCTCTATGTGTGTGTATGTGTGTGCGTGCCAAGGTGAAAGTACCTGTGTGTGTAGGCCTATGTTTGAGTGTGTGTGTGTGTGTGTGTGTGTGTGTGTGTGTGTGTGTGTGTGTGTGTGTAGTTCTGTGTACGTGTATGACGGTATTTATGTTTGTGTTATTGATGTGTGTGTGTGTGTGTGTGTGTGTGTGTGTGTGTGTGTGTGTGTGTGTGTGTGTATGTGTTTGTGTGTGTGTGTGTGTGTGTGAAGTGGGTGTTTGTGGAGACATGCTTCTACCGAGAAATCATGCAAACTGATGTTTATGTGCGCCCAGGTGTGTGTGTGTGGTTTATAATGACGACTGTTAGAGAGAGAGAGAGAGAGAGAGAGAGATGTATGCGTACGTGCGCACAAATGTTTGTATGTATGTTTGTTTGTGTATTTATATCCACGTGGTACTGCTCGCAGATGTGTTGAGATGCAGGTGTGTGTGTGTTTTGTATTTAGATGCATCTCTCTCTCTCTCTCTCTCTCTCTCTCTCTCTCTCTCTTTCTGCATATGTGTGTTTGTATCAACCAATTTTGCATTCATGTAACTCTATTTACAAAATATATATTCCCTCTCATACGATACCTGAATTCATGCTATAACCACAACCAGACAATTTTCATATTTATTCATTTTAGAAGAAATTTGCGTGACATTTTAAAGTTCAAATTAATTTTTCTACGCTGCCTATTTTATTAGTGAATCTGTCAGCGAAGTACCAGCAAAACTCTTTCAACCATCATCATCCTCTGTCCTCTCATCTAGTTTTATCTATCTATCTATCTATCTGTTTATAGCCTGACGCCCTAATCTCGCAAAGGGTGGCCGCAGACAAAACGCCTCCAAGTCGCTGTGTCACCCACCATTTGACTGCCCTCCCTCCAACTCACTTCCCCCTCCCTTGAAGCTTTATACTTCAACATATTTCTAACCATCCTTACCCGACCTTCAGATTTGGTTAATGATGAGACCAAAGCAGCCTGATGACGGAAACCAGCCTACCTAGTCATGGGCAATTTGTGGCTAATGACTAATGACGTTTAGGTGGAGTAGTTGGGTGGTTAGGGTGGAGATCCCTAGGTAAACAGATGGATGTCTTTTGCGTTTGTCTCTGTGAAGTCTGTTATGTCTTTTTCTGTTGCATTCTTAATATTTCATCCACCCATTCATCCTTCCATCCATCCAGCCATCCATCCATTCCTTTACTGCCCCATCAGGTGGGTAGGGTCCTGGGGCTAGGCTGCTCACTCCTGACATAAAAGGCGAGGAGTACCAGCCAGAAATGCTCCTGAGTGGCATTGTGAGCAGCAAACTCCAACTATTCCTCGGATATAAACCCTTGGGGGCCTTATACAGAATCCCTTAGTTGGCATCTGGTATTATGTTTATATGGTTACCACCCAGCGTAGTGAATGAATTCCCTGGTTACAGCAAACCATTTGTCTTGTCACTCAATGTAGCCACCTGAAGACAGCACAACATCAGATAAGTGGATGATGGGCGGCTTTAAGGCAAGGAGGATATATTACCTTCATTACCACCCTTCCCTTCACTACGAAGAGACTCCCGTGAGCTATCGAAAACGGAATGGAAGTATCAGGAATGAAATAATGATGCCAAGAGATTGAAGGACTTACTCAGGCTATCACCAAACGACTTTATTCACCATGGACTTTAGTAGTAAAATATAAATAAGGCTGTCTCTAACCTCTCCAGTTCGGAAAGTCTCTCCCGAGCTGAATAAAATCGTCTGTACATAGCAAGAATAAAATGCCTTTACCTATACTCCTCATGAGATGGAACTGGATTAATGATGAGGGCAAACCCATCCTTGTGAGGAAAACAAGGCAGTGAATATACCTGGGTCACTTGTGCTTAATGACTGTGGTGGTGTTGATAGGAAGGTGATAATTGCTATGATCTTCACTATACTGGCACTGTTTTCACCTGAGGGAACTGGGCCACTTCCACAGCTTGATTATTAAGTCGTGGTTTGCGTTAAATTCCATGAGCCGTAGTTTTGAGGTAGCAATGAGTCTTCTTGGTTACTAGTCAAATCATTTCTTCAGTTCGACGACATCTGGCCATCAGCTGAACTGAAAGGTGTGAGGGATATCTGTCACGTTAAATTCGATTAACCCTACTTATGAGGTAGGAATGAGTCTCCTTGGTTACCAGTAATAAAGTAGGAATGAGTCTCCTTGGTTACCAGTAATAAAGTAGGAATGAGTCTCCTTGGTTACCAGTAATAAAGAAGGAATGAGTGTCCTTGGTTACCAGTCAAATCACCCCTCCAGTCTGACTACACCTGGCCATCAACTGAGCTGAAAGAGGTTAAGGATCTTTGTCAGGTTAGAGTGAATACGATGAACTCTAGTTGTGGGGTAGGAATGTGTCTTCTTGGATACTAGTTGAATCTGCCCACCAACCCGACTACACTTGGCCATTAACTGAGTACTGGTATTAGTAGTAGTAGATGTACTGATAGTAGTAGTAGTTGTAGTAGTAGAAGTATTGCATCCCAGTAAATGAATCATAGGAGCCTGAGAGTGTTAAGCAAGGCAAGAGTCATAAACTGAACCATAATTTCTTATTTCCTAGGTTTGTTTATTTAATAGCGGTATGTATATATAGGAGGTTTCCGCCCTCAACATATCTCAGTTTCCCGTGAGAGCATAACTACCGGATAGATAGGGGGGCATTGTTACACCCGCGCTCGCAAAGGAAGAGCGAGTTGAGTTTTTACTAGCATGTCTGGGGTTGTGGGGTTGGTTGTGAGTGTGTGTGTGTGTGTGTGTGTGTGTGTGTGTGTGTGTGTGTGTGTGTGTGTGAGTGTGTAGGGTGTTTGTGTATATGTATGGGTAGGTGGGTGAGTGTAGGGGGTGTGGGTATGTATGAATGAGGGTGGTGGTGGTAGTTATGTGAACCGTGTGTCTCTATGTGTGACTCAATACTGCCTACGTCGTGCCTAGTCAGTGACCACAAAGCTACGTCATCACAAACACTGCATGTCTATCTGTCTGTCTCTAGCTAATATGTGTCTGTTTCTGTCTGTATCTGTCTGCTTGTCTATTTATCAATCATCTGTATGTCTGTCTATCTATCTATCTATATCTATCTGTCTATCTATTTGCCTATGTCTAATCAGTGACCACAGTACCACGCCACTACACACACCGCATGCCTATCAGTCTCTATCTGTTTATTTGTCTATATCTATCATTGTATCTGTCTGTCTCTCCGTGTATCAGCTTACGTCTAATCAGTCACCACAACACCGCGTCACCACACACACCACACGGCTGACTCACCACGGATACCACAACCATAACATCCTCCTCTTAACCTTTTCACAACCACCAACTCTATTTATTTACTATTTATTTATATATTTATTTATTTTGTCTTGGAATTTAACGATTATATTATTTGGCTCAGGAGAAAGTTGTGAAATGGAAGAGATCAGAGATTGGTATAATTAAATATCGGAACCTTAGTAGCCTAGCCCAGGCCTCCTACGCTGATTTTGATGGTGATGATGATGATGATGATGATAATGAGGAGGAGGAGGAGGAGGGATGATGATGATGATGATGAGGAGGAGGAGGGATGTTGGTGAGGAGAAGGAAGGATAATGATGAGGAGGAGGATGGGGAGGAGGGGGGGTGGACAAGATGATGAGGAGGATGGGGAGGAGGGGGGGTGGACAAGATGATGAGGAGGAGGGGAAGGAGGGAACGGAAGGGAAATGAGAAGGCGAGGAGGAGGAGGAGGAGGAAAAAGTAGAGGTGGGGGGGGGAGAGATGAGGGAGCCACCTACGCCCACGAGAATACCGACCAAAACAAAAAAAATACATTGTCGATAATGGAGGGGGATCACACTTCTGGCTCACCCTGTTTTATTGGTGTCTTTATCTCCATCTTCATACTTCTGTCTCACCCTGTTTTCCTTGCCGCTATATCCTTATCTTCATATTTTTGCCTCACCCTGTTTTCTTTGTCTTCACGCTTTTTTCCTCACCTTGTTTTCTCAGTCTTCATACTTTTGCCCACTCCATTTTATTGGTTGGTTTTTATGTCTGTCCTCATGCTTTTTCCTCACCCTGTTTTATTTGTATCTGCACTATCTTCATACTTTTGTTTCACTATGTTTTATATGTCTTAGTCTTTCTGTCTCATACTCTTGCTTCTCCCTGTTTTCTTTGTTTCTGTATCTCTTTATCCAACCTGTATATCTCCATACTTTTGCCTCACCCTGTTTTACTTGTCCCTGTATCTATTTTATCTCTTATCTGTGTCCCTCCCTCCCTCCCATCTCGTTTTTGTGTATTCATAGTCCATTATTATTATTATTATTATTATTATTATTATTATTATTGCTACTACTACTACTACTACTACTACTACTACTGCTACTGCTACTACTTCTACTATCACTGCTACTGCTACTACTACTACAGCCTCATCGTCCTTCTGTCACTGTCTCCTAATCCCCTATATTCTGTTATCATTGTTATTATTATCATCCACTCACTTGATGTAGTGCTGCCTACTTCTTCCTTCACCTTTATCTATCCTTTTCTGTGTCTACCCTCCACTCCTCTTATTTCTCCCATCTTTCCCGTCACTTCCTATTACTCTTCTTTTCCACTGAGTGACATGTCTAATGGTTTCCTGCAAGCCGGGAAACCATTTACAACGCTGGGTGGTAACCATATAACCAACCCAATTTTGTTCCCTATGTATCAGCAAGTGGGTTGGCGGAGGGTTAGTGCCCCTCCCCGTAAAACAACCAACTCAAAGTCAAACGGCCACCCCTTATGGCGTCTGGATATAGGTGGATAGATTATTATTAGTAGTAGCAAAAGTAATAGTAGTAGTAGTAATAGTACGGTAGTAGTAGCAGCAGCAGCAGCAACAGAGGAGGGGGAGCAGGAGTATAAGGAGAGAAAAAAGGAGGAGGTGGGGCCGAGGGTAGAGGGGGAGGAGGAAAAAGAATAAGGAGGAGGAGGTGATGGTGTGGAAAAGGCGGGCAGGAGATGGTGGGGGTGGGAGAGGAGGAGGAGGAGGAGCAGTATTAGTATCGCATTATAAAAAGCTGCACAGCCCTAGTAACCGATTTTTTAAGCTTCCAAAATAAGTAACAGGTTACTAGGCGGCTACTGTACAAGGTTACCAGTGATGAAGATGTGGTTTGATAGTAGTAGTTGTAGAAGTAGTAGTAGTGGTGGTGGTGATGTTGATGGTAGTAGTTTTAATAGTAGTAGTAGTAGTAGTGATGGTGGTGGTGGTGGTGGTTATCGTTGTAGTGGTGATGGTGGTTGTAATAGTAGTAGTAGTAGAGTGAGGTAGTTAGGGTTTATGGACTAGGGAGACACTAAAATGGTGGAGAAATTATGGTTTACAGTTGAAGTATGGCCATAAAGACGAGGCTGGACATTTTACTGCTCCTTCTACTGCTACTACTACCACTACCACCTCCACCACTGCTTCATCTACTTCTGTTACCACAACTATTACTACTATATATGTTATTTTCTCCGACAAGGAGGGTATAATTTCATCCCTGCTTGTTTGTTTGTTATTTTGTTAGTTTGTCTGTTAGCAGGATTACCCAAACTCTAAGAGAGAGATATGGACCAAATTTGGTGGGTAGACAGCCCATGTCCCAGGGAACAATCGATTAACTTTTGGCACCGATCCGGGTCGTATTACAGATTCTGGATCCGGAAAACACCTTTTGTGACACCCTAATTAGTGATGAGAAAACCTAAGCCATTATGAAGAATGGCTTGGAAATTACGTTGCCCTTGTCGGAGAGAGGCGCTCCATTGAGTGCCCCTCTTATTATTATTAGTAGTAGTAGTAGTAGTAGTAGTAGTAGTTCTAGTAATAGTATTAACAGTAGTAATACTAAGAGTAGTGGTGGTAGTAGTAGTAGTAGTAGCAGCAGCAGCAGCAGCAGCAGATGGGTCTGTTTTCGAAGAGCAATAACTTCGCCTCCCACCAAGTCCACCTGTACCATACAGGATGCTTGTGTGTGTGTGTGTGTGTGTGTGTGTGTGTGTGTGTGTGTGTGTGTGTGTGTGTGTGTGTGTGTGTGTGTGATATTCTAGGAACAATGAGTAAAGCTACACAATAGGTCACGTGTTTGCTATCCGTCCCACACCCCACCCTATCACCTTCTAATCTCTATGCCTGCTTACTTTATCACTCTATGCTTTTATTTAACGTACCCGGTAAGTGCTAGGGATGGACGCCTTCCTGTGTTGGCACTGATATAACCAAGTGGCTGTGAATGAATTAAGTTATGCGGTGAAAAATTTATGGTAAGGAATGATTGGCAGCATCCCTGACTTGGACGTTTGTATATATCTGTGCCACCACGTGAAGGCGTCTCTCTGTGGCATCAGATTACAAGGATAAAATAAGAGAGAGAGAGAGAGAGAGAGAGAGAGAGAGAACCTCATTACGGGAATATCAGTTCCATGATACTCTTAATTTAAATAACTAGTGGGATACGATAATGATGATGATGATGATATTATGCCTGACAACTGAGCTTTATAGATGGAGGATGAGAGTGTGTTGATGGTTGGAAACAGGTTGATATGATGATGGTGGTGACTTACTTTGCAACTGAGATTTATAAATGGAGAGAGTGTGATGATGGTTGGAAATAGATTGATGTGATGATGATTGGCCACACACTCACCCATCATCCACACCTTCATAACACCCACGTCAAAAATCTGGCCGTTGTTCCCCTGTCACTGTGCTATCCTTGTAGTAGCCGTGTAAGGTGATATCAACAGACCCATGCCTTGTGTACAGTAAAGGTCCTATTATTGCTGGGAACACGGTGGACTGCAGGCTTGAGTTGCGTAATGGACGGGATCTTAACATTCCTTTCGTCAGGGGTTTATGGTTGTTTTGGAAGTGACTTCAGAGGTTTCGTAACATATCCTCCTAAGCGATTTATTCAGCACATTTCACATTAGTATCCTCTGGTATGTTATTCTTGCAAACTGTGTCGATAGGAAGATTATAAAAATATATCGCCAATGGTTAAGTCTGTGGAGGTACGGTAGTCTATTTGTACCTGTCTATTCGTTTATCTATCTGTCTATCTATCTGCCTGTTTGTCTGTCTAGGGTATTTGTCTGTATGCAGTATTGATGTAACATACTATACTCTTTTTACCTTAACTTGGCCTAAATTTGCCATCTCTCCATCTTGAATATTGAGTTGTAACAGGAGATTTGCACTAGGATATGGTGCTAGTCACGAAGAGAGTGCTGTGAAAAGCATGTAGAACCATGGTATTGTCTGCCACTGAGGTACATGAAATGGCTACAAAAGGACGAATAACTTGGCCAGGTTAGAGTGAAAAGAGTAGAGTAGTAGTGGCCGCAACCCCAGACTCATCTGAATGTGATCCCAGTGAACTACAGGACGGTGTATACTAACAGACTTTATTAATTACATCCTCAACCATCCTATCTTCGCCATTGTGCATGTGTGTGTGTGTGTGTGTGTGTGTGTGTGTGTGTGTGTGTGTGTGTGTGTTTTAGAGATATAGATAGAAGATAGATAGACATAGATACAGTAGATGAAGAGAATGTGTATGTTTTATTAAATATATATATATATATATATATATATATATATATATAGATAGATAGATAGATAGATAGATAGATAGATATAGATATATAGATAGATAGATAGATAGATAGACAGACAGATAGATACCTTAGATAAAGATAATTTGTTTGTGTATATGTGTTATCGAGATGGCAAGAGATAGCTAGATAAATATATAGATAGATACCGTAGATAGAGAGAGAGAGAGTGTGTGTGTGTGTGTGTGTGTGTGTGTGTGTGTGTGTGTGTGTGTGTGTGTGTGTGTGTGTAAACTGAAGCAGGTAGGCCTAAATGCTTGTTAGGCATACACAAACACAACCTTTGCTCCAAACAGCCTTACCTTGTGTTTATATTAGCCCAACCAAAGATTAGAGTAGGCCTGTTGTTGTGGTCGTTATTATTATTATTATTATTATTATTATTATTATTATTATTATTATTCTCTTCATTGATTTATATTATTATCGTATTAAACTGACACCGTACTCTTAGAGGATTGAAGGAAACAAATTTGTAGAGAGAGACACAGGAGAGATACCGGTAGGAAGAGGAATGGAGAGGTAACTTTTTGAGAGAGGCATTGAAGAGATAAAGAGAGGCCTGGAAGAGATAGAGATAGAAGTGGTCTGTGGGTAGATAGCTAGAGAGAGAGAAAGAGAGAGAGACTTAACAGAGACACAAGAGGCACAGCAAAGATAAAAAGAGACCTGAGAGAGACACAGAGAGAGAGAGATAGAGACTGAAAGGGAGAGGGAGGAAAGAGAAATAAAAAGGCACACTAATAAAAGTCTGAATAAGCCTGAAAAGGATAACACTCTCAGCCTTCTGACTCACTCCTAGCTGAACAGAATCATTTCCCGTTGGTTGAAGTAGAGTGCTAGATTTGTCCCTACCATGAGGGGGGATAAGGTGTCAATATTACTACACTCGCTCCCTTATACTTATCCTCAGTTGTATAAGATCGTGGAATGCAGTGCTAGAGTTTTCCCAGCATGAGGGGGGGTAAAGACTGACCCCTCTTAGCACTGAAAGGAAAGGCGTGTTGTAATAAGATGTTTACGTTGTAACTTGAAGGGGACCACACTGCTCTTTCTGCGTGTGTGTGTGTGTGTGTGTGTGTGTGTGTGTGTGTGTGTGTGTGTGTGTGTGTTTATGTGTGTGTGTGTGTGTCATTCCCATGACCCCATATTGTATAGAGTATAAGATCACTCAAGTTAATAGCCTACTCAACTCTCTCTCTCTCTCTCTCTCTCTCTCTCTCTCTCTCTCTCTCCCCCTTATATATTTGTCTATATATATTTTTACATTATTATTATTATTATAGTGATTCTTATTATTACAGAAATTATTATTATTATTATTATTATGCTTAAAAGCAATATTTTGGGTCTGAAAATATTATGGTGGGAGTTAGTGGCCAAGGGGAAAAATTGTCTTAGCTTTTTTTATCATTGATACTAAAGGAGGATTGAGTAGTGGCTGAAGTAATTAGATATTTACTAAATTATACTAACCAGCCTAACCTAACCTAACCTAACCTGAGTCGAAAGTAGGCAGAAGCTGTATTTAGGAGAGAGAGAGAGAGAGAGAGAGAGAGAGAGAGAGAGAGAGAGCAGGGTGTGACCGGTCAAGGTTGCCCCGCCCCCGTTTTGACGTTCACCATCCCACACACCCTATCCCCTCCCTCCCCACCACCACCCACACCCCCACCCATCTACCCTCTACCGCCACCTCCACCACAAAGCCACTTCTGTTGCATCTACTACCATCCCCACCACAAACCTACTTCTCTACCACCGCCTCCACCACAAACCTACCTCCCTATCCCCACTGCCACCCCCACCCCACCGCCACTACCTCTCTACCTTCTGTCCCCACCCTCACCACAAACCTATTTCTCTACCTCCATCCCATTCCCATCCTCATCTACCTCACTTCTTTTACCACACTCCTCTACTAATCTACCTATTATAATTATTCTACCACTACTCCCACCACTCCACACCACCCCACACCCACACACACTCTGTTTTCTGCCACCACTCCATCCACACCCCACGTCTCTGCCCTCCACCACCACCCCACCTACCCCACACCACCCCGTGGCACCACCTCCACATCACCCGTCCTCTCCACCATTCACCTCACGCCCACCCCCACCTCGCCTACCCCACCCTACACCCTGGCATCACCCCCACCCCCTACCTACCCATCTGTTTTCTACCAACATCCCCGTCCCCCATCCTTTAGCGCCCCCCTTCATCCCCATCCCGCCCCTCACCCCCACCACCATCCCCATCCTCTGATTCTGCCTCACTCTCTGTCCCTTGTCTTTTCCCCTCTGCCAGCCCCCTCTCTCACCTTTATGCTCACACTTCCCCTTCCCTCCCTCCTCTGTCTTCTTCTCTCCCCCTTTGTCTCCCTTTCTGTTGTCTCTCCCTATTCCGTACCCAGTCACCCGGACTTCCATTTCTTCACTTCTCCCCACCTGACCCTCCCTTCCCTCTCCCTCATGCACCCCCTCCCTCTTCCCTGTCCCATCCATCTCCCTTCCCCTCCCCCTCCTTTCCTCTCCCTTCTGCGCCATTCCTCTCCCATCCCTCTCTCTCCCCCTCCCCTTCTTTCCTCCCTCTCTCCCCAACCCCTCTTCCTTACCCCTCTCCCATTTCCCCCTCTCTCCCCCTCAGTTCTCACACGCACACCCACTCCCCCTCCCCTCCTTACCATACCTTTGTCTCCTTCCGCATCCCCATTCTTTCTTGTCTCCTGATCCAACTCCTTCCTCAATTTTTTCGCCCTTCTTTCTGTCTCTTCTTCTCCCTCCCCCTTTTGTTTCATCCTCCTCCTCCTTCCTTCCTCCCTTCCTCATTATCTCCCACCCTCACCCTCCTTTTCACCTTGTTTGACTCAACTGACCCCTCCTCCTCCTCCTCCTCCTCCTCCTCCTTCTCCTCCTCTCATTCTCCTCACATCCTCCTTCCTCTCCCCCGTCCCTCTATTCGCCCCTTTCTCCCTTCCCTCTCATCTCTCCTTCCCCTCTTCACCTCGTCCTATTCTGTTCACCATTTCTCCCCTCCCCTCTCTTCCTCCCCTCCCCTCCCCTCCCCTCTCTTCCTCCCTTTCCCCCTTCCCTACCTTCTCCCCTCTTCACCTTGCCCTACTCTACCCACTTCCCCTTCCGATTCCCTCCCTCCTTCCCCTGCCGCCTTCCCCCTCCCCTTTCCCTTCCTCTCTTCCCCTCTCCTCCCCTTTCACATCTATCTAGGCCCGTGTGTGTGTGTGTGGTTACTATGTAGTCTACCTGTCACACCTGTATATTCACTTCACTGGGAATACCCCACACTAATTTTACATTGTGTGTGTGTGTGTGTGTGTGTGTGTGTGTGTGTGTGTGTGTGTGTGTGTGTGTGTGTGTGTGTGTGTGTGTGTGTGTGTGTGTGTGTGTGTGTTAATTCAGGGAGACCGAAGACCTGCATTTAATAGAGATTGTTTAAAACCTCTCAAAACCAGTGTCTCTCCTCAGCTAACATTTTACATACAACGATACTAAGAAAAACACATTGTAAACATTTAGCAGTGAGGAGGGTACTGATTATTATAGTCAGGTGGTAACAGGTGTGAAGTATAAGGAAGTGTGGTACTGAAGGTGGTGCAGCAGAGAATATAAACACACTAAATCTGGTGGTAATGTCACAGTCAATATGTAGAGCCAGTGTCAACATCTCCATACCCTCAGATGACAGGCGCCTTGTTAAAAAAATATCTTAAAATGCGTGTATGGTCGTTTCCTTATGCTTTTCTCCTAATTCGGTAGTAGTAGTGGTAGTAATAGTAGCAGTAGTAGTAATAATAATAGTAGTTGTAGTAGTAGTAATAGTTGTAGTAGTAGTAATAGTAGTAGTAGTTGCTGTTGTTGTTGTAACCCCATGTTCAACTGAAATGTGCACCCGTCAGAGTGCAGACAACAGTTCCTCCCTCCCCCTCCTGCAGTCCACAATCTTTCTCTCAGGGGATAGGGAAGGAGTTTAGGAGCGTATTGTGTAACCGGGCCAGCTATATCAGTGCCACCGCACGAAGGCCCTTTTCTCTCCAGTACCATCATAACTCTCTGAAGCCAACAGACACTAATTAGACAACGCAGACTGGGTAATGACGTAAAAAATATGGCAAAGCAAATTAGTTTAACAGTAAGCGACTGATACAAAGAACTGTTTATCGTAGGTGTTAGTTAAGATTTGTGTGTGTGTGTGTGTGTGTGTGTGTGTGTGTGTGTGTGTGTGTGTGTGTGTGTGTGTGTGTGGTCCTGCTCACACCACATTTGAAGGACAAGGTCATAGTAAGGAGGGAAGAAACATGGTCATGCAAGGTTAGGCTGTGTTGACCCATTTGCATACGCGTGTTTGGTTAGTGTAAGTGCTGTGGGAGGATGTTTGATTCTTGTTTTTAATTTTGTGTTTATTTTTACAGGTGAGTTACGTTCTCTTGCTGTACTACGAAAATTGTAAGTATGATAGTATATGTTTTTGTTGTTGTTGTAGCGCAGTGGTACTCCATAGTGTGCTTTTGTTGTTATTATTGTTATTTTTATTATTATTGTTATTATTATTATCATTATTATATTAGTATTATTATCATCATCATCATTATTATTATTATTAATCATTGTTGTTCCCTACAGTACTTATTCTCCATAATGGCCTTTGATTCATTGTAGCCTACCCTTACTCCATAAAGTTTTCGTTATTATTATTATTATTATTATTATTATTTATTGCTGTTGTTTACTCTTACTACATAGTGTACTTTTTCTTTGTTCTTTTTATTTTTAGTCTTCTCTTACTCTATAAAATACTTGTTTCTATGTTCTTGTTATTGTTGTTGTTTTAGTGTACCCTTATTCCATAGCATCTTCTCGTGGGTAATGTTTTTAAATATACACCACCAGTTATAACAGTATCATCATTCTCGTTGTCCATACTGTTTAAAACAAAGGCTGAGGAGTTATGATTTATTTATTTATTTATTTATTTTATTTTATTTTTTACAACTTAACCCTGGTAATCATAGTGTCAGAAGTGAGGAGTGTGGTATACTATTCACTGAGGCCCCAGTTCTCTCTCTCTCTCATCTGCAATTCCTACGGTAATAGTTGCTCATATCTTGTTAGTTGTGATTATATCTGTATTAATATGGAGAAAGATAAATAAGAGAGAGAGAGAGAGTGGAGGGGCATTCCTTTACCCACGGAAGGCCACCATAACCGGAGGGAAAGAGAGAGAGAGAGATAAAGAGAAAATGTTTGCCACTGTGTAAACTTTGAAGCGATGATGTGGACGTCATAATTGCTCTCTCTCTCTCTCTCTCTCTCTCTCTCTCTCTCTCTCTCTCTCTCTCTCTCTCTCTCTCTCTCTCTCTCTCTCTCTCTCTATCTCTCTCTCTCTCTCTCTCATTATTGAATCATACCCATCCCACATAGTGCAGTAGTAATAGGTTTATAATGATAGTAATGATGGTGGTAGTGACTGTCTTTTCCTTTTAGATGGTAGTGGTGGTAGTGGTGGTGGTGATGGTAGTGGTGGTGATGGTCGTGGTGGTAGTGGCGACTTTTCCTTTTTACTGATGGTGATGGTGATGGTGATAATTCTGGTGTTAACTACTTTTCCCTTTAGGAGTTTAGATGATGATGATGATAAATTGGAATATTATCTTAAGTTCATTCCCCCCACATCAACCTCCACCAAGTCACAACCCGGATCTAACTGTGGTGGTGGGAATGTAAGACCACAGTGTAAGCCGGACCACCTAGATTGTAACCTGGAATAAAAGTCAACACAATGCGAATATATTTATCTGGTAGAGGATGCGTGAGGGGGGAGAGAGGAGAGGTAAGGGGTAGAGAAGAGAAGAGGAGAGGAGAGGGAAGGGGAAGAGATGAGAAGAGGAGGAGGGAAGAGAAAGGAAGAGGAGAGGAAAGGCGAAGGGAAGAGGAGAGGAGAGGGATGGGGAAGAGATGAGAAGAGGAGTGAAGTGGAGAGGAGAGAAGAGAAAAGGAGAGACGATTAGAGGTGAGGAGGGAGCGAAGTGAGGAATGGAAAGGAAAGGGAAGAGGGGGAAAGTAGGGAAGAGGAGTGAAGAGAGAAAAGAAGAATTGAAGGGAAAAGAATGAAAAAAATGTAACGAGAAAAAACGAGAGGAAAGAATGACAGAAGGGAGACGAAAGAAGGGGGTAAGAGGGGAAAGGAAAGGAGAGAGAGAGAGAGAGAGGGAAAGACAAAAACTCAGACAGGTTCAGCCATAAGTCCTCCACCTAAGGAAGTGTGTGTTGTGAAGGACACTAAAAGTGAGTCAGGCTTACGGTGAATGACAGTAACATGAGTCACGCACACGGTGAATAACAGTGAAATGAATAACGGTGAATAACAGTGGAATGAGTAACCTCTCACGGTAAATAACTGAAATGAATAGCCTCTCACGGTGAATAACTGAAATGAATAGCCTCTCACGGTGAATAACAGTGAAATGAATAACTTATCACGGTGAATAACAGTGAAGTGAATAACCTCTCACGGTGAATAACAGCGAAATGAATAACCTTTCACGGTGAATAACAGTGAAAGGAATAACCTCTCACGGTGAATAACAGTGAAATGAATAACCTTTCACTGTGAATAACAGTGAAATCAATAACCTCTCACGGTGAATAACTGAAATGAATAACCTTTCACGATGAATAACGGTGAAATCAATAACCTCACGGTGAATAACGGTGAAATGTATTATCTCTTATACTTTACGGTGAATGACAAGAACATGAATAACCCCTTACAGTGAATGACAACGGGTTAATCTGATACGGTGAATAACAACAAAATGAATACAGTCGTGAACAGTACTACAGTGAATGATGAAAAAATAAATCCACTCTTATGGCAACGGTGAATGAGAAGAAAATTAATTAGATGGTTATACAATATGGTGAATAACAGTGATGAATTGCTGCATGTGTAGTGAATGACAGTGATGTGAAAAAACGGTGAATAACGATACACTCCCTCATCTCCTCCTCATCGGCGAATAAAAATTATTTTCTATTTTCGTATAAATGCACTGAATAACAATGACATGAATCATCTCTCTCTCTCTCTCTCTCTCTCTCTCTCTCTCTCTCTCTCTCTCTCTCTCTCCATTAACCCTTCCACTACCAAAAAAATTCCCACAAGTAGCAATAAATTCACCCTTTCACTCCCACCACTTTTTTTTTTTTTTTTTTCCCACTCCATTCCACACCATTTCGTTCATCTCAGGAGAGCCCATTCACCCCCATGACGTAGTTCCGTTTATTCTTGCTGCCTCCAGACGATTTTATTCATCTTAGGAGACTGCTTAGGGGGGTGCGAGGTTTCCTTTATTAACCCCCCCCTTCTTCCTTCTTTCCTCCTCCCCTCACTTCTCTTCTATTTTCCCTCCTTCTCTCCCTCATACCCTATCTCATTTCTTTCTCTCTTTTCCTCTTCCCCTACCTTTCTTTCCTCCTCCTCCTCCTCCTCCTCCTCCTCCTCCTCCTCCTTCTTCTTCTTCTTCTTATTATTATTATTATTGTTATTATTATTATTATTATTATTATTATTATTATCCTCCTCCTCCTTCTCCTCCTCCTCCTTCTCTTCTTCTTCTTCTTCTTATTATTATTATTATTATTATTATTATTATTATTATTATTATTATTATCCTCCTCCTCCTCCTCCTCCTCCTCCTCCTCCTCCAGGTCTGGTCTAAGCAGAAGAAACTCGTTTGAAGATAGCATTTTTAAACTACAGGATTATACGCTATAGATAAGGAAGATAATAGCAGGCTGTATCTAATCTTTCCAGTCTACAAATACTCCTGGGATGAGTAGTATTGATATTTATTTGACGACTCGGGCTGAAGTGGCTCGCTGAGGCTGGATCCAACGCCTTCAGTTCGATATTTCTCCCTTCCTGTGAATATAGGTTAAGGAAGCTCCCTGACACCTCTTCCTTAGCGATTTATTTTTGGATATGGCTGGTTAATATCCTCTTGTACGTTATTTATGTAGAGTATGGCGATTTGGGCAGGAATTATGAAAGAGAATAAGACAATAAAGTTTAATAAACAAAATAAATCGCTTAGGAAAAGGTGTTTGGGTGCTTCCGCAACCGACGAGAATACAAGATCACAAGGGCGGCATTCCCTAGTTAGAAGAGGAGGGGGAGGAAGAGGAGAGAAAGAGAGGAGAAGAGAGAAAGACAGGGTATGAGGAAGAGAAAGAGAGAAAAAAGAAAGAGAAGTGAGGGGAAGAGGGAAGAAAGGGAGATGTGATGAAAGAGAAAAGGAGAAGCAGATGGAGAAAGTAAAAAGTGAGAGAATTAGAGGAAGAGGTGGAGAGGAGGAAGTGTCCACGATGATAAGAGGAGGAAAGAATGTAACGGAAGAGAGAGAGAGAGAGAGAGAGAGAGAGAGGCGGGGGGAGGGGTGACTGAGGTGTCCAATTCTCGTCACTCATATAGCTAATTGGGGTGTCGCTCTGCTGGGAAAGGTAGTGCTATCCCGTCACCAACCAGGGCTATGTGATCTGGCAAGGTCTGGCTCGGGGAGTTTATTTATTTATTTATTTTTTGAGGGAATATTTTGAGAGAGAGATGATTACGAACAGCATTAGGAATGAAAGAGAGAGAGAGAGAGATGACGGGGATAGAAACAGAAGTGAGGCGGGGAAAAGAAAAGACAATGAGCAAAGACGAAAGAGACTGCAAACAATAGGAGAGAGAGAGAGAGAGAGAGAGAGAGAGAGGCAGAGCAACATTTCAAACCTGCGCGGAAGTAAGCCATCAGTGTCGTGGGCAGCACACTCTAAGGTCAACAGGTGGGGCAGTCACCAAGAGATAATTGAAGCACTTTTTCTCAAGACAGTCATCTTATTTTTATTGACCTTTAAACACTAAAGGAAGTAAATAAGAGCAGCGTATTAGCAGTGTCGTGTTGGTGGGGGATTTAGGATAGGTTAGGGTTAGGTTAAGTTAGGTTAGTTTAGTTTAGGTGCGGTGAGGCTAGATTAGGTTAGGAAGTCGTTTTTGTGATGTAGCGGCGAAGTAGGATTAACTGTGGCGAGGTAAACAAACACACGTGGATATTATAACATTTCGGGTATAATTTTGTTGTTATGCCACCAAGATTTTGAATTACTAAATCAATTACAGTTTTTAAAAAGTTGATTGAAGTGAAGCCTAAAGAAGTAGTTATGGATTTTTTTTCTTTGATTTAAGTGTGCATGTATGTGCTTGTGAGGTGTAGTCGGGATTCCTTGGGCTTGAGTGGTGTGTGACCGAGTGTGTGGCCCATTAAACTGAGCAGATTTTTGTGTATTCTTTGTAATATATATATATATATATATATATATATATATATATATATATATATATATATATATATATATATATATATATATAGTGATGTGTTGAGGCAATATATATTTTTTTAAGACTCAGAAATTTTGGTAAGCGTTTTGAAAGTTCATGGTTGTCCAGGAGTAAATCAAGGAACCATGACCGTTTTTTCTTTAGTGTGTGTGTGTGTGTGTAATTGTTCTTTGTTATTGGGTGTCCTTGCAATTAATGACGAGAAAAAGTGTCAGAAGAAAAGGTGTGCGACATTCTTCCAACCCCAGTGTTTCTCTCTCTCTCTCTCTCATATCCATTTCACCCTCATCATTCTGAATTAATCACATGTTCGATAATACTGTACTACTTTTTATGCTTTCACCCTCACCTCCATGCCCTCCCCTTGACCCTCCTGACCTGAGAGAGGGAGAGAGAGAAGGGCATGGGGAGAGTAATGAAATGATAAATATTGACGTGGAGAAAAGTAAGGGTATGAGACAGAGAGAGAGAGGTCAAAGATAGTGGATTCCCTTGCCCTTTATATTTCTCCCTTTCCCAGCCCTCCCCCTTGCTCCCTCCCCCATGATGACGTCACATCTCAGTTAAATCTTGCTGCCTTCAGACGATTTTATTCAGCTTAGTAGAAACCTCGTACTGAAGAGTTTAATGAAGACTAGAGAGAGGGAGGGAGAGAGAGAGAGAGATCAATGTCAAGTCCATTTCTCATTCTGTTTTTAATTCTGAGAGAGAGAGAGAGAGAGAGAGAGAGTTTGAGGTGAAGGATTGAACAGACGGTCACAGGAGAGAATGAAATACAAATTAAAAAAAAAATACAAGATACAGACAGTGAAACAGAAGATAGGGATAATAGTGAGAAGTAGGCGTGTTTATTCTGTTTGTTTACTTAATTGTTTTGATTATTATTTATTTAGTTCCAGCTTCTCTACCCTTGTCTTTAGCTGAGAGACTAATTTTGTTTGCCATAACATTCCCTATGATGAACGGGCACGAAAGGAGAAGTTGGTCTGTTGCTGTTGTACTTACCTATCCCCCCATCCCTCAACCTCCCCCACCCCCACCCACACCCAACCCCTGCCCTCCCTTCCTCACACCCTGCCCCTCCCCCGCCCTCACCCTCACCTTGCCCCTTCCTTCACCTTTGCTGCCCACTTCATCATTACCGTTACCCTTACTCACACTTCCAACTTTTTCCCCACCCTCACTCTCATCCCACCCCCACTCACCCTCATTGTCTCACCCACTCCTCTCTTCTACATCCTCACCCTCACTCTCTCCCCCATCCCTCATCCTCACCCACTCCCCCACCCCTCACCCTCACCCTCTCCGCCACTCCTCACCCTCATCCTTTCCCACCCCTCGCCCTCTCCCCCACCTTCACTCTCCTCTCACCCATCCCCCACGCCCACTCATACATCCCTACCACACACCACCGACACCCTCACCCTATCCCACCCTAACCTCACACTCAGCCTCTCATTCTCCCTCACCCTCACCATAAAGTACCTCACCTTTACTCCGCTTTCACCCTACCCCACCTTCACCTTAACAGCAAATCGCCTTCACTCTCACACTTCCCACATACCCAACCTCACTCTCACCCTAAGTACCTGCCCCTCATTCTGCCTCACCCTAGCCTCACCCTCACTCCACCTTATCTCTAAACACTATATCCTCACCCTCACTCTGATCTACCCTCGCTTATATTCCTACTCTAACCCCACTCCACCTCACCTTCACACTTCCCTAATATTTAAGAGATGTGAGCCCGCCTACCTAATGAGATTAAGTCGAGAGAGAGAGAGAGAGATGAGTAGACTAATATTGAGACAAATAATGACAAGAGAGAGAGAGAGAAAAACGAAATAAAGTAAAATATATTAATGCATGAAGAGAAATATGGACATGAGAGAGAGAGAGAGTACCGTGAGTCATAGTGCCCCCTCCATGTGATCGTGTAGTCAAGTGTCCCTGAACCCCCATCCTTCCGCTACCCTCATCCCTCATCCGCCCTCCCCTGATCCCTATTCCCATCCCACACCCCCTTACGCTCACTCCTCATCCCTCCTCCCCTTATCCCTATTCCCATCCCACTCCCTCTACCCTCACCTCTCATCCCCCCTCCCCTACCTACACCCCCTCCCCTTATCCCTATTCCCATCCCACACACCCCTACCCTCACCCCACATACCCCCTCCCCTACATACACCCCCTCCCCTGATCCCTATTCCCATCCCCACATCCCCATCTTCACTTACCTCTCTCACCCTCACACCGGTCTGTTTCCTGTCTCAAGTACTATTCTCTCTCACTCTCTCTCTCTCTCTCTCTCTCTCTCTCTCTCTCTCTCTCTCTCTGGGTGTGGGTGTAGTTAATAATTAAACACCTCTTGATGTATATAAAATTAGTGTGTGTGTGGGTGTGTGTGTGCGTGTGTAGCTAATCATTACACACCTCTTAATGCATGTAAGCTTATCACTTCATCGAGTGAGTGGAAGGTAGGCATTTCCCTTACTACATTAACATTATGTACGAGCATCTGTAAATGAATATATATACCATTTTATATATGCATATTTACAGGTGATTATTAATTGAAGTCTTTTACCTGTATAAGAGACCCAAATATCCGTCGCTATTTAGATATAGCTAAGCGTTCTGGGAAGGTGTGCTGTGTAGACGTAAGCGGAATTGATTAGTGTACAGGTGTGTGTGGGTGGGTGTGAATGTATAGATTTGGTTATGTATGTGTGTGCTTGTGTGTGTTTGTGTGGGTATGAATGTATGTATGGATGTGTGTGTGTAGGAGTGTGTGTGTGTGTGTGTGTGTGTGTGTGTGTGTGTGTGTGTGTGTGTGTGTGTGTGTGTGTGTATGTGTGTGTGTGTGTTTCTAGGAACAGCAAGTGTGAGAGTAACAACCTAAACATAAGTTAATCTCTCTCTCTCTCTCTCTATCTATCTATCTATCTGTCTGTCTGTCTATCTACTGTATCTGTGTGCATTTGGATAATTTTACAAGACTTCGAAGGAAAGATTTTTTAACTATAAAGGTCTGTGTGTGTATTCCTGTATGTTTATCAGATTTATTTATTTATTTATTTGTGTAGATCTAGCCTTCATTAACCCCTTCACGACTAGGCTGTCTCCTAAGCTGATTAAAAAGCTTAATATTAACTAGAATAAAAGTGATAATACGTCATCGTAGTGAAGGGATCATTGTTAAGCTTACCCGTATTTTCCTTGGTCAAGGAAGCTCCCTAACACCATTTCTCAAGAGACTCATTTTCCTTATTTCACTTTACTTTCGTGTTACTCAGATTAGTGTAATATCGCCATACTCTGCATAGGTAACATACAAAAGGATATTAACCAGGCATATCCAAAAATAAATCGCTAAGAAAGAGGTGTTAGGGGACCTCTATACCCAGCAAGAATACAGGCCGAAGAGGGACGCCTTCTCATGGTGGCACTGATATAACCGGGCAGCTAACGTCCCCCAGCTCCCTCCCTAACCCCCAAAAGGAGAATGGTGGGTTTCTTTATCCTGCAGTCCGAGAGAGAGAGAGAGACAGACAGACAGAAAGAAAGAAAGACAGACAGATGATAGGGGAACGGAGAGGTGAGAGAGGAATGTTGACGGATAGATAGGGAAAGATGAAACAAGAATTTATTAGGGGAGAGAGAGAGAGGGAGGGTGGGGGGTAAGTTCCTGTTAGCTTATGGGTGTTGGTTATATTGTTTGCGTGTGAGTCGAGCCGTATTTCAAATTCATAGCGGATGGAGGAAGAGGCGGGGTGGCTTGTGCAAGAAGGGGGGAGAGGAGGGAGGGAAGGAAGGGAGAAAGGATACGTGGGAGGGGAAGGAAGGGAGGGGGAATACGTGGGAGGGGAAGGAAGGGAGAGAGAATACGTGGGAGGGGAAGGAAGGGAGGGAGAATACGTGGGAGGGGAAGGAAGGGAGGGAGAATACGTGGGAGGGGAAGGAAGGGAGGGAGAATACGTGGGAGGGGAAGGAAGGGAGGGAGAATACGTGGGAGGGGAAGGAAGGGAGGGAGAATACGTGGGAGGGGAAGGAAGGGAGGGAGAATACGTGGGAGGGGAAGGAGAATACGCGGGAGGGGAAGGAAGGGAGGGAGAATACGTGGGAGGGGAAGGAAGAGAGGGAGGGTTCGTGAGAGGGATGAGGGAGAATTGGTGAGAAAAAAGGAGAGGTGAGGATAAGGAAGAAAAGGAAAATGAATAGGAGCGATGAAGGAGGAGGGGGGAATAGGAGCAGAACTGGTAGGAAAGGGAGGGATCATACGTGGGAGGGATGAGGGAGAAAGAGAGAGTAGAAGCAAGGAGAGGGAAACAAGAGAGGTGAGAGAGGAATGTTGACGGAAGGGCAGGGAAAGGTAAGGCAAGAATTAATTGAGAGAGAGAGAGAGAGAGAGAAGCGACAGGAGAAGTAATGGAAAGAGGGGTGAAGTAAGGAAGGGTCGCACTATTACTCTCTCAGAAGAACAGAAAACAAGGAGAAATGGAGGACGAGAGAAGTAAGGATAATATTAATATAAATAGTAAAAAAGGAAGGGAGTGATTTAATGATACAAAATGCATTATAAGAGAAAAATCGAGAAGAAATGTGGAGATGCTGAAGGAGCGAATGAAGGAAATATAAAGCCGGAAGAAGAGTAAGAGGAGGGAGAAAAAATACAATAAGAAATTCTGAGGAGAAAGAATATTAAAGGAAGGAAGGAGGGAAGGCAAGAAGCATACATGGGGTCTGTTACTGGGTTTCTGTTACTATTACTATTAATTTCAATTGCTCTCTTATATTACTATTATAATTTAGTGGTCATCTATTACTATTACTTGGTCATCTATTAGTATTACTATTACTGTTAATATACTATTTACGATAACTGCATTAATTAAATTGAAAATGGTTTTTATTTTCATTATCGTTGGGAGGCTGTTCCATGGAATGCACGAGTATGTCTAGATGATGGCCTGTTGACCACTCTCCATTCTGCACGGTCTCCTGTTGTGTACCTGCAGCTTGGAGAGCAGCCAACAGGTAACCAAGGTGAGAAGGCTGCTTTTATTGTTTATGTTAAACGGTATTAAAGAAGTGTCTGTAATGGGAAAGTAATATACAGTTATCTGTTACTGTTACAATTACTGCTACAGCCAGAAACTTGTGATCTATTACTATTACGGTACTCGAAAACCCTGTAATAGTCTATTACTATTACATATTACTATTACCCCCATGTATGGAAAGAAGAAAAGGAAAGCTGGATGGAAGGAAGGGAGGAAGGAAGGATATAGGAAGAAGAGAGGAAGGAAGGAAGAAAACATGAAAACGGAGGGATGAAAGGAAGGAAGGAAGAAAACATGAAAACGGAGGGATGAAAGGAAGGAAGGAAATATGAAGAAGGAATACAGAAAGGAAGAAAGGACAGAAAGAAAAATCAATAAATAAAACGAGGAAAGGGGAAGACGGAAGAGTTGTCTACTGTTACCGTCATAACCAGTCCACCTCTTCAGCTTAGTGTCTGCTCTACCATGACCTTCAACATTTTCTCTCTCTCTCTCTCTCTCTCTCTCTCTCTCTCACCCATAAAAATCAGCATAACACGAGCTTTAATAATTTTTGTCTATAATTTTACCATTACAATATTTCATGCATTAAATTTTGGGTAAATAAAGAGTGTCATCATCAAAATTAAGGCTTGGTAGAATTCAGAGGCCAAGAAAAAATCGGTATGTCACAGTTTTGAGTTTTTCATTAATATCC